>NC_138143.1:42122113-42494613 GCF_964188305.1 Podarcis bocagei | reverse complement strand
TAATACAGTGGTACCCCGCAAGACGAACGCCTCGCGAGACGAAAAACTCGCAAAACGAAAGGTTTTTTCGTTTTCGAGTTGCCTCGCAAGACGAATTTCTCTATGGGCTTGCTTCGCAAAACGAAGCTTGCCCCGGGGACAGCGGGTCTTCTCTTTTGAAGCAAGGGGCGGCGGGGAGAAGCGATCTTCTCCCCGCAGCCCCAGGTCCGGGGACAGCGGGAAGCGCTTCCCGCTGCCCCCGGACCTCTTTTGAAGCAAGGGGCTGCGGGGAGATCGCTTCTCCCGGTGCTCCGAAGCGGGGCAGGGGGGTTGGGTGGGAACACCTTCCCCCACCGCCCCGCTTCGGAACGGTGCTCCGAAGCGGGGTGGGGGGTGGGAACACCTTCCCCCACCGCCCCGCTCCGGAGCGCTGCTGCGAAGCCGGGCGGGGGGGGGGGCGGGAACACCTTCTGAAGGCGGGCGGGGGGCGAAAGTCTTTGTCCCCCCTGCCTGCCTTCCCAGGGGCTTTTAAATCGCCCCGGACAGCGGAGAAGTCCTCCGCTGTCCCGGGCGATTTTAAAATGCCACCCACCAGCATTTTAAGATAGCCCCGGACAGCGGAGAAGTCCTCCGCTGTCCTGGGGTTTTTTAAAATGCTGGGGGTGGGAAGAAAAGCCCTTGTCCCCCCCCCAGCCTTCAGAAGAGGTCTGGGGACAGTCTGTCCCCGGACCTGGTCTGAAGGCGGTTTCCCTAGGAACGCATTAATTGATTTTCAATGCATTCCTATGGGAAACCGTGCATCGCAAGACGAAAAACTCGCAAGACGGAGAATCTTGCGGAACGAATTAATTTCGTCTTGCGAGGCACCACTGTACTGACTGTACAAAATTGAAGACAACGGAAATTGGCTGTTGAGAAGCACTTTTTAGAGTGTTCAAAGCACTCCACAATTTTCCCAGTCCTTAAAAAAAAATCCTGGAGGGCAAGTATATTTATCCCTGTATTATAGATGCAGGAGATGAAGTGGAAAGTGGCAGATCCAAAGTCCCATAGCGAGTTCAGAGCTGAAGTTCAAGCCATGGACTCCTTGAATGATTGCTCCGTTTCCGAAACCAGCTGTATTTATTATTTTATTTCAAATATTCATATCTTGCCCTTTCACAATATTAAACAAAATCCATCCTATAGTTTTAAAGATGGGATCATTCAGGTTTTTTGTAGAGTATTGTGAATGTGTTGGGTAATATGGTTCCCTCTCTGGTCATCTTCCCTTGAAGTGTTTCCAAAAGGAAAGTTTTCTCTAGAACCCGCCGTTCTTGCAGAGATCCCTTATCTGTACATTAGAGCTTTTATGAGGAACCTTTCGAATCTACCGTGAAACTTTCAGCTTTTCAGCTTTTGTTTGGGATGGCCATAATTCCCTGGCCCTAATCCAACAATGGCTGTCTGCCACGTCTGTGCCTGATGCAGGCACTATTTTTGGCAAGATTTCACTTCCACAAGCATAGTATAAAACAAAAACAGTTTGAGATCTGGAGTTTCTGAAGTTAAGCATTTAAATTATTGTCAGCATCATCTTCTTCAAAGTGATTTAGTGTCTATCTTTTTCAGCCCTGATAGATGAATTTATTGTTTAAGCTAGGGTGCCTAACTGGTACTGTAGCCAAAAATTCAAGTATGCACTTAAAATATATTCTCTTTGGCACTTGGGGACTACTTACTAGGGATGCTTGTTTGTTTGCTTGTGACTAATATACTTATTTGATTTTATTCTACATTTACTGTGGTAATTGAGGTTTTCTTTTCCCATGTGCCCACTATTGCACAGCTGTCAAGAGGTATAATTTTGCAATCTGAAGTGTTAGAAGTTAAGTGTTTCGATCTTTACTTTGACACATAAGAAGTGCTCTGATTTTCAGAAGTATTGAATTAATCATTTAAGTTCATTTTCTCTAAACATACTTGTAGCCCCCCCGCCCGCAAGTATTCAATATTTTATATCCATTCATCCAAAATTCATTGGGGTGTTTTGCAGTCTTTTTTGGGGGGGGGGAAAGGGTGAAAATTACAATTTTCTGATTTTGGTCCAGTTGTATAAAGTGTTTAAAGGTAAAGGTACCCCTGCCCGTACGGGCCAGTCTTGCCAGACTCTAGGGTTGTGCGCCCATCTCACTCAAGAGGCCGGGGGCCAGCGCTGTCCGAAGACACTTCCGGGTCACGTGGCCAGCGTGACATCGCTGCTCTGGCGAACCAGAGCCGCACACGGAAACGCTGTTTACCTTCCCACTGGTAAGCGGTCCCTATTTATCTACTTGCACCTGGGGGTGCTTTCGAACTGCTAGGTTGGCAGGCGCTGGGACCGAACGACGGGAGCGCACCCCGCCGCAAGGATTCGAACCGCCGACCTTTCGATCGGCAAGCCCTAGGCGCTGAGGCTTTTACCCACAGCGCCACCTGCGTCCCTGTGATAAAGTGTTTACTCAGTCACAACAACAATGGGAAGCACCCTGCAGACCCTATTCTGGCTTCTGCAGTGGGGTGGAACTATTGGACCCAATCCATAGACTGTGCTAAGACACCAGCTGCATTTAGTTCCTCCTCATGCTCAAATCTTTTGATATGCAATGTTCATTATAAGAACTTGTAACTTTTAAGAACAAAAGATGAGCTCATCTGGTCTAGCCTGAGACCCCTGGGTATAGAGTCATAATAATAATAATAATAATAATGGCATCCTGTTATCAACCACTGAGAACTGGTGCCTGAGTTCGCTTGTTTTCCTACTCCCTGTTGAAGCCTGTGGGCTGCGACTGTCTACTTACTGTTCTTACTGGTCTTCACCTGCAGTAAGCTGCTCTGGGACACTTTGCCTGAAGATCAGGGTAGAAATGCTTAAAATATACAAAACGTTCTCTTCTATACCATGCAATTATTAAAAGAGTGTAAGAACATTCTGTGTGCTTTAAACATAGGCTTCACAAAGTTGTACTGCCACTCATCGCTTCCTTCTTCCCTGTTAGATGGCCAAATGTGAACCCTGTGAAAGAAATTACGACAACATGGTGAAAATGCTTGAGGATCTGAACAGGGATTTAGAGAAGCTCCTGGAAGACATGGAAAAACTATCAGGTGTGGTACTATTCCTGTAGAGGATTTATGTGTTGCTAATTATATCCCCCTGAGCCACCAAGGGAGAAATTAGTGTGCAGATTACAATGCTCATCCAGGATCCATTAAATCTGATGTGAGGGTCTGATGCTCATCCACATCTGAGTATAACTAATCAATACATGCAATTAAGAGCTGAATAAGTTCTGTAGTGTCAGGACAGGAACATGCTAAACTGCTTGGGCATATGTCCGTAGAAACTGTAGATTACTTATACAGTTGCTACTGTATAAGTACTATTCATTAGAAAGATTGCTAATTTAAGCACCTTTAAGTATGCTCTCTATTTCTTTCCACAAAGCATTGATTTTTCAGGTCTCACAGAACAGACAATAACAAAACCCCAACGTAACAATTATCCCTTTCAAGATGCTACCATTCTTTTGAATGCTGAGTTCCTAACTATAAGAATAACCAATGGACAGAATTTCTTGTTTTTATAGTATTCTGTCAAATATGACAAGAAAGATTTTCCTGGTAGAATATAATGAATTAGAGCTAAATTACACATTGATTTTTGTGAACATAGATTTGAACCTGCAGGGAGAAGAGCAGTGTGAGGGTGGGTTTCAAACATGGAACTGGGTGGAGAGAGGATTTAAATCTTATCCACCACTTCTCTTCTCTCAGGTTACTTTCTAAAGAGGTTTTTCAGTTCAAGGACAGGTTGTCAAACTACTATAGACTTCAAATGGATTCTTTTTTTAAAAAAAACACCCTGGAATCTTTGTAGAGAGGATTGCAATGGCACAAAGAAAGTCAAATACTGATCGAGCCTCTTGGATAATTAAACAATGCCTCAGAACCTAATCTAGGTTTTGATGTGAGACAATATTTGCAGGAGTTCTATTACAGATTCATTCAAACATTTCCACTAATTAGTACATACTTTAAAAAAAAACCTATTCTCAGCCAGATTGGATAAAAACGGCAAGCTAGCTGTCATAAATGGCATTAGGTTGTTCTGCCACCATGGTCTAGTTAACTTGAAAAATAACATTTAAATTACTGAATGTGCCCTATAACAGCGATTCTCAAACTTGGCTGAGATTTGCTGCACAGGTGGGTAGGGGTGATGAAAAGTGTGTGTTGTGGGGGGTTAAGATCACAATGCAAACAGAGCCATCCTCCCGCCATCTGGGACGATCTTCATTAATCTATGTTTTTTTGTGGGCAGGGGGAAGGACAGCTGCTTTTGCTATCATTGCAGTCTGATTTGGGAAAACTCGCTGATTTGTTTTAATAATTCCCTATGCACATTTTTTTTTTTGGGGGGGGGGAGATATTCTATTGCTTTTCTAATGCAAGTGTTGGATGAGTGACCCCACCCCACAGATATGTACACCCAGAAGCAGCATGTCATTCTTCCCTGAGGGTCAATGATGTTGTGGAAAGCTGTCAATGAGTAAACTAGTTAGTTATTGCAGTGAGTGCAGCACTGGTTTGAAACTTAAAAGTGTATTTGAAGAGGTATTTAGTCTCAGAGCTGGCGACTCTTCCGTTTTGTTATCAGTTTCATCTTTTCCTTCTCATCCATGCCACTGCAACAAATCTCATCAAATTAGTGACTCTGCATTTTGCACCCTGTCCCAGTGCAGGCGACATGGATGGCTTATGATATGGTGGTGATGCGTGCTAACCCAGACTTGGCCAACTCTATGAGACGACTGGAAGATGCTTTTCTCACCTGTAAGGAAGAAATGGAGAAGAACTGGCAAGAAATGTTGAAGGAAACGAAGGGTGCTGAACAAAAGCAAGAATGAATGGCTTCTAAACTCCCGGTGGAAATACAAGCCTTGGAAGAGTTGATCTTGACCAATCACTTGGTTCAGTGGTTATTTTAAAATTCATTTTAAAGATATATGTCTGGTGTGTTTCTATATCAAATTTTCCATATGAGTGAAAACGTATTGGTGTTTTCATTTGTCCATTCATATATATTTCCACCACTGTATCAACCACTGAAAGTAAGGTCTACTCTCAGTTTGGTTTGTTATATTGTCCTATAAAATTAATGCCCCGGGGAGTGAGAGAGAAGAGAAGCTGCAACAGCTTGGGGGAGGGAGATTGATGGCTTGATCTTATACATATTTACACAAAAGCAAGACCTCTGGGCTCACAGAAATTACTCCCAATCACATGCGCACGCGATTGATGCCATAATTCACAAATGAGGAAGAAAGTGGGAATTGCTTCTACTTGACCACTAGATGGCACTCAATGCACAAATAAGATCAGCTCTAGGAAAGCAAGTCCCAGCTTTCTAATGAACAGGTTTTATTTCCTGAAAATATTTGTTTTTAGGGATATAGCCAAACAAACAGGGGAAGTAGGTAGGAATTCCCCAAAGGACAATATTCTAGAGTTCTCCAAACTAAATATCTTTCTAATATAGCATTTGGAGATGAATGGTGATGGCATGTGCCTGTTATTAAACTAATAGAAGCCAGCTCTCTTTTAATAGCATCCAATAATGAGGAGACCTTAAGAGTTGTATGTAAGCATTAAGGCTGCTGTTGTATACCTATTATGTGCATCTCTCCCGAGCACATGCCCCATCTGTAACGGTCTTGTAAAAACACTCATTCATATTGCAAAGGCTGCTTCTCTCCCTTCTTTCTTGCGTGAACAAGTATGACATGTTAACATAAATAGCATTAGAAGCTCAAAGGCATTTTATACCTCAGCACGTGAAAGAGCATAAGGGATCTAGTGAACTTGGTGGCTAGGTTTGGAATTGAACATAGGTACTCCCAGTCCAACCCTAACCACTATGTTACATTAAGTAGACAAAATGAGATAATGTTTGCTGCTTTAATCACTCAGGGGTACATATAATAGGCAGTTCTCTCTCTTCTTGAAGCTTTAAGGCTATGTGTTTGGAATACGTTAGACAGCCATGTGAGGTAACTAGTTTGGAAGGGGGGATATTTAATTTATCTGGCTGGGAATGGGAGGGATATTAAGAGGGAAAACTGAGCAGGGAAAAGTTTAATTTCTTTGGTCAAAACTACCCCATCCCAAAGCTGTTTTATTTTTTAAAGATTGGTATCGACATTACATTACACACATATGCATGCAATGTATTGCTGCGCCATTGCACATGGGTGGCTGGGGTAGGAGAAAAAGCAAATGAGAACTGCTCAGAACATAAAGGGTTAGAATTATTTTCTAAGCTTTAATACTGTACATATTCATATCCAATTTTACATACCATTTAACCATCAGTATGTACCATAGTTCCTATAAGAATATAGCTTAATACTAAAAGCCCATTTTCTTTTCTTAGGGAAAATTCTCATAGCATATGCAGTTGCAATTTCCATACCCACAAACCAAAACATATGTTGGAAAGCTTGAGGGTTATTGTGATCAATTTTTCCCCAAACTTCCCAATTTCTTACCCTATCTGAATAAGTGGCAAAATACTGTTCATAAATTTATTTTTTAATGAAACCCCTTAATTGCTTTTACCATCTTACAGAAAAATACAAGTGTGATGGAATATTCCACATTTATTCAAATATAATTAGGCGATCCAAATCAGGTGGCTAATTTGTATTATTTAGAAAACAGATAAGACATGGATTGACATTGAATTGGCAGACACTGAAGTATCATTAAGAGTCCTGCCTTTTCTTAAACTCATTCCCCAAAGCATTACAAATAATATGAAATCTCTTTATACAGTGTGCTTGTTATGACATGTAAATATCAGCAAACACATTTGTTTGCCCTGTATTCCCTATATTCCTCTTTAATACCAACTATATTTCATCCAGCGTTTTCTAATGAGGATTTGCAGAAATAATGGGAGAGTTGGGAGTCCAAATGACTTCATAGGCTATAACATCTATTTCAAAATGACAAACTGATTTCTGATGCCTGGGTGAAGTTTCAGCTTGAAGGGGTTAAAACCAATCAGCTACCATTTCACCTAATAAATCATTTTATCATGGACTGCAACATTATGAAGCAGGTAACTAGAATATGTATGACCGAGAAGAAGTGACATTAGAGTCTGCAGCAGAATCTAAAGACTTAGCTTGCAAGATAAATGGAATTTTATTAACACTATCAACAGGTACTGTACATTAATGGACAGTTTATGTCTCCCCTTTTCAAACTGAAAACCAATGGTTTCATCTGGTATACTGCACATTTCTGTGGCAAGTTAAGCTTGACAATTGCATCCCTGTAGAGAGACCGTGTGATATTTTGCCAGAAGGCCTAGGTTGTATGTTGAGCTTCAGACCATGTCTGAAGCTCAACATACCATAGTGCTCTACTACAGCGGATAAAAGACAATAGTGTGTCCCTGGCCACAGCCAGCACACCTATGCATCTGAGTAACCCATACACACATACCTGCAGTGAGCTTGACTTAGGTTTCTGCTCTCTGAGACTTGTATATTGGCATTAAGAATGAAAACATGTCGTTCATACTTCATATTGCTGCAGGGATCTATAGCCCAGGTGTACTTGCAGCAGACATGGCTGCCTCACAGTGATCTTAAAGCCATTCTCTCTCAACCCAGCCTACTTCAAAGAGAGGATAAAACGAAAGGACAAAATAGGACAAATGCTTGTAATATCACCCTGAGCTTCCTGTTGGCATAAATATGAAGACCCTTCACCTGTATGTTTTGATGTCCCTGTGGAGTGTTCTAGTGCAGTCTATTCTCCCGTCGTTTATCTATTAATGAGAAAAGTCTGATGATTGAAATTCTAAAGTCTCGGGTAATATTATTTTGTGTGGCCAAGGGGTTTTGAGTGTCCTTTCTTCCACCCCACCAATCACCTCTCCCGTGGTCTGAACTCTGCAGCATTCCTGGGTGTCCACGTTTCCTGAATATCCCATGACACTCTCAACCTGCCTTTACTGTAAGTGTCGGAAGAAGTCAAGATGTTCATTGTTATTTTGTTTGAAAAGTGGTCTCCTTACTTTTAAAGAAATCAGCACAGACTTTTTTTCAAGGTGAAATGAAGAACTTCCCTTAAAAACAAAGCCAGCAAGCACGCTAATCCCAGGGATTCGCTCCCTCCCCGACTTCCTGTGCTTCAATTAAAAATCCGTAGGTAGATGTCACAGGACAACGTCTCTCATGTCCTGTGTCCCCCCCCCCCCAGATCAGGAGCATCATCAGCCAGAGAGACCCAAAGGCGCTGGAAACATGTTTAATGGACAGAAAACTACACATGCCACCCACAGCCAAGTAGCTAAGCTCCACCCTAATGAAAGGATAAAGAAATTCTAAACTGCGAGGCAGAAAAATAGAAGCCTCTTTTCTTGGGAAATGCAATTTTTGAGAAATTAGAGGACCAGTTTCAGCAGAGCAAAAACCAACCATCATAGCTTAATTAATAAAGCAGCTGCAAACATTGTTTCATCTCCTAAGACTATTAATATTTTTGAAGTGATCTGCAAGTTGCAGTTAGATTACACTAAAAAAAAAAAATCCTTTATCAAATGTTTGCACTGAGTCTATGTGTGTGCCAGTCTTCTGCAAAGGGAATGTGGTTTCTTCATTTCCAGTGCTATTATTCGATAGCCACAATGTGAAAGTGTTGTTTGTTACAAAAGAAACAAAAAACACCGAAACTTTGTAATTGTTACAGTGATAAGCAAACATCATTAATTGAACATTATAGATGAATCCTTGGTGAAATAAGAACACTTTATAAATTAAGAATTGTTTCCTCAAATAATTATTTCCCATGTTCAAATAGTCAGAGTGATTTCATCTTTAATTGGCTTTTCATTTAAAGGATGAACATTGCATGGATGGGAAATGATTTCAGGGCTGTCTTATGTAAATTACCTGCACAGAATAACGGTTCACGAAGTTACTAGGAGAAAACCATCCCTGCCAGAGTCCTTGTGACACTGGATGAAAATTTCCCGCATCATTAGCATCCAGTGGGAGAGGAGGTTGGATAGGCTAATAGAAAATGTTATTTAATTGCTATTATCTAATTCTGCTCCTGCTGAGGTTAGCAGTAGCACCTCCTTTAATTTTCAAGGAGCATCAATTCCACTCTGATTGGATTCACAATGTATGCGCCTGTGCATTTTACTCAAAGGTAAATCTCGCAAATTTCAAGGTGGTTTACTGTCAGATAAATGTGCATAGAGTTGCAGTCGTAAACTGCTAACTTGCTTGTGTTTGTGTTGCCATGCACATATACACAAAGTCAAAGGGTAATTTCAGGCCATTTCTGTTTTGGTAATCTACCCGATGACCTCCTGCATCTGAAAGACAACGGTGGGGTAGTGATCTGTACGGGTATCTTTTCTATGAAAGGCATCCAGGACCAGATCATGTGAGAAAGCCTATAGGAACAGAATAAGCTGTCTTCTGCAGAATCAGACCATTGGTCCAGTTGGTCAGTATTGTCTACTTGGACTGGTAGAATCTCTCCAGGGTTTCAAGACCAGGGGTCCTTCCCAGCTGTACCTGCAGATTCTGGGAACTGAACCTGGGACCTTGTCTGCACTCCTACGCTGTGCAATCACCCTACCTTCCTCGAATACGGACATAATGTTCATTTCTATATACACAGCCACAAACAAAGAGGATAGGATGAGCCATCTCAGGAAGAGAACACCAAGAAAAACACCTGAAAAAATCTTAAAATGACATCACTGTGTGAGATAGGAAGACATAATGATGGATGAAAAATATCAGTGGCTGAGTCAGCTACACACACTTCTGTTGGCATCCATCTGTCTCAACGGAATATGTCTCCAGGAATGACTAGGTGCAAGCCTGGGTAGTGTGTATGGAGGTGTCCACACAACAAGACCACCCTCTCGGCCATGAAGACAAGAGCAACATCTGTTTGGGCAAGCCAGTGCTGGAGTGTGTCCAAGTGTCCTGTATGGATAATCACCGATGCAGCAGGTGTCTCACTTACTCCCTTTCCCCCAGGTAGGTTATAGACACTCATGATCTATGTGGGTATGCCCACATAAATAATGAAGTTTATGGGAAAATAAATAGCCCAGTTGTTACTCAATCTAAAAGACATATATGTGGGCATTTTGGGGGAGTTCTTTTGGGGCCTTGTGGAGAGGGATGTTGTTTATTCAAATCGATTGCTTTGTCAGAGCATACTAGTAGGTCATACCATTATTAAACCATTAATTGGTTTGGGAATTATATCAGATTGCCTGAAGTTGCTTTAAATCTCATCATATGTCAGTTGCTTCAAGTTGCTTTATTTGCAAACAGTCCATCTTATGGGTTTTGTTTCCCTCTCTACAAGCTTTCCTAATGCCATCCCATAATATCATTAAGCTTCGTAAAATAACAAGCTGAGGGATTCCTTCCAGTCACAATCTTCAGCCTGTGGCTTTTGCTGGAGAAGCTTCATTTCCTGTTCCGCTGGGTTGCAGTTGAGCAAATTTGAAGCTTGATTGGGGAACCCAACGAGTGCTGGAGCAACGGCCAGGATTTGGCATGATACACCCTGGCATTCAATGGACCCCAAAATCAACACATTGAGAAGAAAGGATGTAAATAAAGACACCTATTTTGGAAACAACACCCAATCCCACGAAACTAAACTGAGTCCCTTTATTTAAAGATGGCCTCATTTTTAACCTCTGTAATTTCCCAACATATAGCAGAGCAGCTTTGGCTTGCCCCAAAAGTTATGAAGCCTGATTATACACTGTTGGAAAGACTAAGCAGCCAGCGTGGAATTGGAGGCCAGGAATGATCACCCAGTCCAAAGGTGCTTAGAAGCACTGTTCCCAGTTCCACTTCCAAACATTTTTTCCTGTACAAGGCATTGCAGCTTCCCTTCCCCCTTTCCCAAAGGAGGTTCCAAAAGGGTTGCCTTCTGCCCTGTATAATACAGAATTGCCCTGTGTTTCCATGTAAAATGTACTTTGTCCTGTGTTTCTGCACTCCTCTCTCCTGGGGAGACAACTTGAGTAAAATATGGGGGGGGGGCAGGTAAGCTCCACCACTCATAATCAATCAAATGATGGGGCACACCCACACCATTTGAATGTCAATGCCCATCAACTTGGGGGTGGTGGTGGCCCCCTTATTTTTTATTGGGGGGCCAAAGAGACCGTGGCTCCTAGGAGCTGCCTCCTATGTGCCCCCTCTCACTGCCAAATTAGGGATCCTCTCCAAAAGTATGTGTGTGAAAGGTCATATATTTAAGCTCTGGGTGGCAAAGCACAGAAAGATTTACAAATTTTATTTTTGTGTGTGTGTGTGTGTGTGAGTGAGAGAGAGAGAATTTCCAGAGGCTGCAATATATTGTAATGGATTGCGTTGAAGTCATTTCAACACCAGATGGGGGGGGGGCATAGCTGTCAACCGTCCCTTATCGGGCGGGATATTCCCTTATCCCAGTGCTTTATCCCGCTGCTGTCCCTTATTGATGATGTCCCTTAAATTTCCCGGGTTTCAAAGGAAGCAGCTCCTCTCCCCCCCCCCCGCCGGCCAGGGAGGAGGGAGGCTCCAACTGTGTTGCTTGGCTGCGTTGCTCACCCAATAAGGAGTCAAAGAACGACTGGGGGGTGGAGCTTGCATGCCTTGTGCCGATCAAATTGGCCGCCTTGCCTGGGGACTTGCCTTTGCTCAGCGCTTCCCAGTGGAGAGGTGACGGTGGTTTTCCTTGCTGCATCCCCTTTGCCGGGTTGCTGCGCTGTGGGAACCACCACTTGAGGCTTCGTTTGGCTGCTGGCTGGGCTTTCTGCCTTTGGCTCTGAGGGGCTCAGAAGTTGAACATACCTGTGTTTGGAAAATCCCTTATTTTGGCTGCTGATCCCTTATTTTCGAGGCTGCTGGCCCCTTATTTTCAAATCTGTAAGTTGACAGCTATGGGGGGGGGATTCACCCACCCTGCCCTGTCCTGTATTTTGCCAGATCAAAGGTGGCAACGCTGCCCTATAGTTGCTGTTGGATCATTTCCCAGTCCTTTCTCTCACTTGCTTTTATGTGCAGCCCAGGCATCTGCTTTGGCCCTCACCTCCCGCCTTACTTGGTTTCGTTTTGCATTATTTGGGGTTTGAGAACCCAATGCCTGAACACAGAATTTCTCCCATTTCTCTAGCCCTCCCAAGTGCTGTGTTCAGTGCAAACTAAACACCGGTTTCACAGCACTTCAGATCAGCTCAAACGTGGCTCATTTAAGTTAAGCTAATTCATCAACCCCCTTCTGCCTCTGGCAGTTATGGCATAAATCTTGGTGGAATGTGCACATCTTCCCCTTCAGCACATGGTTTGTGCTCATGGTTTTATTTACATGACCTTGCTTTCAATCGTCTTTGCACCTGAAAAAGTTTCTGGGTTGACATGGTGCTTGGCTTGCAGTTGGTGCATAGCCCACAATTCCTCCTGAAATCCTGCAACTTTTTATAACCCTACTGTTCAGGGGTGGGTGTGTTGTGTCTCTTGTCTGCCATAGGGCAAGAGAGCAACTCCAGATGGCAATAATGAAGTCACATTAGATAATAATGCATCACAGAGCAACGAATAAAGTGGATTGATGTGTGGGCAGTGCAGTATAAATCGATCACATGTTGCAAAACATGCCCACAAAAAGCATCAGTCCAGAGGGTCCCTGACTCAACCAGGCATCTGGAAGCGAAGTATTTCTTCTGTGGGAACAGCTGGTTTGGGGATGAAACAAGTGGCACCTGCCAAAAACTGCTGCCCTGTATCCCTCTATAAGGATGAGCAAAGCATCCGCAAAGCATTCTCCATGTTAACACAGAACGGATCTGAGCTGTTCCGTCCCCAAACTGGGGGAGAGATAATTTCCCTTGTTCTTCCTCTTGCTTCGGACATAGGTAAAGAAACCTTTTAAAGATTATTTTAACCTCCCTTGCAAGCCTGAGCTCGATCTGAGCTTCAGTCGGCCTCGCCTTCACCCTGAGAAGAGTGTTGCATCATGACGTGGCAGCATTCCTTGCAGCTTTGCAAAGGGGAACAAGATTACTGCCTCCACTAATCATGTTCCTGCTGCTGTCCACTTGGGAATTAAGAGGAAAGGGGGTCATTTGGAGGGGGGCATCGATGGGTGTGTGTGTGGGTGTGTGTGTGGGTGTGCAGGTGAGAGCCAGCCATCTCAAACTCAAATTTTATTCCAGGCCAGGGAGAACTTGGGGCGCGGGTGGCGCTGTGGGTAAAACCTCAGCGCCTAGGACTTGCCAATCGTATGGTCGGCGGTTCGAATCCCCGTGGCGGGGTGAGCTCCCGTCGTTCAGTCCCAGCTCCTGCCCACCTAGCAGTTCGAAAGCACCCCTAAGTGCAAGTAGATAAATAGGTACCGTTTTATAGCGGGAAGGTAAACGGCGTTTCCGTGTGCTGCGCTGGTGCCGGCTCGCCAGAGCAGCTTCGTCACGCTGGCCACGTGACCTGGAAGTGTCTTCGGACAGCGCTGGCCCCCAGCCTCTTAAGTGAGATGGGCGCACAACCCTAGAGTCGGACACGACTGGCCTGTACAGGCAGGGGTACCTTTACCTTTTACCTTTAGGGAGAACTTGGGGCATTTGTTTTGTCTGCCTCTCTTTGGAAGTGGACTTCAGTAAGACTCCCATTGCCCATTCCCAGATCCAAGCCTGGAGATGTCCACTGGCATCGCTATCCTGGAACCTGCACCACAAGGAAGGCTATTT
Organism: Podarcis bocagei; assembly: GCF_964188305.1. Taxonomy (NCBI): domain Eukaryota; kingdom Metazoa; phylum Chordata; class Lepidosauria; order Squamata; family Lacertidae; genus Podarcis; species Podarcis bocagei. The sequence continues at coordinate 42,480,821 of NC_138143.1, read as the reverse complement.
CCATACTCTGTGTATCATACTCTCTGTATCAAAGAGTGGGGAAATCTGCTGGACATGGCACCAATGTCCATTTGCACGGGGACATCTCATTCGGCATGTGGCAAAAAGCAAAGATTCACTTCCATACCCCGTCTGCCACACAGAGCAATGTGCAGAAGAGTACAAGGGCTTGAAAAATTCTCGTACATCTCAGTTGCACTGTGAAGCTATAAATGAACCCGAACCTTCGTAACAGAAAATATTCACACTTTAATGTATAAATAAAAGGAAAGAATCCCAAGGTACCTTGCTTATGTTACACTTTTCAAATTGCACATACACACATCTGTTAACTATGTCCTTTCAGAGATGATTTTACACATCTAGTCAGTTTAATGCATGGCCAGTTAGAGGCCGCAGCAGTGTGTGTGTGTGTGTGTGTGTGTGTGTGTGCGCACGCACATGGGTGTGTGTGAAACAGAGAGAACGAGAACACATGCACACAATGCACACATGTGCACACACACACACACACGCATGCAGAGCACAAGATCCACCCAGGGATTTCACAAATCTTTCTGATATCAGATGATGCTGTCTTCCATCAGAATTCTTCGAAAGACGGGTTCATGTCTTACTGCAGTTCCGTGATCTAATAAAAAACACACAAGATGAATTGCATAATCAAGTAAATGTACATGCATTTTTATGTTATGTAAAAGAGACAAAACATGAAAGCCAAAACAGAAAAAATATAGTCCAATAACTGCATTCAAATTAGGTTCAAAAACTCAAACGGAAAAGATTCCTCTTGATGGTTGTAAGCCTCTGGAGAATCTGAAATCTTCCTCTTCCCTGAGGGTGACACAAGGTGGCCCCTTGCTTGATATGACAGATGAGAGAACAAGGCTGACTCACTCTGTGCATGGAATTGTTAGACCACTTGGCAGGTTTCCAAGAAGAGAATTATTTCCCAGCTCTGTACTGTAGATACTTTCTAACCTAGAGATGCTGTGGGTTTGAATGTGGGAACTCAAGCAAACAAAAGATGTGTTCTACCACCAGACAACTCCATTTAGTGCTACAACCAGTGCTTTCCCCCCTAAAAAAATGTTTAGGGGGTACTCTCATTTTGACTCAATAAAATCACCATTTTATAGTTCAAATCGGTGAAAATAAATACAGTAAATGGACAAAAGTACAAAGATTCACAAAATGTTTAGGGGTGTGCGTACCCCTGCATCTCCCCAGGAAAAAAGCACCGGCTCTAACCATCTTTCTTTCTACTTTGGCACATCCAGACTAGCAGTCATCACACTTCATTTTAGTTCCCCCTCCTGCTGGTGCAATGGCACCAATTTGCCATTAAAAAGAACGAAAGGCTCCAGTGATAAGAGACTGAGCGAAACCAAGATTGGGAAGTGGAAGAGTGAGAGATTTCTGTCCAGACCACACTCAGAAACACAAGACACAGTGCTGAAAGATCGCCAGGTTGCAGCATGGATTGTACTTAGGTTAATAGGAATTTGGATTTTCTACTGAAGTTGAGATTTAATGTTTGGGGTTAAAAAGAAGAAGAAATTAGTCTCGGATAGTGAAAAACCCATTACAAAACTCTATTCATTTAGCAGTTAGATGCAACCCACTTGGAGTCTTGCAACAGGAGCTGCTTTTTTGACAAATGCAAGCTGGGAGCAAGGAACCACACCAATGTACCAACGGCACAGCGTCTGTAACTGGTGCAGGGGAATAAAGCAAGTGAAACAATTTACCAAACACCTGACCAGGCAGCCACTTGTAAGCAGGAGTAAAACCTTTGCTCTTTTTTGCTGTCACTGTGGCTGGCTTTGTGACAGCTTTACAAAATGAAGAGAAAGGAGACGTGCCAAACTGTGAAGGTTTTAGGTCCGCGTTTCTCTAAGAGCAGCCCTGCCACAATTTCAAGAACAGAATGGGATGAAATAATAAACACTGAGAGCTGAAAGGTAAGAGAGGCAAAAGGCTCAAGAGTTACATGTTGGCTAAAAGGCGCAGGAAGCAGCTGAGGGAATGAAGAGAAAAGACCAGTGATTTTAGCGGGGGGAAACACAGAAGCAATTGCTGTCTTCAATTTCAGGAATAGGCTCAATTAAAGTAGAACGAAAGCCCTGGAACCAGTACTCAGGCAGTGAATAACAAAGCAACAGAGTATATGTTCATTTGAAATAACAGTAATAATACTGAGTATTGGTTGCTGTCATGAATGGAGGATGCGTACACCACCATTAAACGCAGCCATATTTCCATTCAGCTCTCAGTCTTTTCAGCTCTACTGCCCCTTGGTGGTCCTTTTAGTCACCAGTGGAGGAACATGTACCGTATTTTTTGCTCTATAACACTCACTTTTTCCCTCCCAAAAAGTAAGGGGAAATGTGTGTGCGTCTTATGGAGCGAATACAGGCTGTGCAGCTATCCCAGAAGCCACAGTGATCCCTCTTGTTGTTCTGGCTTCTGAGACTCAGAATATTATTTTTTATTATCTCTTGTTTTCCTCCTCCAAAAACTAGGTGCATCTTACAGTCTGGTGCGTCTTATAGAGCGAAAAATACGGTAGTCCACCAGAGATCTGAACATACAAATTCCTGATCCTAAGATAGGTTTCTCGTAGTTGCTTTTAAAATAAACTACTGCGGAGGGAAGCCAACATGGTGCCCTGCAGATGACATTAGACTCCAGCTTCCATCAGCCCCAATGAGTATGGCCAACAACAAGATACTCTTAAGGCCAGGCGTGCTCTATGTGGGGCTGCCCTTGAGTCTGGTCCAGGAAGCTCCAGCTAGTGCAAAACGCTGCGACTAGACTGGTGATGGGAACAAACTACCACAAAAACATGGCACCTGTTAAGTTGTGGGTGAACATATCAGACGACACAGCGATTCTTCAAACAGCTCTTGTTTATTCACAGGCCAGAACAGAACTGAACTGAAGGGTTCAGCCAGCCTGCTTATATAGAGCTCCACTAGAACGCAACAGTAACAACTTTCTGTAACTATCCAATCACTGAACATCACTTTCGATCCCTTATTTGCATATGTGGACCTGAGTGAAAACTATCTACAGTACCCCCTGCTGGCCCAGGGTGAGAACTTCAGTACATAACAGAATCCAAATTCACTTCTGCCTGTCCTTGCCACCCTATTGCTCACTCCAGCCCTTGTACGACTATTTCGGACCACAAAGAAGACACTGTTGGGCAGCCCCACAACATGTGAATCAAAGTGCCATTCATTTTTGGCATAAACCTCGTTTCCTTTTCAAATTGATTCTGGGGACAAGTCCCCAGAATATGAGTATCTGCTGTATTCATCTCCAACTGAGATAAAGTGTTGGTGTTTCAATATGCTGCTTTCTGCTGACCCTGAATCAGTGGGCTCTTCATTTCCTTATTCCAGACCTCCTTTATTGTCCAAAATGTTGGTTAATATTATTCTACTAATATGAGTTTGATCAAACTGTGAGAGGCAGGAGTGCCTGACGTGCTCTGGTCCAGGGGGGTCACGAAGAGGCGGACACGACTAAACAACAACAACAACAACAAATTATTCTGTGATGGGAATGTTGTTGGGCTGGGCCCCCCAAAGTTACTTCAAAGGCTAACAGGAAACTTGGACACTCTACGGTGGGCTGTGGTCTAAACCTCTGAGCCTCTTGGGCTTGCCGATCGGAAGGTTGGCGGTTTGAATCCCCGTGACGGGGTAAGATCCCATTGCTCTGTCCCAGCTCCTGCCAACCTAGCAGTTCGAAAGCACGCCTGTGCAAGTAGATAAATAGGTACCACTGCGGCGGGAAGGTAAACAGCGTTTCCATGCACTCTGTCTTCCGTCACGGTGTTTCGTTGCACCAGAAGCGGTTTAGTCCTGCTGGCCACATGACCCAGAAAGCTGTCTATGGACAAACACCGGCTCCCTTGGCCTGACAGTGAGATGAGTGCTGCAACCCCAGAGTCGCCTTTGACTGGACTTAACTGTCCAGGGGTCCTTTACCTTTTTACAGTGGGCATAGATTGTTGTTGTTAACATTTCTTAGTTGCTTTCTACAAAAATGTCTCAAAGCTACTTAACAATATAAAATACATCACTCAACTGTGAGTCATGAAGGCCGCTCCCTGCAAGGTCCTTTCCATCTGGCCTAAGGGGCAGGATCCACACTCACCACCTCTACGGAAGAGGCTCCTGGTGAGACCAGAGGGACATCGCTATGCCTGACAACAAACCCAAACTATTGGATTCTTTTGCCCCATCTTTTTGGGCCTGCCAAACAGCAGTGTCATGCTTAAGATTATATTTTATTCTCTTGATAATTAGGCTGTTTTAAATGTGCATTTTACATTTGGGAATTTTAGAATTTTTTTGGTTAACTTTGTGTTAAATATGTATTCTGTAGTTGACTTCCATTGTAATGTTTTATTTTGAAATCTTTAAGATAATATTTTAGTTTTCTGTTAATTATGTTGCTTTGACTGTACACTCTACATTTGATGTTCTTCAGATTGCATTATTGATGTTTTAATATGCTGTAAACCGCTTTGAGATTTTAAAAATATATATAAAGCGGTATAGAAATGAAATAAAAAAAATAAAAAATAGATAAAAATTCAGTTAAAAATGAGAGCCCCCCTTTATTGCTAGATCTGAGGGCATGTGAAGTAAAAGGCTATGGAGCCTTCAGATCCATGCCTTCCCTGGTCCCTGGTGCAGCTTATACATGAGAGCCAGTGTGGTGTAGTGGTTAGAGCAGTGGACTCGTAATCTGGTGAACCGGGTTCGCGTCTCCGCTCCTCCACATGCAGCTGCTGGGTGACCTTGGGCCAGTCACACTTCTCTGAAGTCTCTCAGCCCCACTCACCTCACAGAGTGTTTGTTGTGGGGGAGGAAGGGAAAGGAGAATGTTAGCCACTTTGAGACTCCTGAAGGGGAGTGAAAGGTGGGATATCAAATCCAAACTCTTCAAGTCCAAACTCTTCTTCATTAAATGACACATGCCCTTTTCAACCCTACTGGTAGGGTCTTGGCTGTGGAGGTGTGCTGTGAAGGTGAAGAAGGACCACCTGCCATCGGAGCTCCCTCTCTGAGGTTGGTGCTCTCTCTTGCTCTCTCTAACACCTAGAGAAGGAGATCCAACATGCCTATGGCCCTGGGATGCCCCACCAGATACGAAAGGATTGCACGATCAGTGAAACCTAATGGCATCTTGGAGGTGGGAAATTCTCCATTTCACATCACGTGAAGTCTCTCTTCATTATGTACTGGAAGGTGGATTGTTTTTAAGGATGTCACCTCAGGGACCGGGGTTTTTAAAGCTTTTTAAGCACATGGTTCCAGTCATCGGGACAGCGCAGGCAAATGACATTCCAAAGAATGGCATTAACTAGAAACTGAATTTAGTTTGTGCTTATAAAAAAAAGGTTCATGGTAATTCATGGTATAATGATAGAGGGGGAAATTCCCAAAGACTGGAGTTAAAAGGAGCAGGTTGACTAGACAATATCTAAGAGCCCACTGTGTTCAGGGAAAGGCTAAATGAATATCTATGGGTAAGAGGTGTATGTCATACACAGTACCTTGAGTTCCATGTTGTGGAGTGTACCCAGCAGTAGTCTCAAAATTGACCGATGGGGTGAGTGGCATATACACATTGATTTTCAGATCTAGAAAGGTATAGTGCAAGAGGAAGACAGGAACATGTAAAGATAACTGATGAATAAATGGTGATTTAAAAAAAAACCTGTAAAAAACTGACTATCATTAATGCATTTTTTTAAAAAAAAATCTGTACAAAAAGCAATCTTAGATCAGGTTTTTATTTTAAGACAATCTCCACAACTAATGATTGCCTGGCAACTTCACCACCGACTATATCAAGTGTGTTTCAGCAAATCCATCGGGCTCTGTTAGCTCCCTGCTATCCAAACCGCCAATCTTAAAACACTATTGAGCCAATTACGCACATGGGTCAATCGCCAATGACGAAAACGGAAAAAATCAAACGATTTTCTCATTTTGCTGCAATGTTCATGACTCCTACCTCTCACAGGTCAAATTGTCTTATCAACATAGAACAAACTAGAGTTGCAATCATAAAATTGCCTGAATTCCTAAATCTGAAGACTGTGTGGCTGAGACATCCACATCATCTGAGATATCCATTCAGACTAGACAGTTTTGTTCTGCCCAAGTGAATGTCTAGATGGACCTGTAACTCCCAAATCATTCTGGTTCTCCCCTAAGCAAATAAAGGCTGTTGTTGATGCCCTGGAACCTCATTTATACCCCAGATGGGCAGGGAATAAATAAATAAATAAATAATTGCATAGATGTTATTACGTACAAATCAAACTTCTAATATAGGAAACTAATGATAAATACTTGATTAAAAAATACAACCTATCTTTTTTAAAACAACAGCAACAACAGCAACAACAACAACTCATATTTAGGCCTATGACCACCCTATTTTAGCTGCTTGATGGTTGTTACTCAAATCTTTCAGAATCATCGAAACCTCACTCGCTAAGGTGTGACAAGAAGGTCTACATGCTTAGGTACAGATATTGTGCAGAAGGAATATTCTGCTGATGTCTCATAGGACATTCAGCAAGGGAGACGGCCCTTTGGGGAAAGACATATCTGGACTTCAAAGGTTTGGCTTGCATATGGACTTCAAAGAAGATTTGAACTCAAGCAAACCATATACCCAATTTAATGAACAACTTCTGTTGCCTCAAGGCTAGGCCCAGTGTTCTGAAAATTATGTGACAAGCCTTTTGTGTGATCTCAATAGGCAGAAAAATAAGTTGTTCCAGTATTATTATTTTTTTAATGTTTCTTCTATTCACGACAGTACACTCTCTCTCTCTCTCTCTCTCTCTCTCTCTCTCTCTCTCTCTCTCTCTCTCTCTCTCTCTCTCCACCATTCTCTGTTGACATTCTGAGATCCGTTTGGCCTCCATGCAATTCTTCTTCTCTTTCATTTGCCAAGAAGAGAAGGTGAGAGAGGAAAAGGTGAGAATGTAAATGCTTCAAATACGATCATTCTACACAGTTGCTAAGAGAAAAAGAAGTGAGAACAGGGGTTGCCGGGGGGTGAGATGAGCTCCCATGCGCAGACTGTTATGGGATGGAGTGGCGAGGAAAAACAAGGTGAAATGACTGCGAAGGGAGTTTGCCACACTAGCTTCTCATCATGAGTATGTTGTTTGAAACAAATGCACTGTCACAGACTCATAGCTATTGCCTTTAAAAAAATCCTATCAGAAAACACATCCCCAAAAGTGCATTTTTTGCCTTTTTAGATTTGGAAGATGATTCTACAATATCAAAGTTGCACAGCTTACATATTCAGGTAGGTAGCCGTGTTGGTCTGACACAGTCAAAATAAATTAAAAAATTAAAAAATTGTCCAGTAGTACATTAGAGACCAACTAAGTTTGTTCTGGAACGCAGGTGGCGCTGTGGGTTAAACCACAGAGCCTAGGACTTGCCGATCAGAAGGTCGGCGGTTCAAATCCTACGGGGTGAGCTCCCGTTGCTTGGTCCCTGCTCCTGCCAACCTAGCAGTTTGAAAGCACGTCAAAGTGCAAGTAGATAAATAGGTACCACTCCAGTGGGAAGGTAAATGGCGTTTCCGTGCGCTGCTCTGGTTCGCAAGAAGTGGCTTAGTCATGCTGGCCACATGACCCGGAGGCTGTATGCCAGCTCCTTCGGCCAGTAAAGCGAGATGAGCGCCGCGACCCCAGAGTCGGCCACGACTGGACCTAATGGTCAGGGGTCCCTGTACCTTTACCTTTAAGTTTGTTCTGGGTATAAGCTTTCGTGTGCATGCAAACTTAGTTGGTCTCTAAGGTGCTACTGGACAATTTTTTAATTTATTTAGCTTACATATTGCTTGATCAAACCCTTAAGGAGCTAAGCGATGATATCTGCTGCACCAGAATGAACCCACTCTGTTCTCATTGTTCATGTCTATGAGATGCAATATCCTTTTCACATGTACTACTTCCAAATCAGGTGTGCACACACACGTCCATTCGGTCTCTGTACTTTTGTGGATTTGGGGAGTTTTGTTTTTGTTTATATGCAGAACTTTGCATTCAATACCACTTTCTTAGTTTCATCTCAGTTTCCCATTCTGTCAGGGCCCTTCTGAATTTTATTCCTGTCTTCTGAGGTGTTAAGCTGACCTAGTTTTGTGCCATCCACACTTCAATCAGAATTACCTCTACCACTTCACTGAAGCAACTGATGAAAATCTTAGTTAGTATCAGGTGCAGGACAGGATTGCTGAGCCCTCAGAGCATGGTTTCCCAATCAGCTGTGAACCCACCTATCCCACATATATTCTATCCCACATTCAATTAGTTTGCCAGCCGAAATGTCATATGCTTTCTTGAAGTCAAGATACATTGCACCCAATGCATTTCCACAATCCACTAAGCTAGAAACCCGTTTTTTTTTTTTTAAAAAAAGAGAGAGGTAAAATTAATCTTGCTGGTTTTATTCTTCACAAATTCATGCTGGCCTACAAACTGATTCGGTTTTTTATAAAAAAAAATCTAGCCTAGTATCTTCCCCACCATCAAAGTTAAACTCAGTCTGTATTTTGCCAAATTTCACCCCTCTCCCCTTTTGAAGACTGGGGCAATATGTTCCTGCTTCCAGTTTTGTTGGCCGTTTACTTGCTCCCCACAATTAAACATAAGAACAAATAAAGAATTCTGCTGCTTCAGCCAAAAGGCAGATGCTACACAAAGGCTGCTGTTCTCCTTATTTCCAAGGTTGCCACAAGACAGAAGTACCTCCTCTGGTTGAACAGAATTGGGATCTTAGTCACACGGCTAAGATTAGCTTTGGAGCCACAGGGTTCTGATTCTGGTCTGTTTTGTATTCTGTTTTGACCTTCCGCCTCCTTTCCCTTTTCTTTTTGTGTTTAATAAACTTGGACCATTTGACCACTGAAGTTGTGTGTGATTGCCAACCTCAGGTTGAGAATCTCCAGGTTCTTAGATGCTCGGAACTCATACTACTAAAGGTTTGCAACCAGAGTTGCTCTTCTGAGAACTGGGAGACACTCAGGGAGTGTGGGCTGCCTTGGCACTCTGAATAACTCATAAGTGAACTGTCTGAGAAACACAGGATGCATTAGTCTCAGAGTTCTTGGGTTTTAGGAAGTTTAGGTACAGCTGTAGCTACGGGGGAAAGGGCTAGCCAGGTTTTTTTGCCCTGGGTAAAGTCTCCAGAGGAGCACCATTGCTTGTGTGTGTGTGCATGTGTGCACGCAAATCAGTAAATGTTCAGTTTCGGTTTCAGTTTCTGTTAATTGGTTCTCGTGGGAAACTTGCAGATTCTAGCTTCACCAATTAACTCAAGCTGGTGTCAATTTACTCTTGGCAGAAAGCCCAGGTCTGCTTGACCTAGAAACTACTCACTCTGATTGGTTAACGAGCAGCACTCAACTCTGTTATCTAGGGATTGCTAGCACAGTTTGATGTGAGGTGTTGTTAGGAGTAGAAGTGCTGTGTATGGTTTTGAGAGAGAGAGAAAGAAAGAGAAAGAGGATTTATTTTGTTTTATTTGTATGCAGAAACTCTGCTGGTTTTTTCCTTCTTTTAATAAATCCTGTAAATAGTTATTCTGAGTCTAGCTGACTAGTCATTACTGCCGCAACTAGCTTCTTCGCTGTGCAGGAAAACTCTGCTACGTTTGGGCTAAAGCCAGTAGGGCTATGCCTGACACTCCAAAGTTCCACGAGGTTATGGGCATTGTGCTGCCAGCCTGAGTTGCGGTGGTGTCAGCATCAACGGCGTTGGTTCCAGTAGTTCCAGAAGTTGTTGTTCTCTGGCTGGTTCCTGACCGTGGTGAGCTGGTGACGCAGCGGACAGAAGGACAACAGCTGCAGCGTGTGAGTGCTGGGTGCTGTGGTTCCTGTTTTCTCTCTCGGTGGTCGTGAGTAGCTGGTTCCGGGTTCCAGGGACATCGCTCTCAAGATGGCCTCACAACCAGGTCAGATGGCTTTTGAGCGTCTGAATGACTCCAATTACTTGCTGTGGTCGGAACGCATGCAGGCAGTGCTGCAGAGGGATCGTCTCTGGCAGGTGGTGAGTAAGTTTCCTACGAAGCCTGATGATGAAGACCTCGATAAAGACCAAAGAGCAAGGGCCACAATTGTCTTGGGGCTGGAAGATTCCCAGTTGCCGTATGTGAGGGGAATCAAGACAGCTAGAGGTGTGTGGCAAGCACTTAAAGAACTCCATGTGCGTGAGACAGCGGTTTCCAAGCTGTTCATTCGCAAGGCATTGTACAAGGCAATGTTACAGCCTGGGGTTACAATGCAGGAACACCTACACAGTTTACAGTTAAAGTTTTCTGCGCTGCAGGAAAGAGACTGTGCGTTAGACCAGCAGGAGAAGGTGGCTATTATTTTGAGTTCTCTCCCGGAAAGCTGGGATAATTTAGTTTTGTCTCTAGAAGGCATACAGGAGCGTGATTTATCAGTCAGTTACGTTACTGGGCGTTTGATTGAAGAATGGCAGAAGAGGCAAGAAAGGTCGTTGGCTGCAGAGGCTTCTACAGGTGGGCGGTTTGGAAGGAGTTCTCATGCCGTGCCAGAGGTGAAGCAAAAGCAGCGTACCGGTGAGGAGTCAGCGTTTGCTGTTAGGCGTTGTTTCCGATGTGGGTCTTCAGCGCATCTAAAACGACAATGTCCGGAGTTGGTCAAGTCTCAGTTGCCGGTGCAGGAGCAGAGACGAGATCAGCAGCAGCAGCAGCGTAAAAAGAAATTCTTCAAACGAAAACAGTCGGCTCAACTGGTGACCGGCGAGGTCAAGATTGCTGATGAGAAACAAGCGGTCTGGGTGGTCGATTCGGGAGCGTCTCGCCACATCGTGAACTCAGATGAATTGTTTGTTTCCAAGAACTCAGCACAGCGCAGCCAGGTGGCTCTAGCAGACGGAAGTACTTCCGAAGTGATTTCGGGGGGTGCAGTTTTTGTTCCTTGTCTTCGTGAATGCCTGCAAAATGTACTTTGTGTGCCGTCATTAAGGAGCAATCTGATGTCTGTAGATTGTTTGCTAAAAGCTGGGTTTAAAGTGTATTTTGAAGGAGACAGTTGCATTATTAAGAAGGCTGGTGAGATTTTAGGCACTGCTAAGTCAGAGGGAGGCTTGTTTTGGCTTAAAGCAGGATCTCAAGTTGCAGCAGTAGTCAGTAAATCTCAGCCTGCAGTGAGTAACAAAGCTATACATGACAACTGTGTGCACTTATTGCATAGGAAAATGGGGCATGCTTGCTGGAAAAGTGTACTAAAAATGTCTGAATTGGCTGATGGGGGTAATTTAAAGAGTTGTAACAAGTACCTTGATTGTAATGTCTGTAAAAAGGTTAAAACCCACAGAGTCTCTTACCCCAGAAGTGACAGAGTTAGTGAGTCACCGCTACAGCTGGTTCACATGGACGTAATTGGTCCATTTGCTGTAAGCAGGGGTGGATCGCGCTTTTCACTAACAATTGTGGATGACGCCACGCGTTATTCTTGGGTTTTTCCCATGAAAAATAAGGGTGACGTGTTCACTAAGTTTAAAGGCTGGGTGGCATCTGTGGAAAGATTTCTGTCTGTTAAACTCAAAAGGATTCAGACGGACAGAGGTGGCGAATTTATGTCAAATGCCTTTAAAGATTGGTTACAAAAGCGTGGCATTGGGCATAGAAAAACGAACGTTTTTTCCCCAGAGGAGAATGGCGTTGCAGAGCGAAAAAACAGATCTTTACAAGAGATGATGTTTGCCATGCTTGATGATGCTGATTTGCCCATGTCTTATTGGGGGGAGAGCATGCTCACCGCGTGTTATCTCCAAAATAGGCTCTTCCATCAAACAATAGGTACAACCCCGTACTTTAAATTGTTTCAGAAAAACCCCAAAATTGACCATTTGCATGTGTTTGGATCAAAAGCCTGGGTATTAATTCCGAAACAAATGAGAAAGAAGGGAGATCCTAAGACCAAACAGCTAGTGTTTGTGGGTTACCAGGAGCTGGGAAAAGGTTTCCGTTTTGCTGAAGGGACAAATGGCATTGTGATCTCCAGGAATGCCAGTTTTTGTGAACATAGTGGCTGGGAGAGACTACATGCCAATACTGAGGTTTGGTTTGAACCTTCTCAGGAGCTTCATGACTCTGAAGGTAGACACAGAGAATCAGAGTCTGAGGGGGAGGAAAGTTCAGATAAGAGCTCTCAAGAAAGTGGAGTTAGCCAAAGACCAGTTGCTAAGCAACAAAAGAGAGATCGTAGTTCTGAGGAGGAAAGTGGGTCAGAAGAAAAATTTTCTCCCAGAAGATCTAAAAGACAAAACAAAGGAGTGCCTCCAGTGCGTTTTTCCCCAGATACTGCAAATGTGTTTAGTGTAAGTGCAGAACCCAAGAGTTTTCAGGAGGTGTTAAAGTTACCAAAAGAGGAGGCAGAGCGCTGGAAACAGGCAATGGAGGAAGAGATGTCCTCTCTGAATGAGCACAAGGTTTTTACACCAGTGGCAGCGCCTGAGGGGGCAAAGATTGTAGGCTGCAGGTGGGTGTACAAAAGACTTAGGCCCGGTTAGGACATATCTAGGGTTGGAAGTGTGCTGGGCCCAAGATGGCAGCTGCCTAATTAGTCAGCAGAACAAAGTTAAACAACTACTGACTACATACAGGATGCAGGATTGCAAAGGGGCAGCGGTGCCTATGGATCCAGGTTTCATAAAAACACTTCATACAGATGAGAGTCCTGAATTTGAACATCCTGATGTATATCACTCTGTAATTGGAAGTTTATTGTATCTAGCACAGTGGTCCAGACCTGATATTAGCTATGCAGTAGGCATATTAAGTAGATTGGTCTCAAAACCCACACTAAATGCCTGGAAAGGGGTAAAACAAGTTCTGAGGTATCTCAAACAGACAATTGGCTATATGTTACAATTAAATTCTTCAGAGGATGAAATGTTGAGTTGCTACTGTGATAGTGACTGGGGAAATTTGCCAGATAGAAAATCTGTCACAGGACTAGTTATAATGGTCGGTGGAGCTTTAATCAGCTGGCGGTCACGCAAGCAAGACGTTGTAAGTGTGTCATCAACGGAATCAGAGTACGCCGCATTGAGTGAATTGTGCAACGAGGTGATTTATTTCAAGCATTTGTTAACAGATTTAAATGTAAATTGTGGAGAACCAGTACAAGTTTACATTGATAATCAAGCTTGTATAACCTTAAGTAAAACAGAGGGTTTCAAATCGCGTTCAAAACATATCTCTGTAAAATACCAAAATGTACGTTGCTGTGTACAAGACAATGTAATCACCTGTACTTATGTGTCAAGTGAAGAAAATGTAGCAGATGTGTTAACTAAACCATTGGCAAAGATAAAGAACAAGCGAATGTGCAAGGGTTTAGGTTTGCTGGAAAAATGATCTCCTACATAGGTGTATTTGGTGTTAATTGTTCAGCAGAATCTGTGAGGGGGTGTTCAGTTTCGGTTTCAGTTTCTGTTAATTGGTTCTCGTGGGAAACTTGCAGATTCTAGCTTCACCAATTAACTCAAGCTGGTGTCAATTTACTCTTGGCAGAAAGCCCAGGTCTGCTTGACCTAGAAACTACTCACTCTGATTGGTTAACGAGCAGCACTCAACTCTGTTATCTAGGGATTGCTAGCACAGTTTGATGTGAGGTGTTGTTAGGAGTAGAAGTGCTGTGTATGGTTTTGAGAGAGAGAGAAAGAAAGAGAAAGAGGATTTATTTTGCTTTTATTTGTATGCAGAAACTCTGCTGGTTTTTTCCTTCTTTTAATAAATCCTGTAAATAGTTATTCTGAGTCTAGCTGACTAGTCATTACTGCCGCAACTAGCTTCTTCGCTGTGCAGGAAAACTCTGCTACGTTTGGGCTAAAGCCAGTAGGGCTATGCCTGACACTCCAAAGTTCCATGAGTAAAGGGAGTGCCAAACTGGATCTTTGAACCTGGTGAAATAAGCCTAGTGTGATGGCCTGGGAATCTGATTCAGAGGCTGAACCGGAGGAATCCCAGCCTGCACAGGAGTCCCCGCCTCCAGGGCCGGCTGAGCGGGGGCAGGGGCTTGAATCTGAAGGGCCTGCACCTGTGCCGGATCCTCAGGAGCAGACACCAGGTGAATCCACTCTGGCTCCGGGGGTGATTGAGGACCCATTGCCTGCAGGTGCTCCTCACCCAGCCCTGTCAGGGGAAGGTGAGTCTCCCCCTGGGTCCAGTAACCCTCCAGCCTCTCCTGAGCTGCAGAGGCTCAGGGCAGAGAGGCAGAGGGAACTAAGTTCTCACAGAAGGAGTGATTGCCTTAAGGCCAGGAGAGGCGGGTCACCTGTGGACCGGGGCCGCCCTATGCCTCAGAGGAGATAAAGGCCAGTCAGCCCAGTCCCAGGTTGCGGGAGCAACATCGTTGGAAACCTGTTTCTGCCAGCACCCAGACCTAGAATCATAGAATCATAGAGTTGGAAGAGACCCCAAGGGCCATCGAGTCCAACCCCCTGCCAAGCAGGAAACACCATCAGAGCACTCCTGACATATGGATGTCAAGCCTCTGCTTAAAGACCTCCAAAGTAGGAGACTCCACCACACTCCTTGGCAGCAAATTCCACTGTCAAACAGCTCTTACTGTCAGGAAGTTCTTCCTAATGTTTAGGTGGAATCTTCTTTCTTGTAGTTTGGATCCATTGCTCCGTGTCCGCTTCTCTGGAGCAGCAGAAAACAACCTTTCTCCCTCCTCTATGTGACATCCTTTTATATATTGGAACATGGCTATCATATCACCCCTTAACCTCCTCTTCTCCAGGCTAAACATGCCCAGCTCCCTTGGCCGTTCCTCATAAGGCATCGTTTCCAGGCCTTTGACCATTTTGGTTGCCCTCCTCTGGACACGTTCCAGTTTGTCAGTGTCCTTCTTGAACTGTGGTGCCCAGAACTGGACACAGTACTCCAGGTGAGGTCTGACCAGAGCAGAATACAGTGGCACTATTACTTCCCTTGATCTAGATGCTATACTCCTATTGATGCAGCCCAGAATTGCATTGGCTTTTTTAGCTGCTGCGTCACACTGTTGGCTCATGTCAATTTTGTGGTCAACCAAGACTCCTAGATCCTTTTCACATGTACTGCTCTCAAGCCAGGTGCCCCCCATCTTGTATTTGTGCCTCTCATTTGTGCCTGCTCTTCTGGAGTTCCTGATCACGCCCGGCTCCTTGCCTTGGACCCTGCTTCGCCCTTGACGGACAGCCTCCAGACCCTCGACCCAGGACCGGACTCAGACCACGCCGCATGGTAACCCCACCCGGACCAGCACACCTAGTTTCGCCCCTGGTCTAGGGGGGCTCTGCCAGGGAAATGAGCAACTTGGAAGCTAGCCCTGCTTTCCCCAGCAATTTGTGCATACGCTGAACCGAGGGGTGCTGGGTGCACTGACCTTTTTAAAAGCAATTGCATTGGTGGATCCCAGATCCCCTTCCGTCTGGGCCGCAAAAGAAAGGGGGAGGGTGGCGGCAGCCAGTACCAGAGATTAAGACCACTGGCGACACCGCAGGGTTGTTGGTTTGCGGTTGGGCAAGGAACGGGGTGGGGAAAGCTCTTTGGAGTGTTCCCATAACACCCATGATTGTAATGGCCGTGCCACAGAATGTGAGTGTCAGTGGCCCCTGTCAGCTTTGGACCCTGAATATTCTGGCTCCACTGCAGTGTAGCATCTCAAAAATGGGAACACTTATACTTGAAATACCAGCAAGACTACCGCCCCGCACACATACCCACACAGCAATGCCTTGCCTTCTTGTGAACCTTTTGCTTCCCACACCTGAGCAAGCCATGACCTTGAATGGATGATGATCATAGAATCATAGAATCATAGAGTTGGAAGAGACCACAAGGGCCATCGAGTCCAATCCCCTGCCAAGCAGGAATCATGATCATTGATCATTGATGATGATCATTGATGATGGTGGAAAGTGGTGACCATTGACATCCTAAGCCATTTAGATGTTCCTGTTGGAGCCTGGTGATCACCATGGAAAGGCATGTGGAGCCTTTGTTGCCAAGCAAACTGGGAGTTGGAGGCAGATTGGCGGAGAGCTTTTCAATAAGAGATTTGAAGCCTGAGGTTGATGCAAAAGCTGCAGGGAACCAGCAGATATTCTTACAGCCATGTGTCAGAGAGATGAGCTTTTAGAAATGGCGTTTTCAATCTGCTGGAGAAGGGAGATATCTTAGCTCTGCTGTAATAATTTGAGTGCATTGCTTACCATCCTCTCCCCAGGGTATGGAGCAAAGGATCCTTCCTCTTCTTTTTGACAGCCTTTTAAATATTTGAAAATGTTCAACCTGTTTCCTCCTTTCCCTAGGCTGAATGATTCCAGCTTTTCTGCCTGCCTTCTAAGCCCTTTTCAGTCATCCTGAATTCCTTTAGGTGAATGCTGTACAAATAAAGGCTTAATTGGACTGGGGTTTTAATTTCTGAATCTTGCAATTATGATATAACCTTGAATGTGGCCTGGCCTTTTGTGGCGCATAACTGCATTTTTGGTGTCTGTTCAGCTTGTTAACAGCTGCGGGTTTCTATATCTTCCATCACCTAACCAGTTTTATTCCTGACTCGGTTCTGAACCCTATATTCTGCACATCCCAGTCCAGTACCGATCCTTTTATAACCATGCTTTCCAAGTGGATTTTCAGCTATTGCAGTGTTCACTTTTAGTGTACGTTTCTGAAAATTTAGCACGGTGATGCCATAGGCAGGGCCAGCCCAAGACATTTTGGCCTCCGAGGCAAACCACAAAATGGCACACTGCCCCACAAGGGAAGAGGGGGTGAGTGAAAATGCACATCAGGAGCAAGGGGGGGGGGATAAAGATCTGTAGATTCTGCTGCCTGAGGCTGTTGCTTCACCTTGCCTCATAGATGGGCCAGCGCTGCCTATAGGTGACCAATGCAAATAGAACTTTGGAGTTCAGTTACAGCTGAGGGGAGGGTAAATTAGATTTGTAAAGATTTTGCTTCTCTGGCTAAAATGCTTGTAAAGGTTGAAAATGAAAAATAACATTATATATTTAAAAATATACAGTATATTCCACACCACTCTTCTTGTTTACCAAATCAGTTAATTTTCAGAAAGGAAGTTGGTTATGGCATGATTAGTAGCAGTCAGCATGTCTTTCTAAGTCAATTTTCCTTTAGTCTAAGTCCTCATGTATTTGTTGGCTATTTGCAGTTTAGTTGCGCTGCAGAAAGCTTGCTGGGGAGACCACACATTACAAGGAACTCAAATATAACTTTATCAAGGTTTTAATAACAAAAACAAAATCTCCTTTTACACTAAATATATCACCAAGCATGACCCAACCACCAACCCATCTCCCAGAGGACAGAGAGCTAGATGCTGCTCTTTATATACTATACCCAATTACTGACACAGCTTAATTAACACAACTTAGCAGCACCTGCTATATTGTTTCACAGCTGTAAAACTGGGTCTCATTATTTGCTCTGACCCTCAAAGACATACACATCTTGTGGAACAATAATGAACCTTCACATTTAAAGAGACCATTCAACAGTATTAGCACTTTGTTCTAGTACCTCTTCAACTATAGAAATCAAGTAGCAGGACCACAGCTTTCTGAGTCTTCCTTCTTTCCATTTTGGAACATGTACCTGTGAATCTGCACTAGTATTTTTGTGCAAGGTAACAGGTGGTTCTGAATTGATCCTATCTAATTCTTCCAGGATCCTTTGCTGAATCCAGTTAGGCAGATTTGAATTCAGATTGTCCAAGAATCAGAGTTGGAAGATAATTCTTTCTTGCTTTCATCTGTGACCTTGCCAATAAAGAGTCCTTCGATATGTCTGCTTTTGTGTTGAACTGCAAGCTGGTAAGGTTTTTGGGTTTTTTTTGCTCCCTTTTGATATAATGGTGTCTTAGAAAGATTTTCAAGCTGCGCAAATTCCCTGTCAGACACCACAGACTGAAGGGGAAGTGTGCTTATTGTACAGTTTAAAAGGTTTTTGTATAATTATACCATATATATTCCAGCAAGTTGTGCTTACAGCTAGCAATCTACCCATGAAAATGCAGCCGCAGAGGCAAATTCACTTCTCTCGGCCAGTAACGTGCGTGAGAGCCTTGAATACATTTCCTTAGGAATGTGGTGCTATCACTCTTCCCAGGGATACTAGATTAAATGGACAAGACTAATGAGTCAAAATGGACTAATTAATCAAAACATACTTTCAAGCAGTATTCTGTCTTCCAATAATGTAGATATTACGCTATGGTTTAATTGCATATTTATTTTTTGATTAATATGTTTGGAGAGTTCAATACAGTGCTACTTTCATATTTCGGGTCTTGTTTTTTATTTCATTTCACAAGATTTATATACTACTTGATTGTAATGAAACCTCAGAGCAGTTTGTGTGTGTGTGTGTGTGTGTGTGTGTGTGTGTGTGTGTGTTATATATATACAATCCCCACCCTCTTCCTCCCTCCTCTAACTGCCCTAGGTGAGAATCCTGCATCCATATTGGTAAGGAACAGGGTGTTTCGTACTCTTCCCTCCTTCACATACAAAAGCGTCCAAACCTTTTTGCCCTGGCATTTGACATTAGAGGTGTATATTTTTAGGAACCACCTTGTTTGTGTAATTCTGTTATAATATGATGCTGAAATGCTGTGCTTTGATGTTGTAACATGCCCTGTGAGCTTAGGTAATAGATGTATTATTATTATTATTATTATTATTATTATTATTATTATTATTATTATTATTATTATTATTCTGGGGGGGCACAGGGGTGCGCATGCCCCTAAACATTTTGTGAATCTAAGTTTGGCCTTATTGAGGGGAAGTATTTCAATATGAGTAGGAAAATGAGAGCACCCCTAAACATTTTTTAAGGAAAAAAAGCGCTGATTACTACTACTACTACCACTACTGCAGATATGAAAACTCTTGTATATCTGTATATATCTATATATACAGATATACAGTGATACCTCGGGTTACATACGCTTCAGGTTACATACGCTTTAGGTTACAGACTCCGCTAACCCAGAAATAGCGCTTCAGGTTAAGAACTTTGCTTCAGGATAAGAACAGAAATCGTGCAGTGGGAGGCCCCATTAGCTAAAGTGGTGCTTCAGGTTAAGAACAGTTTCAGGTTAAGAACGGACCTCCGGAACAGGTACCACTGTATACAAATACACCAAGTATATTTGTATCTTTTACTTGGTTCGCTGAGGCAGGAAGGATGGCATTCACCATCCTTTGGGATATGTCCTCCTGTTAAGGCAGGTGGCAGGACCAAATAATAATTGACTCCATCCTGGGAGGGAGTCCCAGAAGAACTCAGACAGGCCCTGCCTAGCAACCAGGAGCTTGTCTCTCAGCAGAGCATCTGCAACAGCAAGATGCAGTGGTGAAAAGGCCTCTCTGTGCCTTCTCACAATTGCTTTTCCTATTATTTCAGTTGGACTTCTCCCTCTTTACCTCTGGGAAAGGCATATGGGCCTTCTCAACTCACCTCGTGTGGTATGGGGGAGCCCAGGCCATGACTTTAGGGACTCTGTGGGGCCACGCCTGGCTTGGAAAGTCAACTGCCTCAAGATGCACGTTGCTGGGAGAGATGCAAAAGGCGCCTGGAAAGGTGGTTTGAATCCTGCTCCACCTCCCCAAAGCGGCCTTTCCCCCCAGGACCAGCTTGCCTCGCCCCACACTGCCTTCCTTGCACTGGTGCCTTCTCCACCATGGGGGAGAGCGAAGACTTACCAGGCTCTTGCCTTCCCTGCTGTGCCCCTTTGCCCCCTGGCCTGGGCAGGTGAGGGAGGGACTTGGCGCAACCACCTGCGCTCCTCCTTGCCTCAGCCGTGTCTTGGGGAAGAAGAGGGGCAGCAGCAATGGCGCCCGCTGAAGAGGACAGCACCACCATAAACTGAGACCGTGAGTCGGAGGTAGAACTTGCATGAGATGGCAGGGAGGTGGGAAAGGCAGGAGTCGCTCACGGCTTCCCTGTCAGATTCTCCCTTCCACTGGAGACACACCTTGGCTTAGGGGCTGGTTGCTAAGTATAGAGATTTAATGTACTGAAATTGGGAATGCTTAAACCACATTACGGTGTGTTTCGTTCTGCAGTGTTCCACAGTAAATCTTGTGCGATTGGTTAATTTTGGTCACAGGGGAGGTATTTTTTTGACATTCTCCATTTTCTTTGGTGTGAGAAACTTGATGGCGATGGCGCTATCTCCATGAACACTGAAGAAGCAGCAGCACTGGATAACTCTCTCTCTCTCTCGCCAAATGCAATAGAGGAGAGGCGTGCTAATGTTTCTGTGTGAATGTATGTGACAGAAAAGATGTACAGAAGTTGATGTTCTCCCAAAGAAGCTGTAAGGAGAAATCAGCTGGAAGGAAAAAGTGGAAACCTCTCAGAATGACCTGCCTGGCTTGGCTGGGTTATGTGCATAAATAAGGCTGAGTGCAAGTACAGTGGTACCTCGGGTTACATACGCTTCAGGTTACAGACTCCACTAACCCAGAAATAGTGCTTTAGGTTAAGAACTTTGCTTCAGGATGAGAACAGAAATTGCTTGGCGGTGGCAGCGGGAGGCCCCATTAGCTAAAGTGGTGCTTCAGGTTAAGAACAGTTTCAGGTTAAGAACGGACCTCCAGAACGAATTAAGTACTTAACCCGAGGTGCCACTGTACTGAAAGAGGGAAAGGCACAGTTTGCTTGAATGTTGAGGGAAGAAGCTGTAATCTTCTACCAGGAAAAACTCAGCCCATGCTTGGATGTGAATGTAAATACTTTGCATATATTCTTCTTCAGCTATATGTTCTGCTAGTAAAAGCTTTAGAATACAGTGGTACCTTGGTTTTCGAACACAATCCATTCTGGAAGTCCATTTGACTTCCGAAAAGTTCAAAAACCGAAACATTTACTTCTGGAAGCATTTACTTATGGAAAACTCAATACGGAAGCCGTGTGGCACGTTCGACTTCCAAAAAGCGTTCCAAAACTGAAGCAGTTACTACCTGGTTTTCTGTGTTCAAAAACCGAAACGTTCGACTTCCGAGATGTTTGAAAACCGAGGCACCACTTTACTTTGACAAGAATTTGGACATTGTTTTGATTTCAAGAAGAGAGTCAGTACTGCGCACGATTTGGCTTCGTAGCTGCAATTTAGCTACTCTGCCAACACGGGTGTCTCAAGGGATGTGAAAAGCTATGCATGCCGGCTCCTGTGGGGAGAGGGGGTGTCACTCAGTTCAATGATCACATCCACTCTCCCCACAGAAGAAGCCCTATGAGGAGTGCCACGCAAGTGACTTGGGCATGGGGACCATGACAGGGGCTCTGGAGAAATAAAAAGCCACAGGCGGCAGCCTAGTTCCTCCAGCAGCAGCAGATCTTCCAATCCTCAAGGAGAGATGGTTCAGTAGCCTCCATCTCCTCCCCACAGGGCTTCTCTTCTGCGCCAGGCATGTGGGGGTTGCTTGAGAAGCAGCGCGGTTCTTCTGCACCTGCCTCTTGGACCTGTAAGTCCGAGAGGGCAACCAGGCAGGTGCGCAGAACATAGCCCACCCCTCAGTTCCCACCAGCCCCAGCTAGCATGGCTAACAGACCCTCCGAGTTCCCCTATTTTCCAGGGACAGTCCCGGATTTACAGAAGCCGTCCTGGTTTCTGATTTGATCCAGGATTGTCCCGCTTTTCCTTAGAACGTCCCTATTTTCATCAGAGAAATGTTGGAAGGTATGGAGTTAATCCGACCCCCGAGTCAAGGAGATAAGTAACTACACAACCTTTATAAGACATCTGAAGGTAGATCTGTAGAGTGGTACCTCGGGTTACATACGCTTCAGGTTACAGACTCCGCTAACCCAGAAATAGTTCTTCAGGTTAAGAACTTTGCATCAGGATGAGAACAGAAATCGTGCAGCGGGAGGCCCCATTAGCTAAAGTGGCATTAAGAACAGTTTCAGGTTAAGAACAGACCTCTGGAACGAATTAAGTACTTAACCTGAGGTACCACTGTATAGGCAGGTGCCACTACCGAGAAGGCCCTCTGCCTGGTTCCCTGTAACCTCACTTCTGGCAGTGAGGGAACCGCCAGAAGGCCCTCGGAGCTGGAGCTCACCCTTTTGGCATGTTGTTCTCTGTCTGGTGTTCTCATCTGCATTATGGCCTTCTCTTTTCTCTCTAGTCTGATCTTGGGAACTGTGGGAACCCCTCCCTGGGATGAGTCAACCATTAGTAAGCCTTGCCTCCTGCCTGATGGAAGTCCTTCAGGAAATTGGTGTGCCCTCTTTCCTTTCCAGGGAGCAAGAATGTACAGTGAGTCAAATTTCTCCATTTTCCCAAACAAAGAATTTATTCCTGAATTCTTTCCCTCTCTACACCAGCAATTTAAGCAGATTTTTAAAATCTCTATGCTGACTGTACATGATATCCACTCAAACTGCAATAACTTGTCATTCACTGGCTTCTGAAGAACACTGATTGTGATCTGATCATGTTTCTTTTTAAACATATCTTTACAATATGCAATAATATGTTTTCACAAAGGATTAGATTGGACAGATAACTGTGATTCTGAAAGAGTGTGTTTGTTTAGCGTCTGTGTGAAGTTCCAGAGCGGCTTCCTCAATGAAAATCCTCCCATAGCTGCTCTTTGTCCTGTAGGGATCTGCAGTCACATTGCAGGAAAGCAGAAGGTGGCAACACATAGCAATTTGATTTAAACAAAACCAAAATGGTCAGTGCTCTTCTTGCAGGACAAAATAATGTAATAAAAAGGGGGTCAATTGCAGATAAATGCAATAATTTCAACATTTCTGAATTCTGCAAAACTGATTTCTCTAGAGCGACTACTCTTGGGAAAGTGGGTGGTTCAGGACAAACGTTTTAAACCGGTAGGCTGCCAGGTCTTACAAGACAAAAAAAATCTATTTGAAAACTGGAAATGTAGAGAAAATTGAAACGTCCCTTAAGTGTCCCCCCT
Source organism: Podarcis bocagei (assembly GCF_964188305.1). Lineage (NCBI taxonomy): Eukaryota > Metazoa > Chordata > Lepidosauria > Squamata > Lacertidae > Podarcis > Podarcis bocagei. Next base: position 42,457,768 of record NC_138143.1, on the reverse strand, counting down.
GCACCCCCAGATCTTGACAGAAAATATTCTGAAACCAGTGACTACTGCCTAAGTCTTCTCTCTCTCTCTCTCTCTCTCTCTCTCTCTCTCTCTCTCTCTCTCTCTCACACACACACACACACACACACACACACACACACACTCACACTACTTGTCTTTGAAATGGCCTCCATCCCCACCCCAAAGCTGTGCTTTGGTTCCCAGGATGTTTCCAAGCACAATTCAAAGTGTTGGTGCTGACCTTGAAAGCCCTAAACGGCCTCAGCCCTGTATATCTAAAGGAGCGTCTCCACCCCCATCGTTCAGCTGGACACTGAGGTCCAGCTCTTAGGGTCTTTTGGCAGTTCCCTCACTGTGAGAAGTGAGGTTACAGGGAAGCAGGCAGAGGGCCTTCTCGGTAGTGGCCCCCGCCCTGTGGAACGCCCTCTCATCAGATGTCAAGGAAATAAACAAGTATCTGACTCTTAGAAGACATCTGAAGGCAGCCCAGTTTTGGGACGTTTTTTAATGTTTTATGTTTTATTGTGCTTTTAATATTATGTTGGGAGCTGCCCAGAGTGGCTGGGGATACCCAGCCAGATGGACGGTATATATATTTCTATATATTTCTATATCTATATATATACCATTCTGCTTCCTGTCCCCTTCCCCTAAGTACCAAATCCACGATCAGCTGCACAATATTCTCGGTAGCTAGGCCTACAGGCCTCTGGGCAGTCTGGGACCTCTTTGGTTATTCAAATGTATTTATTGCCCACTCATCACCAATAGGTCCAAGGGTGGGTAACTAAATGGGGGCAGGGGAAAACCAGTGTAATAAATAAACAGAATCAAAACAAATCCAAGTTTTTAAAAGCACACATAATATACCATTATTAAAAGAAGGGTAAACAATGAATCGGAATTCCCGCCTTCTAACCATATAGAGTGTTTGTGCAAGGCACATAATCTAAAGCAGAAAAGGCCAAAGAGCTAGAGGGCGGCTGCTGCTTAGCTGTGCTGGATTTGCACTCACAACAGGAAGGCTAGCTCAGCCAGTAGAGCATGAGACTCTTAATCTGAAGATTGTGGGTTTGTTCCCCACCTTAGGCAAAAGATTCCTAGGGTTGGACTAGATGACCCTCGTGGTCCCTTCCAACTCTATGATTCTATGACATAACACCACCCTGAGAGCACTGGCTGAACTGAGCAGACGAGCCAGCATGTTGTAGCACGTTAGTCAGTGGGTAGGCATTCAGGTGGGTCTTGGTCACCACGCGACTCTGTCCTGCCTCTAGGTCTCATCCTGTTTCTTTCCAGAGGCTAATGACTGTGCACTTCTGTTGCTGTTCAGCTCTGCCTTCTCTCCTGGAGGAGGAGGAAGAGGAGGAAGGATGGTCCTTGGCAGTGCGTTCTTCCTAGATCTGCAGATTTCAGCCCTTTGCTAATGATTTCAGGGCATTGGCAATAGTAGGAGTAAACTCCTAGCCTTTCCCAAAGAATAAACCTTGGTTACAGCTTGCACTTTGATGAGGGACAAACCACAACCCTAGGTTTGAAAGACAAAGTAAGCCAAACCATGGCTAGCTCACAGCAGCAGATGGAAATATGGTGTTCCTTCTGGGAACCCGCACACATATTCCCACTAAGCCATGTTTTGGCTGAGAGGTACATGCAAACGTGGTTCTAATGATAAAAGGAGCATAGATAGAACCATCTTATTGTCTGGGTATGTAACTTACTTGTAAACTGGCTCTGGGGATGGAGTTTTTTAAATTCTTCCATGGTGAGACCACCAACATTCTCAAGCTAAGCATGTCTAGGTCTGGTCAGTGCCCAGCAACCACATGCAATGCCTCTTGTGTCCCATGAAGGAAGGTAAAGGTAAAGGGACCCCTGACCATTAGGTCCAGTCGTGACCTACTTTGGGGTTGTGGCGCTCATCTCGCTTTATTGGCCGAGGGAGCCGGCGTACAGCTTCCGGGTCATGTGGCCAGCATGACTAAGCTGCTTCTGGCGAACCAGAGCAGCGCACGGAAACGCCATTTACCTTCCTGCCAGAGCGGTACCTATTTATCTACTTGTACCTTGATGTGCTTTCGAACTGCTAGGTGGGCAGGAGCTGGGACTGAGCAATGGGAGCTCACCCCGTCACGGGATTTGAACTGCCAACCTTCGGATCGGCAAGTCCTAGGCTCTGTGGTTTAACCCGCGTCCCATGAAGGAAGGTAGGCAGGATATAAATGGAAGAAAATGAATAGTAAAATAAAAATTGCAAGTTGGAAGGGAAAGTTGCAGGGAGGCAGTGGCTTCCGACAACCCTGCAGTGTAGTGCATTTTGTTGCAGGACCAAGAACTTACTATCAGATAGCCAAGTTTCCAGCGAGTTCTGTGTCATGTTCAGTTCAATGTCCTTAATTCATGCTTCAAACATCTGGCTAGCAAGTATCATAAAGCAGTGTGGGTGTGTTGTGGGTGGGTGTCTATTTTATGAATCTGCAAAGGATTTCACAGCAGTTTAAAACAACGATTTTAAAACAGAATTTAAAATATCAAGATTTTAGTCCTCAAGCAAAGGCTGTTTGTCTTTACGGCTTGGGAGAAAATAAACAGACATCACTGAAGAATCAAGGGGGCTTGGATTCTGCTAGGAGTCCTAGGGTTTAGCACAGGCTTCCTCAAACTCAGCCCTCCAGATGTTTTGAGACTATAATCCCCATCATCCCTGACTACTGGTCCTGCTAGCTAGGGATCATGGGAGTTGTAGGCCAAAAACATCTGGAGGGCTGAGGTTGAGGAAGCCTGGTTTGGCATAATATGCAGAAGTATCTTGAAGCTCTGAAAGAAGCAGCGTCCCTCTCTGCCACTCTACCCTAAGCTACATTTGCAGTTGGCAACTGGAGCTTCCTTATCTGAAATAACTATGTAGGCAGAACCTTCTTGTTACAGGAACACAGTACCAGTCAGTTCCACACAGTACCAGTCTGTGGATCATAGCCTTTTCATGCAGTCCCCCTGAACGTGTGGTGTGTGGGTACGGGGCTGGATTAACCGTTAAGCAAAAAAAAGCGCATGTGCTTAGGGCATCATAGAATCCTAGAGTTGGAAGAGACCCCAAGGGCCATCGAGTCCAACCCCCTGCCAAGCAGGAAACACCATCAGAGCACTCCTGACATATGGTTGTCAAGCCTCTGCTTAAAGACCTCCAAAGAAGGAGACTCCACCACACGCCTTGACAGCATCAAGGGAGGGGCTGGGGCATTCTCCATTGCCGCATCTTTAATGGTCACAAATTGCTCAGCTGAGTGTTCATTTTCTCAGTTGAAGTATATTAAAAATCCTAACAGAACACCTATGCATCAAGTCAGGCTGGATGCCTTATCTCTGCTCAGTATAGAAGCAGATGTGTTATGTAAGATTAGTTTGAATGATCTGATCAAAGGCTTTGCAATTAGAAAAAGTGGGAGAATTTTTCCAAATGTAAATAAAGTGGAAGTATACAAAAATAAACATCATTTCCCCTCTTACCGTAGGTTTTGTTGCATCTCGAAAAATAAAATTTAATTTTGCAGTTTTATTATTGTTTATATTTTGAAATAGGTATTATTGAATTAGATTATATTAGTGTTCCCCTAGGCACTAAAATCTTTTAAGTGCTTAGGACCTCTAAAGGCCTTGTGTGGCTACGGGGCGGAGGCTCCAGCCCTGACTTACACACATTCTGCTAAATGCCCAAAACAGGTCCCAAAATGTGTACAGCAGTTGTGTGCGCATAGGGACTTTCCATGCTAGAGCAAAGGGAACGCATGAAGGGCTCATGTTTACCAGGAAACCTGGAGAAAGGCTTCTTGGACACCCAGCGAGGCAACATGCAGGGACATCTCCCTGTAGTTTGGGTCCCTCCTCTATGGACACACTGAGATAATAAAACAGCAGTCAAAGAACAGCCCTGTGCAAATGACAGCCAAGGAGGCAGGGGCTAGAGAGCAGGAGGTGCAGGTGGCTATGCTCCCCAACTCTCCAGGTTCTGGTGGGTTTCTTTGCACCAGGCAAGGTTGGGAGATGGGACCCACACGTGCAGCCCCACTTCTCTTCATGCCACAATGGCCATCTGCCCAGGGCTAAAGAAACGGATATGGAAAACCATGAGCGTCTTTTCTGTTCTCACGAGAGTTCACTTAATTGTTCACTGAATTCTGAGACGCTCCTAGAAGCATTTGCACGCACTGTTGTCACAAAAGGTGGCCTTTTATATTAACCAGAAATCATCTCCTAAACCACTCAGTCTTGTTTCAGTTTGTTGGTTTATTCTAAACGTTTTCCTACTTAACCCACTGGAACAGCGATTTAATCCCTCTCTCTCAATAAATAAACTTCAAGTACAACTGGGTGGATTTTTTTTATTTATTTTGCAAAATCCTGCAAGCAAGTATCAACAAAAGAGCACTTAGGTTGGGGCGTGGAATGACAGAGGGGTTCTGTCAACATCTCTCCAGAGGATACAACTCAGCACTGCTATTCCATCTCCTCCTGAAATGTAGAGGGCCTTTTTCCAGCGCTCAAGCAATTGAGACTAATGCCTCCTTTCCAGATAACACAATTAACAAATGCCAAGCACTAAAACATAAAAACACAAAGGGTCTTGGAGAGGCTTCGCAGGGCTTTCCTTTTCTCTTGGACACAATACAGGATCAAGCTAGAAGTGTCACGAATGCAATCAGTGTGCACTTTTTGCTGTACATAGAACAGCCAAGGGGGAGCCTCAGCAACCATGGGTGGGGAATGGGGAGTTTAACTCTCTTTTTCCTGTCTCACTATCCTGACAGAAATTTCCTCTCTGATGTGTCTGTCTGCCTGCATTTTAACAGAAGCCACTGGGAGCTCCCCTGGAAAGGCAAACAGCTGTTTCAGAGAGGAGAATTTTGTCTTGGGCTCCTGGCATAAACAGGGAGGCTGAGCTCCCACTCTCCCCTTGAGCACTGTAAACTCACTGAGTTTCCGTTGCTGGGCTTTTATCCCATGTTCACAGGACTGTTATGCATGTGTGTCCTGTTCTTTGTTACGAGCTACTACTGTTTGATGTGCTGTTTCTCAAACCAGCTTCACCCCGAGTCGTCTCTAGCCAAGGTGCCAACACTTTTGCCCAGGATAAAGACATCCCCACTCAGTCCACATTCCCTGGTGTGAACACCAACAGAAACAAAATAAAGCCAGGCTCATGTGAACAGCTAAGAAAGAAAGAAAAAGCTGTGGGAAAATAACTTCAAGGTAATGTGAACCCACTCAGTTAATTTCTCCCACAATACACACTCCTGAGGTTGCTTGGAATCGCCCTTGGATGCTGTTTACATACATATAGGCAATTAAATGCACGTTAATTGCATTTATGAAATTAATGCCACGTCTAGTTTGGCCCACATCGTTATGGAGATCATCAAAAGCTACATACAGGACGGACCATGTATAAAAACGTATGGTGAAAAATAGAGTCTGAAGTCCTCCTAATTTGAAATGCTACTGCAAAAGCAAACAACAACAGAAGCCTCCAGTATAACACAAGATACTTCCCATGCCTGCCTCATCGTTCTAGGATTTTGGCTTAATTTCCCCCCAGATCCTCTCTGCATAATTCTGTGCTGAATAATCCTTTTATTTGCATAGCTACCTTCAGCTCCGAACTCCTTTTGCTGAGGATGGAAAGAGGGAGATAAATTAGGAGAGACTGATTGTACAGGACATATATACAGTGCCTTCTAAATCGTAATCAGTTGTTTATTGGTTGGCAAACAAATTTCACTATTACAACAAATATTAGTAATGAGGTCATTCAACTTGGCGACCATACAAAATGCATCATAAATAAAAAAAAGTAGAATCTGTGCTGCTAATTTACCCCCTGGGAAGGCCTACATTACTTTAAATCTTGTCAAATAAATACATTTCCTGTTAGGAAGGGTTTTTTATTTAAAACCACTTAAAAATAGGGTTTTATATGTTCTTTTTTAAATATTTGCTATGAATCAGTCTTTTTTTTTGCTTTTCACCACTGCAGTACAAGTTCCTAGTTTGGGGACTAGACTTTGACTCCTGCAGAGGCATTGCGGTCGCATGCAGAAGCCCCCTTATTTCTCTAATAATATCCAGACTCCTAGTAAGATACCCTCTGAAGGTCTGTTGCCACAAATGCAGCATCTCAATCGATTGTGCACTGTAAACATAAAGGTTCGTCCAGTTTTCCAATTTGAAAAAGGTCTTGTTGGCAAATTTATAGACTGAATAATGAAATAAAGTGTGTCGGAAAATATATATAATATTTATATATATATTCATATATCTCAGACTACTGAAGTGTGGGTGTGACTGAACTGAGAGATAAAAAGATCTTTAGAAAGTGAATTACTTTATTTTACCCAGTGAATTCTTTTTAATGGAAAAATGGCCAAAAAAGGATATATGAAAAATCTTGCTCCTACTGGTAGACAAACTTGCAAGACCAGCACAACAGAAAAAAGTTTTGTTTTGTTTTTTCCACTACATTAACAGGGACGCAAGTTCTGGCGGAACAAAAAGCAGACTATATGTGCAATGCTAGTATCTGTACATTACATAGGAATTGTTCCATTTTTTTCTCTGCCATTAGAATTATCATCAGTTAATACAGCAAAACATAAAAATATGCCGGGTAGCATACAATTACAGACTCCCTTTCTATTTCATTAGGTTTTGTTTGCTCCACAGCTAAGTGAGCTGCGGTGAAATCAAGTGGTGAGAGACCAAAAAACTATTATGTGATACAGATTCAGAATGAACAGTTTTGCTATTTTTGCTTCTGTTTTGTGCAGCACTCCAATCTAGATGCATCGTTGCGAATTGTTTCAAATGGCCTTTTGCAAATCAGGTCCTTGGTGATAAAGAGAGCACCCAAAGATGCTTAAACAAACACAGTATAATTTGAGAAGGCCACACAGTGGACCATTTCCTGGTGCATCCCTTTAATTAGCATACCGAAGTCTTTCTTGGGTGGGGCAACAGGGGCCGGGGTGGGGGGCTGGGGGTGAGAGAATCACAGCAGTTAGCATTCTTCCTGGGTGGGCCTACAAATTCCATTAAAAAGGTATGAGAACTGTTTGTTCTTTAGAACAGCATGAAGTAGGAGGACACACAATATTACCACCGCTTTGATTTAACTCCAAACAGTAACCCAGGTGTGGGACGGGAGCAGGAGGGGGGGGCATTTGTTTTGTTAAAATGTTTGCTTAATGTTCTATAGACTAGTGACCAAGTGAGCCGGTCCTTTGGAGGTTTCTTCTGACGGGGTCCCATCCTTGTTTGGTGGGACTATAAATCCATCACTGCTGCCTCGCCCCAACTGGTAATAAGTGTGTAGCTGCTGGACATGGTTTCTGGAGCCCAGGTTTGGCATGCTCTTGTAGTACACATCGTCAGCATCACCACTTTTGGCTGGCGGGGGGTCGGTCTGAGTGCTGGTGGTGACGCTTTCCGCGGCGGGCACACCGGCCAGAGCAGGCATACTAGTATAAAGAGAGTCCCTTTTGGGGGACTGGAGATCTTCTGTGTGCTCATTGGTTAGCAAAGGGAAAAAGCTCTCGCTGTTGTCTTGCGGAATCCGTCGCCGGCTGTAATGGTGAGGCTGGTGGTTCTCTGCAGAGTAAACCCTCGGCGGTAACAATGGCACGTCGGATTCCTCGTGGATGAGTTCCAAGCCCAGGGCCTCTTCTTGGTTGAAGGAGGTGGCGTCGTCGAGGACGATGGCATCGTCCTCACTCCCGCTGCCTAGGTTGTTGACGAATTTGTTCACCAGATTCCTGTTCTGTTCGTTAGAGCACTCATGGTTGTTCAGGTAGGAAGGTATATAATTGGACGTGAGTTCTTTCAGGATCTTCTTCTCTAAGGCAGTCTCACTGTGGTTATAGCTACGGTCAATTATTTGCACACAGTTGCTCAGGTACTCGCTGCTGGCAATGCTGTAGCTATTGCCGTGGTTACCATTCAGTGGTAGAGTATCCATGACACTTGTATCCCTGGCATTGTTCAGAAGCCCCTCTGAAAAATATCACACAAGAAAGGTTGACTTGTACCAAAAGGTATATATGCATGGGGGTCTTGCTCTAAATGCCTAGCCACCTAAGGAGCAATGCTATACTATTTCGCTATATCATACAATAACCGTGCAAAAAGGAGAGAGAGGGAGGGAAAGAAAGAAAGAGGAAAAGGAAAGGAAAAAGGAATACATAAATTGTTGGGTTTGGGGACCAGGAAAACAGTTTGGATCAAGTCAGGTGTGGCATCGCCTTGCTTGACGCAAAACTACTTTTGAGAAAATTACTGATTTAGTACGGAAATGTAGAGCCTGAGAAAGTGCTTTTTGGAGGGAGGGTGTAAACAAAATACAAATCACCAGGATAAAATTCAGTTTCTCATGCTCAGCAACCCTACTGGGGTGAACTGAGTTGCCCAGGTGGGGAATGGTCGCTGCTCAGTGCTGGAGCATCCGCTTTCCTGGTGAAGCTCTCAGCCCCCCCTCCAGATACAGCTGGGACATAGCCCAGTCTGAAATTCTGCAGAGCTGCTGTCAGTGTAGATAGTATTGCAGACAGGCCAATGACATGACTTGGTATTCCAGCTTCCTAGGTTTCTATCAATTACCAATTTAACTTTGTCTCTAGTTTCCTTGTTTCTGCATATAATAAATTATTTTGAATGGGAACTTTTATTCCCCTGAAAAATATCTGCAAGCTGTGGCAGAACTAATGTGTTGCAAGATGACTGCTATCTAATTGCTTGTTATCGCTGTTTGAGTTAAATAAAAGATTTAAGATATACAATTGCATCACAGGTTTATTGTATTGCTTTAAGAGTGAAGGTTGACAAGGCACCAAGGAACCTGATAAGATCTCTTACTGCTTTTAATTTATTTCCTGAAATTATACCCAACCCTTTCTCCCCAAAGCAGCCACATGCAGATGGGAGGATCAGTCTTGGGGAGTGATTTTAAATCATTTCTTCCACACATATCTTGTGTTAAACCACTCACAGAGCTGCTCGTTGACCTATATACCGTATTTTTCGCTCTGTAAGACGCACCAGACCACAAGCCGCACCTAGTTTTTGGAGGAGGAAAACAATAATTCCCCCCCCCCCGAATTTCAGAAGCCAGAACAGCAAGAGGGATCGCTGAGTAGTGAAAGCAGTGATCCCTCTTGCTGTTCTGGCTTCTGGGATAGCTGCACAGCCTGCATTCGCTCCATAAGATGCACACACATTTCCCCTTACTTTTTAGGAGGGAAAAAGTGAGTCTTATAGAGCAAAAAATACGGTAGTTTTCCCTGGAGGGTAATAAATCAAGGGGAGGGGAATGAATTTGAGAACACAGCCCAGAGTAAGGTTTAAAGAAGCTTGTTCCCATGGCTTAAAATACAATACCTGTGAGAGATCTGGTCATGAATCTCTTGGCGTTTCAGCTACTTTGGCCCTAAAAAGTAGTATTGCTATTATTATTTTTTAAAATCCTTCCCAGCAGCAACTAATGCCACAAATCAGATACATAGCAATCGTAACTAGTCCAAAAAAATAATGATGATGTGTCACACAGTTCCCTGTTTATTCAGAAGTAAGCCTCACTGTTTTCAATGAGTCATTTTTGCAAGTCTGTAGCCAGTTAGAAAGTGGGAGCTACTTCCAAGTACAGTGGTGCCTCGCAAGATGAAATTAATTCGTTCCGCGAGTTTTTTCGTCTAGCGAATTTTTCGTCTTGCGAAGCATGGTGTCGGAAAAGTTTTGGAAAAGCTTCAAAAATCACCAAAAACCTCACAAAAGGCTACCACACCGCGTTCTATGAGTTGCTCCTCGAAGTCAAGTCGCAACTGTATTAACGGTGTTAAGAAAAAGGAAACAAACTTGCAAGACGTTTTCGTTTCTCGTTTTGCGAAGCAAGCCCATAGGGAAATTCGTCTTGCGAAGCAGCTCAAAAACCGCAAAACCCTTTCGTCTAGCGAGTTTTTCGTCTTGCGAGGCATTTGTCTTGCGGGGCACCACTGTAAACAGGCCCAGGATGGAGCTGTGTGGTTGCCATCCTTAGTGCAGTTAGAAGAAAGCAGGTCCCATCGAACTCAGTGAGATTTCTTTATTTTTCTTTTTAAATAACCATGCCTGGGATTATGCTGCATGCAAATGAACAAGTCCCTGACATCTCAAGATTGTAAAAACGGGACTCTTGCGGCCTCTTGTAATGCAACAAGACCTTGCTATTCCACTCCCTGTTAATTCTAATCTTGATGTTTCTGTTCGATAGATATTAACTGCAACTATCATTTCATTGTAATACTGAAAACAGCTTGTTGAATTTGATATATTTTGTAATGGATTCTTTTTCAGTTTTGTGGTGCTGCATTTTTACGTTTATTATAAGCTGCTCTGCTCTGGGCTTAATCCACCATGGAAAAGTGGCATATAAATAAATTGAAAGAAACTGAACATTTGTTATGCAAGGTACTGGTTTTTTTTTTTTAAAGATTCAGCATGCACTTTATAATATTAATTCTTAAAATGGCCTGGAATTAATGAGCTTGCATAACCAAACTTCATAATCAATTGTGAATGATATACTGAAAGCTGCCTTGAAAGGGTCTGACCCTAAAAGACTTCCTATGCATACATATTAAGGCTACAATCCTATAATTACTTACCTGAGATAAAGTCCCATGGATTCAGCAAGTCTTACGTCGTAATAAACATGGACAGGATCAATCCTGTTAGTCACTTTAGACTGGTTGCGACTGCTATGTATAGAATTGTGTTTAATAGCTGCATTTGTGAATGTCTCATTTTATTTTTGCTGCAACTTCTTGAAGCAACACAATAAAACTGTGATGGTTTAATATCTTATTTTGGAAGATTTAACGCTGACTTCTGCTGGGTTTTGCATTTAATGTATTCTTTTTGGTGCTTGTTTCACTACTGGCAGGTCTGTATAATAAAGATATTCCCAGGCTTCATCAGAATCTACATGCAATAACTTAGACATACCCACTGCCGAGGAATAAGAAACCTTTGTTGGTAAGGTTAGTTGTACAAATTTCTAATACAAATCATGTATTGGTACAATTATACATTTTTCATACTTTTATTAAGGACTGTAATGAAAACTGGGCCTGATTTCCCCCGAGTACCGAAATAGTTTGAGGGATGTTCTTCTACAGGCAACTCAGGGAGCTAATTCTAAGGGGGGGGGGAATCCAAATCTTAAACTGTCCTCTTGGTGCGAAGTTGTAGGAGCTCAGGGAATCTGAGCATTTTCCTTTGTCAATCTGACTTTAAGTTTTGCTCTTCAGGTGGGCGTTAAGGCGAAAGAACAACGGGGGGAGAGCAGTGCGAATGAGCCTTCAAAGTGTTTTACAAACCGGACTGGGTTGCAATAACTGCTTTAAGCCTCATGTGCGGAAAATGCTCTGAAGGCACATGCCAATGGCAGCTTTCTGCTTACAATTTCATGCTGCAGCACATGGCTGTCGATGTGGCCAGAGGCCCCCGGGGAAAGAAGGAATCTCTTCCACCCAACTTTGGCGCAATATAAAGGCTACCATTCCCCCTTCTCTTTTGTCTTACCTATGAGTTCCAATTAGTGCTTGGGAGAGATGGGTATAGTTCATATTTTTTCAAAGGGAGATGGGCTGTTGTTTCGTTGCTCCAGCATGTTCTGCTGCAACCTGGGACTTTTCAACTGAGCACAAAGTAAGCTACCGTATTTTTTGCTCTATAAGACTCACTTTTTACCTCCTAAAAAGTAAGGGAAAATGTGTGTGCGTCTTATGGAGCGAATGCAGGCTGCCCAGCTATACCAGAAGCCAGAACAGCAAGAGGGATCGCTGCTTTCGCTGCGCAGCGATCCCTCTTGTTGTTCTGGCATCTGAGATTCAGAATATTTTTTTTTCTTGTTTTCCTCCTCCAAAAACTAGGTGCGTCTTGTGGTCTGGTGCGTCTTATAGAGCGGAAAATACGGTAAATAGCCTACAAAAGCTTCCTCCTTAAGGATGTAACATCCTGCAATCAGGCCTTACACCACACCCTACAGCTGTGCGCATGCAAGATCCTCCCTCCTTTCTTTTCCTCTGTGTACATTAAGCATGAGGAAGAGTTATTTGAAGCTAAAAAAACCCTAGCCCACTGCTTTGTAAACTTCCATTGGTCCTGTTCAGGGCACTAGACTGAGGCAGCCTGCACAACTTAAGAGACAGTCGGGTCGGAAGTGTCGAAAGAGCAATTGCACTGGAGCCATATGGGGGAGAGGCTCTAGGGGAGACAATAAGTCAGACATCAGACGCTGGCGATCCACCTGGGCTTCCTTAATTAATATTGTAATCCTTTTGACACACACAAAACATGAGACAGGATTAATGCTTCCACATTGCTCTTCCTGTTATTTCAGCTGCTTCTGCCAGAGACAGCAGACAAGGCTGAACCAACATTGCCGGATTAGAAAAGCAATTTGTTGACAATTTACTGGCCATTCATATCAGCAAGAAAAACCTTTTTATACACTGTTAGTGTACCTTCTGAAAATACTGAATTCAGTCTGCATCTGTGAGGCAGAACTGCCAGGATGTGTGATTAGGATTGCAGTTTGGCATTTCTCTGAATTGAAATTTCTCCAAAAGGTCATTTTTATTTTGATACTTAGGTATTTACCAGATGTACATCAAATCTGTGTTTCAGACAGTGAGAAAAGAACAACTCATGGGTAAAAATAGAACAACCATCACAGATGAAGAATGGAGCCATTTATTTTCACAGTATAAATCTCTATCCATCACCGACAGTATTTGAGGGGCAAAACAAGAGGTGGTTGCAAAATCTCGAGAGTGGTCACAGCTCTGCATTAAGACATTGTTCCTTCTTTCTTCTGCTAAGAAGAAAGAATTATTAGCTGCAATATTGCTTTTTAAAGGAAAATAAATCAATTTTCAATTGCTTTGCATTGAAAATGTTCAGCTCTCATTAAAGATGCCATAGCAACATGAGTAAACAGTATGACTTTGCAGACAAAAAGTGTTTTTAACATAAAAGAAATTTCATTCTCACACACAGTTACACAAAACTTAAACACACTGGATGAAAGACAAAATGAAAAAATAGACACAAGAGAAGCATCTAATTTCTATCAATATTTATAGAATATGGCTTATTATTCTTGATTTCTGCATTGTGAGAGATGAACTGTTTTAAATATCTACATCATTGATATATGATGCATTAAAAAGTGAACTAAAAAAAATTACATTTGATATGCAATGTTTAGCTTTACTCCCATACTTGTCTCTCTGTAGGGCTCTAAACGACAGCATGAAGAAAAGGAAAGAAAAAACAACAAGTAAGCTTACAGCGACAATAGGAGGAATATGGTTCAAAAGCAAATTGATGATATGCAGGAAAAGTGTTAACAGAAAGCATTTCAACTTTTGAAGCAAATGACGTTACATTGCATGGATTAGATATACCTGCTTGACGTATTAGTCACAACATGTTTTATTTACAGTGATAGATGTTTTGGTTTTATAAACCCCGTCCTCAAAATTTCAAAAGCAAAATCAAATCTGAAAATCACCATGCACTAGTTATGCCAGTAAATATCCAAGGCTATTTCCTGAGTTTTCAAACAAGCACTTTTACTTACTGTCAATTATGGCACCTATGGCTTGCTTGCATGCTAAAATGCTTGCCTACTTGTCTAAGTGAGCACTGCATTACTCTTGTAAACTTTTTCTTTTCATTCACAGCATTCAAAGTACTCTTAGAATGAACATTTCAAAAGAGCTCTCAAGATTTTCTAGGCCCCAGTACAGACCCCACTGCAACCAGAACACTCCTTGAGCTGGTGGGGAATTTTCTCTGAAAACTACAGTTAGTATGTGAATATGAATATTTTTGATGAATACAAAATGGACCCTTCAGAAACGTTCAAGCTTCAAGATAATTTCATCGCCAACGTTTTTCCTGGGGGTACTCCGCACTCTTAGACCTCTGCTCTACTTACCCTTATCCATATTCAGTCCAGAGTGAGTCAGGCTTTGCTTCAGCCCAGCCTAGAACCATTGAGAGTCCCATGGCTTTCTGAAGGCTGCACTTCTAAGGGAACAAGGGTGAGGCTAAAGTATGATTCTACCTTCAGCTGCTTAATTCAGATAGGAAATGCCCTTCCTTCCAGAACAGCAACTTCTAAGGCCCATTCCACAAGTTCAACTTGCAAGGCAGTACTTGCCTGGAAGCGAACTGAGCGGTACCAAATCCACATGGGAATTTCCTTGTGCAAAGCTGCTGCTTCTCATTTGTGCCAGAAACAGTCCGCTCCTGATTATTATGCTGGTGTGGTTGAAATCAGCGCAGCTGCTTAGAGAACCACTAAGCGGGACAGATAAAAAAGCCCATAGGGACTCACCATGTTAACATCTTCATGTATGTGGAAGGCCAACATATTAGGGAGCTTTACTAGCTTTGATGGAGCAGGGAGGTTGAAATTTAGGTCCAAGTTTAATTGCGTTTGCATCTGTCAGTGCAGGTTCCAGGTCTGGGAAGGCCCTAGGGTAAGATGGCGTGCCCTGCGAGTAAGCCTATCTCCTCCGCACCAACAGGAGGGCCATCTTGGCCCCGCGATTGTGGGTGCCCGGGGCCATGAATGCCATGCAGCATGCCTGGCCCTGCCGCCAAAATTGGTGGATGCCTGGCCCCTGGATGGGGAATTTTGTGGGGGCTCGGGCATCCGGGGAACCGGCACCTATGCTCACCCACATCCCTTCTGCCCATTCTGGGTCCAATCTCTACAACTGCTGTGAAGTGCAGTGCAGGATGCGGTGAGAATGCTGCTCTGTCTCCACACTCTGTGCCTCACACTTAGATGGGGCATACATCCCAAGAAGGAGAGAAATCACCTGGCCCTGGAGGCACTAAGGGTGGACAGTGGACCCCCAGCTTTGGCAGGTGCACAGCAATGTCCACTTCTGGTACTGCCTTGATCCCTAAATACATATGCCAGAGAGCACAATCGGAAAACTCCCATCATCCTTGAACATTTGTCATGATGGTTGGGGCTGATGGGATTGAGAATTCAACAATTCTAGCTATACGACATGGCTGGATTATTCCAAAACGGTTTCCCATGTGGAATAGCATCTGCAGGGTTTTATTTTCAAATAGCAGTCCTGACGCAAGTGAAAAGGACAACTGAGAGAGAGGGCCTGCTCCACCATGAGGCTTTCTATTGTTCCAGAAAAGGAGTACCTGCCCTCCTCCTGCTTGGGAAAGGTATGAATGAAGTTACTTATTACTGATATATGTTAAACTGCCCCAGAAAATAAGATCTCTGTACTGCATGTAGTATAGCAGCTGGGTGCCATCTTGTAAACACTTCTATGTCCATCTGCAGAGTCCTTCAGGTGGATGTAGTTGGTGTGAAAAACCTTAGGAAGACAAGTCTGGATTTCTGGCCACTTAGCATCACTAGTGACATGTGTTTCCAATGTACCTCTTGGCTCAGATCCTAAGTAGCGAAGGTGTAGGAGACTTGTGCAAGGAGACCTTCAACCTCCTGCGTCCCCCCACCAGCTGCTTCTTGAGGATGTACTCCTGCCTGATTTGGACAATCTCCTCTTACTCCAGCTCCTCCTCCTCCCCATCTCCCAACCCTCCAGGGAGGCTCTTTTTTTTAATAAAGCAGGGGTGGGGGTATCATAACCAGGTATCATAATGAATGGAAAACTTCCCCTGCATGAATTCACTTCTGCTCATTAGGATACAAGCCATTAATATAGCCTCAAATCCTTGTATCTTAGTTTTTAAGTCTAGTTCTCACATGTAGAAAACATAATGGACACACACACACATACAGAATCATGTCACTTTTTAATATATTTCAGGTATCAAAAAAAAAAAAAAAAGATATAAGAGGATTGCCTGAGGCAAAAGGAGTAGAATTTTTGCAGTGCAATGAAGATGGAGGGGATGAAACTGATCTCTACAAATGTTTAAATGCCCAGAGTGCTGGAACTTGCAAGTAACGGGAAGAATCACCAGTAAGTTATTTATTTTTGCAGACATATTTACCTTGCTTTTTCAAACAAGTTCCCAGGGCAGCTGCTTTTATCTGACAGGATAGGGTTGCCAAAACAACTAAAGACACTGGCAAGTACTGAATTTGTGCACCTCTTTAGCGGTGATTGTTATAAGACGTACCCATGGAGACAACTCTCAAAAGAACATCTCTGCCAGAAACATAAGACAACTGCTCATGCTGTCGGGGTGAAGACTCTCAGCCGCTTGTTCAGTCACAAATATCACTTCATCAGAGGCAGGTAATGGGAATAGAAGCTAGTTGAAAGCTTCAATCACATCATATTTTTGAAGGCCACATTTAATGGAACATATGTTAAATACCAGCTATACTGAATTTCAAATATCTATATGTTTGACGGCTCAGTTCTTCAAATATCAAGTGTACCAAAGTCATATGCATAATGTGTGCATTATGTGTTTGTCATTGAACCACATTACAACACAAACTGTACACATAAGTATATTCCGTATTTTTTGCTCTATTAGACTCAACTTTTCCCTCCTAAAAAGTAAGGGGAAATGTGTGTGCGTCTTATGGAGCGAATGCAGGCTGCGCAGCTATCCCAGAAGCCAGAACAGCAAGAGGGATCATTGCTTTCGCTGCGCAGCGATCCCTCTTGCTGTTCTGGCTTCTGAGATTCAGAATATTTTTTTCTTGTTTTCCTCCTCTAAAAACTAGGTGCGTCTTGTGGTCTGGTGCATCTTATAGAGCGAAAAATACGGTAACTGAAGTATGAAAATGCAGCAAACACAATCCGAAGAGTTAAGGACCCCATTGCATGGTGCTTTGGCATTATGTGGCTTGAATGAAATGGAGACAAAATGACAAGGAGGTGAAGGTCTCGTGCTCACCATCTTTCAAATTATGGCAGAGAAGGTATTGCCACATTGTGCTGTTGTGAACCAAGTGACTAACCCTGCAGTCCTATGGCCCCTTGGAGGGTATCCTGGGAGCCAAAGTAAACACTGGCTCTCCCTTTGGGAGAGCAAAGAGGGAGACCCAGGGCCAGATTCTCCCTCCCCATTGCTGTGGCAACCTCTGCAGTCCTGGCCCTACAACCATCAGAGATCTGACCTGAGCAGAGCCATGAACATGACCCATAGCCTTTCCAGTCACCCAACATGCCCTCAAGCCAGGGAATAACACTATACTAGCCCTGGAGGCGGGGGGAAATGGAAAAATGAAACATTTTTAAAAGGATGGAGGAGTGCAAAAGCACTCTTCTGCCACGACTCTATATATTAGTTTTGTTTAGTCGTGTCCGACTCTTCATGACCCCATGGACCAGAGCACGCCAAAATATATATATATATGTATTCTAAAGAGTTCTTAGTAAGGCAAATGGAGATCTCAGTGCCAAGCCAATATATATTTTCCCGCTGAGGAAAGATTGTATAAGAAGCCTGCAAGAATGCACAACTGCTGAACTCAGCTGTAGGAAGTGTTGATTTAACTTGAAAGACAGTTTCTTTGACAACAGTGATCTACAGCGAGCACTATCATAGGGGATGGTGTTATTTTGTGTTGGTTTTCTTTAGAGAGCTGCTCATTTTCTCTCCAAAGCAATTTTATGGAAAAGAGAAGAAAAAAACTGAACATGGCAAAATGATGAAAGCGATAGTGAGCTTGATGAGGAGCAGCCAACATGTATGGTTTGTCTGAAAGAAAGTAGCTTAAAATAATTGAGTCCTAGCACAATGGAAAGTAATGCACGCCACTTCATATAATAAATGCTCTAGCTGGCCCATAGTTAAGGGCTCCTCCGGACTTCCTTTCGTACCACATTTATAAGCACAGGCCTGCGCTTTAAAGCACTGTGTCCGAGTGCTTTTTTTTTGGGGGGGGGAGGGGGCCTGGAGTTTCCCCACAAAAACCTGCTCTTTACCACTGAATTGGAGCAAATTCTAACCCATGGGAAATCAGAACTGCGCTTTAAAGTGTGGACCTGTGTCTAGAAAGCATGGGGCAAAAGTATGGCTGACCCCTAAGTCATAGATAACCTGGTATAATAGCCCATAATCTGTGACATTTTTTTGTGGCACAGTGATAATCTGTTGCAAAACATGTTAGAAAGAAGAAATTGTAACATCTCTCTCCCAGGTAGACCTGATCACCTTTGATGCTTTTGGTGCTGGGCAAGGGACAATGCCAGGTACTAGTGGTAGATTCTCCACGAAGCCTAAGCTATTTTTAGTGTGAAAGGCAGAAGGGTGTTTGCCTGTACATGCTTAAAATCCTCACAATCAGGAACCCTGTTGAAAACATCTTTTAAAAGCAAGAAGGAATTCTGAGAATATGCAGAAAGGTATTAATGTTTCTTGATTAAGACAAACAAAAATCTGATGGAGAATGCATTATGTATGATCACCCCAATGATTACATTGGAATGCAGTTTCAGAACAACCAGAAGCATTATGTACAAGACCTTTCTAATTCTTGGTTTGTTTGTTTTAAGCACATAATGGAGCCTGTCCTTCATTTCGGGCTATTTTGAAAATGCACACAAAGGACATGTTTTATTTCCCCATTGACGTGTATTGAACCAAAGTTCCCTGTTGCACTATGGGCTGGGCCCAGGCACCGTGAGCTCAGATTTCAGGGGCGTGAAGGTAGCAAAAATGACAGGACAACAATCTGGGATTGAAATGGCCACAACTTTTATTGATTTCAGATGCAAGTAGGCTTTGGCATAGGCATCAGGCATGTATCCTAAATTGGCCTAGCTTGGTTGCTGGCTGATTGCTCCATTAGCATTGATCCTGGTTTAAAGGTACAGTCATACCTCAGGTTGAATCCGCTTCAGGTTGAGCGTGCTCTGCGGCAAGTAATGGAGTGCGTTACTTCCAGGTTTCGCCGCTTGTGCATGCGCAGACGCTCAAAATGACGTCATGCGCATGCGCAAAAGCGGCAAAAAGTGACGCATGCGTGCACAGGCATGCCGTCGCTAGTTACGTTTGCTTCTGGATGCAAACGGGGCTCTGGAACGGATCCCGTTCGTATCCAGAGGTACCACTGTATTCCCTGCTGATGCAGTTCAAATGGGGGCGATCCCACCATAAAAGTTGGAGTTTTGTGGTCCGTTAGCCCCCATCTGGGCCTTTGGACAAAACTTTCCACCTGGATCCTTTTACTGGGATACCCTGAACCTTTGTTTCAATTCTGACTAAAGATCCAACCCAATGTCTTTTCTGCCAAAGGTTGTGTCAATTGCTATGAGGTAGGCAAAAGCCCCATACAGGCTTAATTTTTCTCCCTGGCCCTGAATACGGTGACCAAATAATTCTACAGCAAGGTCGCGCAAGCAGTGTCAACATAACTTTGGAGAATGCAAAGACATACAGGGTGGGCAGGTGGGACAACTGTTGCCGACTGCGCTGCCCACTTGCAGCGTAGCTGTAATATATGACCTGGAGGCGGATCTGCGTGGAGACAGGCTCCTCCAGGTCCGTCTGCAAATCAGTGCCTCCTAGATCGGCCCTGACTGGCCCCTTTCAATTCAAAATTTGGGTGGGAAGTCCCTGAAATCTCTGCAACCAGCTGAAGATACTGTCAGGGGTCGCGCAGCAGAGAACTCCCTCTGCCGCTGCCAGAGATACAATAAGCAGCCTTTCTGGTCTTAATGTTTTCCTCACAATGATTACAACACATTTCTCCACAGTTTTAGTGCTTCCATTTTGGTTTTACTTATTTCATTATTTAGACTTAGAGTCCATGATGCCCTGAGAGCTTTCCCTGTTTCCTTCTTAGTTTCCAAGTGCCTCCTTCTCTATGGATGTGTAAAAAGCTAATGCACTATCCAAGCCTTTCGTGGCAGGAGTGTGTGACCTGTACGGGAGAGAGGCTTTCTCCTTCCTGCCAGGAGCACTTCTTCCGGTGCTGTCAGGGGAATTTCCCTCGGTTGGGTCACTGTTCTAAAACCAAATGCTTCAGGTAGACTCCAAGGTAGGTAAAGGTAAAGGGACCCCTGACCGTTAGGTCCAGTTGTGGCCGACTCTGGGGTTGCGGCGCTCATCTCGCTTTAGTGGCCGAGGGAGCCGGCGTACAGCTTCCAGGTCATGTGGCCGGCATGACTAAGCCGCTTCTGGCAAACCAGAGCAGCGCACGGAAACGCCGTTTACCTTCCCGCCGGAGCTGTACCTATTTATCTACTTGCACTTTGATGTGCTTTCGAACTGCTAGGTTGGCAGGCGCTGTGACCGAGCAGCGGGAGCTCATCCAGTCACGGAGATTCGAACCGCCGACCTTCTGATTGGCAAGTCCTAGGCTCTGTGGTTTAACCCACAGCGCCACCTGCATCCCTATAGCAGACATAGCCACATGGAATAAATCAAAGCAAAGCAAACAAATCCCGCCCATGAAAAGGGGAAAGAAAGAAACACACCGGCTCAATAACCAATTGGGACAAGCAGGAAACATTCCTTCCTGGCCTCCCATACAGAGCAATGATGCTTCTCTGTCCCAAAGGAAATGGCCAAGGAAAAGGACACTGCTTTCCTGCCCAGTCCAGCTGGCTGCCAGGGTGGGAAACAGACTATGGAAAACTTTGTTCCCATTTGCAGGCATCCCTCCACTTTCTCGCGATCAATACTAAATAATAATAAATTTTTATTTATACCCCACCCTTACCGGCTCAGAAAACCGTGCTCAGGGCGGCTAACAACAAAATTAAAACACTTGATTGTAATACAATATAGAAGCAGCATAAAATACAATATAAAAACATGAATAACAATAAAATTCAGAGTTCAAAAATCAATTTGGGGGAAATCCATCCAATAAGTATTAGATAATCCCCAGGGCTAGCTGGCTGAATTAGTCCTACTTGGGCCAGCGAGGAGGCCAGGGGAGAATTAGCTGTGGGGTCTCAGAGCAGGTAATCTTCATAAAAGGGGAGGGGGAGGGAAGGGAAATAAAAGATCAGGCTGAATTCAGATTAAAGGCCAGGCGGAATAGCTCTGTCTTACAGGCCTGACGGAAGGAGGTTAAATCCTGAAGGGCCCTAGTCTCCTGGGACAGAGCATTCCACCAGGTGGGAGCCATCAACTTGCATGTGACTGTGTATACGTGTGTTGCCAATTTTTACGCTGCTCAGCCTCCCCGCCTAACAGCTGACACATGGGGTTAGTGCTGCTGCAGCAGCAGCAGATTTCTAGCGCATTCTCCAGCCGGCCCCAGAGCTTCAATTCCAGTTGGGGATATTTTTGGTACAGTATTTTTGATCTGGACTGCAGAAAGGGTGTTTAAAGGATGTTAAGAGGTTGTTCCCCACTTACGCGATTTTCACTTACGCATGTGGGGTGCCGGAATATAACCCCTACATAAGGGGGGGGGGGTCACCTGTTCTGCTCACAGCCTACAGTTTCTTTCCTCGTCTCACAGGCTTTGCTGTGGTAGCAAGAGGCATTTGCTCCTTGTTACCACAAAAAGAAGCAGCCAACTGTAAATGAGATTAAAGAAGCCAAAATTTCCCTGCTACTCTTCCTGAACATCTGTGCCTGCTGGATTCCACAGGCGATTTCACTACCGACGCTGTAATTTCCAAGTTTTGGAAATAACGCTCCTACTTGGGTACAGAAAAACGATACTCTTTGGTACTAAATGTATCCTGTTGACCAGTGTCTCCCATTATATCCTCTCAAATTCTTCTCCCAAGGGTTGTGGTTTAATCACTTATTTAAAGAATGGCAGCAAAATATTTTAATTCTTCTTGCCCACGATAAAGCTTTTACATTTTCCCATACGGAGCTTTGTTCTGCTGCTAACTGTCCAGCTCTTCCTCTTGAAAACAATGGAGGCGTGCGCTTGTCTCCACACTGAGTTCCCCAGAGCTTGTAGTCCTGGAATACCTGAACATCTCAGAGCACCATTGTATGGAATCTGTCACATTCTTTTTTCTAATCTTACAACATTTAAAGTATGCTTTTTAAAAGTAAATGCATACAGATATCTTGATGGCTTTTTCTAGTCCACAATTCTTTCTTTTCTTTCTTATAAGAATAAAATTGTGGAATAAATTCCATTGTTGAAGAAGCTTTCTCTCTCTCTCTCTCTGTGTGTGTGTGTGCGTGCTGCCTCTGTTTGCTAAACTAGCTTGTTTCTAAATCCCTAAGCTTACCTTGAAAGGTGTTGAGGTTTTGGGTGCTTTCAGATAATAATAATAATAATAATAATAATAATAATAATAATAATAATAAAGATACAATGACACTTGAAAAGTGCCCACTCTACTGCTGCCCAAGGCTCCAACGGTACCTTACTTTTGGGAAGCTAGAGGCAACAGGCGGTATTCAACTAAGGACTCAACTACATTGGTAAAGATAATGCGCTTTATATGCATTACAACTCCGTGACACCAGATGGCACTGTGGAGTCCCGTTTTTCGACAACTGGATTTCCCTGTATGAAGTTTACAACGCATTTAACTGAATCGTTCCTTTGATGTGTCTGGATCCAACCTAAGTTTCACTCAGAGCAAACCCATCAAAATTAATGAAGACGGCTAAGCATTGCCCTCTCTCTAGGAACTTCATTACCTCCCAGTTTTGATTGGCTATGTGGCAACATGACATCATCACATTGCACAGGCAAGGCGCCATTATGATTACCTAAAGAAGAATGGATCTAAGAACACAAAATGGCAAAGGAAGAGGGGGGCCAGGGAGGGACAGTGACACAGACAATCATGAAGGGTTTTCCCCAAAGGAGGTTTTCATACCAACCCACCCTGAAAGGCTACTCAGAATGAATCAGGAGAATACAGCATATTCTTCAATGAATTTTGACAGACTGAATAATTAGAAAATATGCATCATAAAAATGGCATGAAATGTCTGTTGATTCAGAAAGATACCTGAGGTTTCTGTTACCTTTCTGCAGTTTACTGGGTTAGAATTAACAGAAATAGTTGAAGCAGCTTTCTAATCTTTTAAATTGTCTGTTCTTTTAATTAAACAAGAAGGGAAAGCAAGATGTGATCCGTCTTGTTCTAGCAGCCAGCATGCTTTTTTCTGGTCTAACCTTGCTGCTTAACTTTCACACAGGTGAACAAAGATGAAGATGAGGGAAGGGAAGAGAAGGAGGTCTGTATTGGGGGGAGGGGGGAGAGAATATGCTTTCTTCAGTATGTAGACCTGGAATATGAGAGAACATGCATAGGGTTTCTGGGTATAACCCACTGAGATCCACACACTAAAGAGCACATGCGCGCGCGCCACACACACACACACACACACACACACACACACACACACACACACCCCTCTAGCAAACTATACTCCTCCTCTTGGCCAATTCATATTGCCATAGACTTTGTTAGATACATGTTTGGTGAAGTGATGGTCTGAGCATTTCATACTCCCACATATCCCCAAATGGCCATGGAACTAATCAGGGTCTGGTCGTCTTCTCAGATGACTCCTGTTTCATGAATCTATTCAACCTGCGTAGGCTAAAACCCAGCATGGATTACAAATAATAAGCCGGAAAATGATTGCGTGAGTCATGCCAAGCTGATCTGGGCTGCAGCAGCGCCCTTGAGACCCTGCAGAGTTTCCTCATGGTTCGTTACTTTATCAGTTCTATCATTCAAAATAAACTGCCATGACGCCTAGCATGACAGCTGCTTTGTGAGTAATTCAGCTCATCCATGGCCAAGCCAAAAAGAAAAGATGGCTTGTGGGGAAAGGTGTGAAGAATTTCAGCTGAGTTTTGTCAGGCTGCAGGTCAGGTTAGTATAAGCCAGGTTTCAGTGATGTCTAATAAGTATAATGGCTCACTACTCTTACCTCATTATCAGATAACATTTTAGACATGATAACAAACTGACAAAATCCTCGACTCTGTTCATGGTAACGCAGCAAAGCATACTGAGGCAGGTTATCAAATGCCAACGGTTAGCAGAGATTTCCATTTTCCTGTAGCACTGAACTGTATTTGCATATGAAATAGGTGGATGTGAAGCAATGTGATATAAAATAAGCAATTGCTTCATTCAAAAAGTATACAATTTTCATCTGTGATTAAAATGGAACAAACGGTAACACGGTTCACTTTGATCCCAGGGACCGTGCGCGGTTTTTATTTACAATTTGGGTTCCAGTTAAAAACAGAGAGTATGGCCAATGAGATCAATGGAGCATGGTGCAAATAAATGTAGAAGAATCTCTGGCATAGATACTGATTTTTGAAATGAAAGATCTTGTCAAAGGGCTGGAGCCGGGCTAAGTTGAATGCAGGTCCCTATGAAGTCAATGGGATGAGATAGTCAAGACTTGAGCTCTGCTGTGAAATCTGTGAAACTAACTTAGCTTGGTTCTCACTATAATATAACATAAAGTAATTTTAAAAATTGTATCTTGCCATAGCTACCAGAGAACATTTGTGCATCAGAAATGAAATTTTATTTCTTCCAGTTTTATGGGAGGTACAGAATTCTCAATATTATTATCGAGTATAGAAAGTTACTTTTTGAGACTAAAAGGTAAATTTTGACATGATTAATGCTTTATATTAAGAAAAAAAATTCTTTCACTGTTTATGATGGGTAAGTACCAGAGCAGTTTATGTGCTATATTAGCATTTTAATGTAGCTAAATGCATTGCTTATATGAATAAAAAGTGCTATATGAAAAAATTGCAAAAGAAGTAGAATGTCAAATAACATTTTATCTCTAGGAATGAAATGCTAATAAGACCATTCAGCATTTCATACTAGAAGGCTATATAATCCAAAGAGGTGCTGTTTACACCAGTATTATCTTTGTGTAAAGAGATTGTCATGGCCAAAATCTCAGATAGTCGTGTCAGACAAACTTCTCTGACTTTACTGGTAAGATCTTTGCATTCTTATGCCAACTTCCTTGATTGCAGAATTCTACTTGACCCATCTGGAATGATACACTGCGACTTCAGTCCTACTAAAGATGATTGCACTTAAGTCCTATTAAAACTAGCAGAACAATTTTGTTGTGACTACAGTAAGTCCCACTTATTTCAATGAGGATTAAACCAACTAAGATGTTGTCCTGGGGCTTTTATTACTACTGCTAAATAACTAACTGCTTCTACTGCTGTTGTTTTTAAACAGCAGTTGGGGGTATATTCTTTACTGGCCCACTCCTGCTCTGAATTTCAAAACTCAACAATAGCTTTGGCGTTTTTTAGCATTAAAAGGCTATTTTGATATCACTTACCTTGGACAGTGCTCCTGTTTCTCAAATGAATGTTTGACAAACAGATATATAAGAGATAAATGGATACAAGTGACCAAACACAACACTGAAAATATTAAAACAAAAGGTCATACACATCTGAATAGATCTGACTGATGGGTGTCTTTCAAAATTAATTTAGATTCGTTCAAGAAAAAAGCCTGGGGAAAATGGAAAAATGTTCTGAAATGGGTAGGGAAATAATTATTTGTGCTCAAAAATAAAGGGGAGGAAAGAAAAAGAAAGAAAGAAAAAAATGTGCCTATAAAAGCCACATAAAATGGGACTCTCACTAGAAAAATGAGAGAAACTCCACCACACCTGGTGTGTTGTACATGCTGATAGAAGGGTTGTTATAGACGGCCGATTCCCCGAGCAATGTGTTATAAGGGTTGTTAGTGCCATGAGGACGAAGGAGAGCATTGGTTATAAGGTGGTTAGCCATGGCTCCTGGAGCAGCCCAATAGAAAGACAGAGAAAAAAAAGCAAAAAAAGGTCAATCAGGCAAATATGATTAAAAAAAGGAAAACATTCAGACTGACAACAATTTCAACAGTCCCGATTAAAAGCAGCCAGCTACTTCGACTGGGAAGCTAAATGCCACCAAAGCACAGATGTCACTGAGAATGCAAACATAAAAGGATGGAAGTGATGCTAAACCAGCCATTCAGGATGTCCCCAACCAACTGCTTAGAGTGTAAATGGAAGAGACACGCAGCATGTTTGCCACATAAAAAAAAGATGACGATCACTCTAAAGGAAAGGCCAAACAAATATAATGAGCGTAACTTAAAATAAAATGGCACATTTAACACCCACTAAAGTGAGTCATGAGTTTCCTCCAGATTTCGGGCTCCGCTGCTACACTCCCAGTACAGACTGCTCTTTATTCACTTTTGGAACAGTTTACTGACAACGCAACAAATAATGTGTCTAATATATAAAGTAATGTGATGTGATTCATATTTACTTCTGTGACGGGGGGGTCACCCCTGGGGCAGGATGGACCCTTAGAAAGCACTTTGTAATGACAGACAATGTAAAATTCAGATGTATACAATACTGGGAGTCAATACTCAGATATTATGGTATCCCCTTCCCATTTACGGTTCCTTGTTTTTTTTTACAAACACAATCCTCAAACTGGTAAGTGGCCAAATCAATGTTCATTTGCCATGCCAGAATGTTAGGTCGGGGTGAGGGGACCTAGACCCTTGATATAAAGTCCACTAGTACAGAAGTTCTTTATAGTGTAATTCACAAAGACCAAGAATAGCAAAATAAACAAGTCTATACAAACTAGTGTTAAAAGAAGATTGATATGAACAAGGGAAGTGCAGAAATAAGGGTCCTTCTGAAAGCAGCCACAGGTCCCATAGGGATGGTAAAAAATTCTGGGGAGGATTTCCAGAGATGGAGAGAATATAGTTTCTCAAGTACTTCATTTTTTTTCTATGTCTTGGCAGCAAGGAGTGATATAAAAAGACTAGGAAAGAATTGCTGAAAAACTGTGATAATGAAAGAGGACTATTTTTTTGTGTTGGTACCCTCAATAATAACACAGGGACATTTGCAACAATTACCTAAAGACACAGTCCAACCACCAACTCCTGTGATCTGGTAGAGCTTTTATTCATTCTGATAGGGCTTGCATAGGATAATGCCCAGTTAGATTCTGCCCTAAGACAGAAACCCAAAACATTTCGGAGAGAAAAAAGAGAAAGAAAGAGAGAGAGAGAGAGAGAGAGAGAGAGAGAGAGAGAGAGAGAGAGAGGGGAGTGGGCGTACAATCAGATGGGGCTTGCTAAGGGTCAGCGTTCCATGGGGAAAAGGGCCTTGCGACACAACAGGCCCACAGAGCTCAGTGATAGTTTCTAAAGCATGCATATTATTGTACCAGCTAGGAGCTGCAGAAAAGCGATTTCTGCCTGATGACATCCTTATGTTGTTAACACAAATTGGTGCATAACTGATAGGATTAGATACTGTTGATACCAAACTACACAGCTGGCTCCCATGTGAGACTTAATGCAAATTGAAAAGGAAAAGGAAAAAGGAAACCATACATCCATATATGTATCTTGTTTAATCTCTCCAGCTAATCTACGCTGTTGTGTTAATTTTTCTGCTACAACTGTTTGCCATACCTTGTGATACGTGAGCCACAATTAATAGCTGTACTATAAAATCTTTTTGAACAACCTGTTCGTTGTTCTCTAAAAATAATAACACCAAGAGAGGCTTTTGCTGAATTGCCTGTTGAACAATGTTGCCAATGGTAGTCAGAATCATACTCCATTTTTTTAAAAATGTACCACATTCCCACCACAGGTGAATCAATGACCTCTGTACCTATCATCACCTTGAGCGCAACAAGAGACATTCCCACTCAACAGGAGTAAGATGCATGTGTGTATCAACTTTAACATGACCTCCCAGGTTCTCACCGAAATAGTTTTCAGGTGAAGCTTAACTACGTACACAGGAGTTCCACTCAGTCTCTGTTAATTGTGTCTCTAGATCCACTTCCCAAGCTAGCTTCAGTCACCTGCCATTTTCAAGAGAATTTTAGCTGCACCCTTGTTCCTTTAGAGAATCTGGCTTGTTCGCCTTCTTGTAGAAAGTAAGAGAATTGGGGCAGATCCTTCTTTCTCAAAGGAGTCATGACAAAAACCCGGCTTGAGTTCTTTAAAACCAGCTAACTTTTAAGCTAGGGAAGAGCAGCTCCAGTTTTTCCTCAGTAAGATTCTGTACTCTCCAATTTCCTCTACTTTTCTAGTATCTAAATTGTGTCTATTTATCACAGGTCCACAAAGTGAAGATGCTCCAAAAATGATAGGAGTGGTTGTGGTTTTGGCTTCATTTTCTCTATACTAACTGGTTGAAAAATAACAAAAAGCAAATCCGTAACTCTCAAGGAAGAGTTTAGCAAGGAGTGTTGGGACAGAAAATGAAAAAATAAAAATAAAAAATGTCCTGTCAATCAATGCTGGGCCTACGAATGCCCCTAGTGGTTTATGTGCTTAGCAGACAAGGTTCAAAGAGCTGGAATGTGGAATATGCAGAGAGAAACCCCAAGAGCTGCAAGTCAGTCACCTTCTTACCACCAAAGCTACAACTGCTTATTTATTTTATGTCCTGCTTCATCCCCAACACTCTGAACAACTTTACACAATGCTTTAAAAGTTACACTAGAAAAGGTGAAAACGTACATTGTTCTGCCTAAGCATTTTATGAAGACTAGCAAAACAGCTCATGCAGGGCTGTGATTGAGACGAGACAGATGGCAGTTGAACTTGTTATGTGTGTTCACATTTGGACGTCAACTGGGCCAGTGTCTGGGGCCAGGTTTTTCTTTGCTTTCTCTCTGATCGTGGTGGCAGAGTTATTGCTGGGAAGGAGAGATTAGAATGGGAAGCCATAGCACACAGGTAGGCAGTGCGGGGATCTCCAAATGATGTAAGACTACAACTGTCATTAGCCATGCTGAAAGGGGATGATGGAAGATGGAGTCAAACAAAAATGGAGAGTCCATGTTGGCTATCACTGTGCTATGGCAGTTTTTGGATCCTAGGTTTACCGCCAAAGATTTGTCAGGGTATTGCGAATCAATACGCCTTCTCCAACTTATGCAGGCCCTGGGCAACCCCAATTTTTGTGTCTCTTTCACTCTCCTCTTATAACTCAAGATCTACCTGACAAATCTCCTTTTCTCTTGGCTCCTCTACTCCCTCATACCAGCTTCCATCTTAGTCCAGGCCTTCTCCTTCCATAGACCTTTCTTCCTCCCCTGACCCTATCTAGAAGCAGAATAGTTTAACGACTGACAGTCATAACTGGCTACCCCATAGTCATGACCAGAGTCGTCATCATCACTGAAACCCCCGGAATAAAGAGCGAAAGCACCAAGTTTGAGGTCAGATAGGATGGACACAATTCTGTCAACGATGATTGACACTTAAGGGTCTGCAGTTGGATGAGGAAACCTGAAGAACTCTAATGCACATTTGCATATCACACAAAAAGATCAGGAGACACAATGATTTGGGACAGCTACAGAAAATAGGGACTGGCCATATGTCATTGACTCACTGGGGACGTCAAACTACCTAACATCCGTATCTTGCAACAAGAAAGAAGGAGATCCCACACAGGTAAGTGTTTGAGGTTGACTTTATTGGTTTGCCCATTACCTCACTGGATTGCCTAGTGGTTAATGCAAATAGCAAACAGGTCAGGGCAAAGAGTCTATATGGCACCCTGAATGTCACTTCCTCATAGCTCTTTTTCTGTGGGTTCCATTTCGTGCTTTTCTGCCCATTCCTGGTGTTCCCCGCTTTTCCATGGCTTCTGTCTTCTGATGTCCCAGCTTTGATGTAGCAGTGGAGTAAGTGGACAAGCTCTGCCAGGCGCTGTGCGGAGCATGAGTAACTCCTCTGGGAAAAGCTCTTGAACTGAAGATACATGGACAAGAGTTGAAGTCAGGCTGTGTTTCCGTAGATTCAACTTCCCTAGCTGTGACCGCCGCCTCTGTGAGCAACGGGGGAACCCCAGCTGACAAAGCGTCTCAGTCCGAGTGACAAACCATCAAGGTTAATATGCGAGTTAGGCACGCAAGGCACACGCAAGCACACACACACACACACACACACAGAGCTCACCCTTCCTCAGATGATCTGTGCAGATCACCTAGGAAAAGGTGATCACCTTCTCTCCACTCATCAATTGATAGGCTGGAGGCGTGAGACTGGCATCCCCATAGGGGCATAAATATACCCCACCACTGAGTTTTCTCTTTTATCATTATATATAATTTGCTAGTTTGGTCATAGGTGTGGGGTCCCATAGCTTAACTCATTTACGTACATTGCTGACAATCGCTCATATTTGCAAGCAAGATTTTGGTTGTAGTGACCATTTTAAATGTTTATGCTTTTGTTTAATTAAATGAACAGTGTAATTCAGGAGAAAGCAATGGATCTAGTGGAAGAGGCTATTCTGTGATCTTTCCTAATAATATATGAATTATTTTCCAGAACACTTTTTTTTTTGCTATGGGAAATTCCCACTATATATCAAAAGTTCCTCCTCTGCTCCTTCAACATTTCCAAGAGATTATAGAATAATAATTATTAAATTTATTAATTAATGCTAGGGTCTTATACCACCCTGCTGTTACTTCAAAGCCTTTTCCTCTAATTGCTGAAGATGATTTATATTCTTTATTTTCCCAGATCTTCCTAGATATATTATCTGCCATACTTTGGATGCAGCTGACAATCAAGTGTTTTACTTGCTTTGGTTCAGACCAGTATTTTAAAAGTAACTTATACATCAAAGATAAAAAGTCATTCTTAATAGTCATAAATATTTTTGAAAGCGGATTCTTCTCTTATGGTGCAATCCTATACACATTTACCTGGGAGTAAGCGCCACTGAACTCGGTGGGGGTTACTTCTGCATAGACATAACTAGGATTGCATGCTTAGTTGCACATTAGAGCTTAGAGGTTCAATGAATAATGCGTTTGAACATGGTCAAATCATGGAAGACTCAAACCTTGTAATTTCCTTTTAATCTGGAATAAGAATGTTATGCATCAAAATATCTTTATATTGGAAAAAGTCTTTCTGAACTTTTTAAAAAATATTTTTTATTTTTTATTTTGCAAATACAAACCAAAAGAACAATGCAAGGAAGAAAACAATTGAACAACAACATATTTCTAGGGGTCACTACACAGCGACTCACATTTGGTACAATTGCATATCCTAAGCTTATAAATTAAACTATCACTTATTATTGTACTTTTGAAGGAACCGAGCCGTATGGATTAATATGCCTAATATGATTTTAAATAATCTATCACTGATCTAAGCAGTGATATAGTTCGACCTAGATACAGCTTGTACTGCCCCTATAGTCTTAAACTTCATATTTTAGTTTTGCATCTTTTGTGGGTAGTCAGTGGAGGTGGAACCAGTTAATTGGAGTTTACACATCTTCTGCCATCGTGTCCATAAGAAATGCCTAAAATCTCTTGACTACAAAGCTAATGTCAGTTTGCCTGAAATGATTGATTTAATAGCACCTCTGAAGCTAAATGTAACTCGACATGTCAAAGGAAGTTTATCAGAACTACCACCAAGGGAAAGGAAAGCTCACCTTCCTACAGAGTGGCTTCGTAATGAATTGTATATATATCGTGGCTGAGAAGGTCAAGTATTCTGGCTGAATGTTTGGCGGTGCTATTGTAACACCAAGGACTCTTTTACTGCCACAGTCCTACAGCAGAAGGGAAACATTCACCGAAAAGCTTCAGCCTTTGCTTACGTTAAACATCCCATTCCATTCGGTCTCTTGCAAGATGCCCCTCAGAGAAACAAACTCTCATTGATTCTAGCAAACTAAGGCCATACGGAGACAACAGACCAAGTTGTAACTATTCCCTAAAAGGCACATTGCCAGGATGACATGCTTACAGCTCCAGTTCATGCAGCTCTAAAAAGATGTGGCAATACAATGGCACCTCCATCCAGGATTAACTGTATGGAGTAGAAAGGATGCCATGAAGTGCAAACAAGACATTCCGTTGTGGGCAACCTTCTGGGGGCGGCGTATCATTGGGGGGTGGGAGGCATAAAAGGGGCAAAAGCAAAAATGGATGCGATTCTTTCTTTTGTACAGTAGGCTATATTCCAGCCATGCAGAAATCAGAAGTTTCTACATTCCGCACACCCCCTCCATTCTCCCTCTAGGCAACCAACCGGCACTGTTACACTTCAATGACGTTCCAGCTAGGTGTTTAGCAGGACAGGAGAGCGATCTGTGGCCTGGGGGAAATCCCAATGTTTCGAAAGAGAGGCCTGGTACCCTGATCTACATGTTCTTGAGACTTCTATATGGTGGCCAGGAGGCTGCTCTGGAGGATGATATATCTGAAGCCAAAGAAAATAAATGTTCAGTGCTAAATGCTAAGTGTTGCACAGGAACTCCTCTATGGAAGAAAGAGACGCAGAAGCATTGGGCACGGCTAAGCTCTACACATCAAGCTGAAACGTAAAAGGATTGGGTGTGCTTATTCCACAAGGCAGGTCACTGTCTTTATGAACTGATGTTGAATGAGGCCAACTTTCACGGCTGATAAAATAAGGCTGGTCTTAAAAGATCCCGGTCTCCACCCCCGCCCTAAGGAACTCCTTTCCAACACCAAGTCATAATGAAATGGTTGCTGCTGGAATCAAATAGGACAACGGATGTAAAACCTGAGGCAAACACAAGATTGGTGTTACATGTTACTGAGAGCAAGTTCAATACATTTGTGTCTGTGATATAGACACTAATTTTCTTCAGCTGGTGTTGCTTCATCTTTTCTCATATATGTGGGTAAATGCTCCTGGATAATGTTGTTGAGAACATCAAGGCAACGGGTTACATGCCTATCAATGAACCTATCGAAAGGTTCAGCGACAGAATTGTAACTGAGCCGCAGATTGATTGGGTGAGACACCACAGCCTACATCTCAAATCACACTAAATGATCATGTTGTAAGGTCTTCAGAAGGAACGGCCACTTATTTGGGGAGAAGGTGAACTTGTGGGCAACCCCCCACCCCATTATCTGAGTGGTTTGTGTGCAGAATACACAGTGCTAAAGAATACACAACCCCATTCACACAGCACTGCATTGCTCATTTTCCAAAACAGGAAAACCGGAAGACTTGACAGCCAAGAGTGCAGCTCTTTATTTTCCTTTAAGGCTTCTTCACTATCAAATCACGATATGGAGAAATGTCCATTGTGCTGCTCCAGCACGGCTAGCCTGCGATGCTTTGCCACTTGAGGCAAAACAGAAAATGGCGCCCCCTGCCTTGTCCTTCTCTGCTGCCTCTGCCACACCCCACTGCTGCCAAAGTGGGGAGATGGGTGATAAGAGTCATGATTCTAGGGGAGGAACGAGCCTTGCAGGAAACACAGTTGTGGAATAGGAGGGTAGATTCATTCATAACATTCAGTACTCAAAGAATTTAACCAATCCATGGCTGTTCTAAGGAGTCAGCAAACTAAAGATGGTGCCAATAGGTCACAGCCCAACAGAATTAAAACTCTTTACACTTAACTCTTTTGTTGGCTTGTGGTCAGTGGAGTGAAGCATATGGAACTGAGCACAGGATCGCAGCACAAATTATCAATGGATATTATTAATTGAGTCTATACACGGTCTTTCATTGAAAGAAACACAACCGAGGCTTCTCACAAACAAATGAAACAAGTTATAGCCCTACAACCGATAAAACCAAGTTAAAACATCAACATTGTAGGCAGAAACCCCTGGAATTGGTATTAATAAAGAAATGCCTGGGGTAAACAGATATATTTTCAATTGTTGGTGGAAACAACCACACGCAGGGAGATTGTTCCTCATGGTGGGTGCCATCACAGAGAAAGCCCTTCTCTGCACCATGGTAAGATGTCTACAGGTTGTGGCACGGTTAACAGGGCTTCCTCCACAGATGGAAACAGCCAAGTTAGTCTATATTGGGAATGCCTGGTTATGAGATTTTTAGAACCTTATCAACCAGGAGTAAAACCTTGAACTTGGATCAGTAGCTAAATGGTCCCCAGTGCAACTCTTTCAGAAGAGTTGCATTGAGCAACCTGGTCCCTGCATTCTGCAGGAGTTGCAGTTTCCAAACAAACCTTACGGGCAGCTCCACATAAAGTCTTTTGTAGTAATCCAGTCTTGAGGTTACCAGTGCACGAATCACTGTATCGAAGCTATCCCTATCCAGGAATGATCACTACTGACAAACCAATTGAAGCGGGCAAGAGAAATTCCCTGCTGGTGATGTTGCTGGGGCCTGCAGTGACAAATCCAGGAGCGTCCCTCAGACTGTTCCTTCAGAGGAAGTGTAACCACTACCAGAGTAGGTTAACACCCCAACCTTCAGATCCAAGCACTGATCACTCACAGGGGCTGTTGTCTTTTCAGGATTCAACTTCAGTTTATTGGCCTTCATCCATCCTACCACTACATCCAGGCTCCGTTTTGGACATGACAGACACTCCAGACACGGAGCAGCAAATTAATAACACCTTGCCCTAAATCTACTGATGACTGCTCCCAAAGCTTTATATAGATGTCAAAGGTAAGGTAAAGGACCCCTGGACGATTAAGTCCAGTCAAAGGCAACTATGGGGTTGCAGCGCTCATTTTGCTTTCAGGCCAAGGGAGACAGCGTTTGTGCACAGACAGCTTTCCGGGTCATGTGGCCAGGTTGACGAAACCGCTTCTGGTGCAACAGAACACCATGACGGAAACCATAGCCCATGGAAACGCTATTTACCTTCCTGCCGCAGCAGTGCCTATTTATCTACTTGCACTGGAGTGCTTTCAATCTGCTAGGTTGGCAGGAGCTGGGACTGAGCAACGGGAGCTCACCCCGTCATGGGGATTCGAACCGCCGACTTTCTGATTGGCAAGCCCAAGAGGCTCAGTGGTTTAGACCACAGTGCCACCCGCGTTAAATGGCATTTGTCATGGTGCCGAGCACCCTGTGTTTACCCAATGCTTCTCTCTGGCACAAACCCTGCAGGTAGATGTACGCACCGCTTCCCATCCCCTTTGTTTTTTGTGAGAGGAGTGAACAAAATGGCTTACAGTCGTGAAATGCCACTGCTTCTGCTACCCTCAGAGCACAACCCCGTATTTTTCTTTCACTGCCGAGTGGAGTGAGACAGATAAGGTTTCAGAATATCTGGTATTGTTTACAGAACAAGAAGCCCGGCTTCCTCCACTGGTGACAAGTTGCTTTTAATAAGATTTCTAGAGTGATGCTTTCAACTCACCCAAGTACTTTTTACCTTATTTCTTGGGCCGGAGTGCCCTCTAGAGTCTTTAAGAACCTCCCGCACTCCTCAGATTGCTCTTTTCATTGCAATCTTTCTGGAGACAGTACGCCCTTGTCTCCAGAGAGGGGCCCTAGCGTATCACTGGGCTTACTCTGCCAGATACTGGTACTTCTAGCCAGATATTTTGCCCTGCCTTTCTTCCTCTTCTGTTTCCTCTTGCTGCTGCTTTTGCTATTTCTGTGATTTACACAGCAGCTGGGAGAGTGTGGCAAAACCAGGTTGCTGGGAATTTCTGCATCCTGTTCGGTGGCGTTTATATCCATCCGGGCTGAGTGTGGCATGGCTGTCATTCCCATCCATGCCCAACTCTCTACAGAAGATTTAGCTGAGCAGTGACCCATGAGCGAACCCTCTGCGAAGGAGCATGTCAAAATGGGTGTGATAAAAGCCATAAACTTCTCATTGGCAATTTTCATACAGCATGAAAGACAACCAAGGGTTTCTTGAGTGAACTAGAATTGGTGGGGCAGCCTTGAAAGGACTGCAGAAACTGCTGCCTGGGGATCTTATATAGGAGGACGTTTTGCTCCCACTATACTCTCTTGGTATATTTCCAAATAAAGAAAACACTACAAAAACAGCACAACAGTCCTGCGCTCTCTTCTGTAAAGGAAACCCTATAATACGGGGAAGCGAGGGATTTGTAACAATACCATAATTAAAACAAATCCGTTTAAAATCTAAAAATCTCAACACAGCTAGCCTAATTAGCATATTTCTTTTATATATTTAAAAGCTATCGTTCCGGAACATGTCCTTCACTTTAATTGGATCACGTCTCAGTAAAATGACATTTATCACTGTGAATGCCCTCCTAAATAAATATTTTTCCAGCTTTTCTGAAAGCCCCTAGCCAGCTAATCATTGGGATGTTCAAAGAGACGGCACCACCACGGAGAAAACCCTTTTGGCGTCACACTGGCTGTATCAAATGTCATGGGATACATCAGCATGAGATGCAGAGAGAAATTAAAGACCAACCCCTAATTAAGCCTTACAAAAACAACACTCTTTTAAACAGAAAAAGCATGTAAATGAACGGCTCCCCATGTTTTTAGGTAGAAGCAGAGTGACCAAATGTAAATTTTGACACTGAAGTTTGAAAATATGCCTTCATCAGTGGATCATTTTAAAGTCTGCCTAGAAATAACACCCAGACCCCTACCTGCGTCCAGGTATCCCTGCTAAGTTAGCTTTGCTGTATATTGTTTCAGCATCACAAACGACAGCTTAATTATATTTGGAGAGAAGACGAGGTGGTGGGAGACCTCATTCTGAAAACACTCAGGTTTCACTTGGGATGGAAATCATGGTATTAGGTTATGAATTTTAATTTGCTTTCAGACTCAGATTCCCACTGTTTGAATTTGAGATTAATTTGCTCGACTCATTATGAGAGAATGTACATGAAACTGAAATTAAACTGATTATATATAAATACAGTTGCCATAACACTCTATTCCTTTTTCCTGTTTAAGTTTCAGATTATGTCTTTCCAGATCACATAAAATACTTTAAATATTTAGTCAAATATTTATACATTCAAGGTTGCTATTGCCAATTTCCAATTGCAAGTGGGCCTGATCAGGATTGGGGCTACAGTGAGACAGTCATAGCTTTTTTAAAACAGCAACAACACACTTTTCTCTCGTGAGAGAATCAGAATTAATTAAAATGCTATTGGTGGAGATATTTCAGTTTAGATACGAAGAAGAGAAGAAGGTTTAGAGTTTGTGCTTCCCAGCGGCGTAGCGTGGGTTATCAGCACCCGGGGCAAGGCAAGTAATTTGCGCCCCCTAACCCGGGGCAAGGCAAGTAATTTGCGCCCCCTAACACCTAACCATGGTCATTAATACGACAAGACGCGCGTCTTTGGGCGTCGCGGCGCAGCCTTCTCGGTCTCCCTCCCTGGCCCGGCTAGTCCCGACGCGGCTTCTTTCTGGTGCGGGGAGGGGGCTTCTTTCTGGCGCGGGGAGGGGGCGGCTCTGGGGCCAGTGCGTCGGCAGGCCTCCGGCGCGGGTGGGGGGGCCCCGTCGGGGCGGGTGGGCGGTCTTGGCGTGCAGGCACTAGAGCGCCGCCGATGGCGGGTTTGGCGGGCTGCGCGCGTCCAGACAGCGACCCGAGCCTGGGCGGCGTGGCGCTTGGTGCCGGAGCCTCCGCCCGCAGCGCCCCGTTGGGAGACCCGGCCGGAAGGAGCCTCGAGCCGGCTGTCGGACGCGGTTGAAGCAGCCAGGGCGGCATGGCAGGCGGCGGCGGCTCCTCGGCGACTCCACGCGGCCAGCCCAGCGCGCTGGCCGAGCCCCGCAGGCGAACGCTGCCCGTCGGTGAGGAGGGGCTGCCTGGCGCGCCCTCCGTGGCCCTGACGCGCGGGGACCGCGGCGAGCGCTGAGAGCCGCTGCCAGCTACAGCCTGCGCCCGAGGCTCTTCGGCGACTCCGGAGGCAGCGAGCGCGCCCCCCCAGAAGTTGTGCCCGGTGCGGCTGGCACCCCTGGCACCCCCCACGCTACGCCACTGGTGCTTCCTTCAGACGAAATGGGTGTTCATATCACCACCAGTTAAGTCAGGATAAACCTGAAGTTGTGGTTTCCCCCCAGTGTGCTTCACATCGCTTCCCTTTCCCCCAGCTGTTCACATCAACATATCTTAATTAGTATCAGATCAGTTTCTGTTTGTGTGCACACCAAGGGGAGTGGATAGGGCAGGAATGTCTTCACCCCATGCAAAGGTGTTCACATCTTGACTGGAGACACCTTGGACCATCTTAAGGACCAATCAGTGTGAAGCTGAGTTGAGAAACAACTGCATCAAACTGGATGTTTTAGCTGACTTTCCGGCATTTCAGGTGGTTGGACTAGATGACCCAGCGGGTCCCTTCCAACTCTACAATTCTACTGAACTGTAGTATTTCCAAACCAAGGGTACATGTGCATTTTTGATGAATAAAATCCAAGCACCGGAAACACAGTAAGTGCACAGTGAAATGTGTGGACACAGTCAAATACCTTTCCTAACCTGTTCGGTTCTAAAGAAAAAGTTACCGAAAGCATGGGGGATTTATATATAAAAAATGTCTGCCTCATTTTGATAAAGGCCACAGCTCATGTAAAGGGAGATTTAAATATTAGGGATTGAGAGTTTTCAGAAAAGCTTGGGTCCGCTCCCATTAGCATTCTCTGTCCTCGCCCCCCTGTACTTTTACTTCCCCGTGATTTACATGTCATACATTCCCCAACCTGTTGCAGCCTCGCTACTTCTTTAAGGTAAAGGGTAAAGGGACCCCAGACTGTTGGGTCCAGTCGTGGCCGACTCTGGGGTTGCGGTGCTCATCTCGCTTTACTGGCCAAGGGAGCCGGCGTACAGCTTCCGGGTCATGTGGACAGCAGGACTAAGCCGCCGTTTACCTTCCCGCCGGAGCGGTACCTATTTATCTACTTGCGCATGACATGCTTTCAAACTGCTAGGTTGGCAGGAGCAGGGACCGAGCAATGGGAGCTCACCTCATTGCAGGAATTTAATGCCCTTCTCTCAGGAGCACAGTTCCCCAGCCCAGCCCAGGCCCTTACTGAGCAGGAAAAGGCAACACCTCCCACCAGGGATCCTTGGGCCCAGAGAATTATTGTGTATGGGTTTTTGGGTGTGATTTCCCCACCAGCAGCAGCCAGTGAAGGCTTTCTTTCTCTCTCCCCTTCCATGCAAGTAAAAAGGATAATAATAATAATAATAATAATAATAATAATAATAATAATAATAATTTTTATTATTTATACCCCGCCCTCCCCAGCCAAGGCCAGGCTCAGGGCGGCTAACAACCAATAATAAAAACAAGTTGGTTAAAATACAATTTAAAAAAAGATTAAAATACAACATTAAAACATTAGGATGCAGCCTCTTCACAGGAGGAGAAAGGAAAAAGAAAGAGGGGGAGGGAATCAAATTGGCTCCAAGCCCAAGGCCAGGCGGAACAACTCTGTCTTGCAGGCCCTGCGGAAAGATATCAGATCCCACAGGGCCCTGGTCTCATGAGACAGAGCGTTCCACCAAGTTGGGGCCAGTGCTGAAAAGGCCCTGGCTCTGGTTGAAGCCAATCTAACTTCCTTAGGGCCCGGGACCACTAGGGTGTTGCTATTTATGGACCTTGAGGCTCTCCGTGGGGCAGACCGGGAGAGGCGGTCCCGTAGGTACGAGGGTCCTAGGCCGTGAAGGGCTTTAAAGGTCAAAAGCAGCACCTTAAATCTGACCCTGTCCTCCACCAGGAGCCAGTGCAGCTTGAAAAGCACTGGGTGAATATGCTCCCATGGCAGAGACCCCGTGAGGAGCCTCACTGCGCATTCTGCACCCGCTGGAGTTTCTGGGACAGCTTCAAGGGCAGCCCCGCGTAGAGCGAATTACAGTAGTCAAGTCTGGAGGTGACCGTCGCATGGATCACTGTGGCCAGGTCGAGGAATGATCTATTCATTAACTCACACTGGGGGGGGGGGAGATTGGCTAAATATCCCAAAAAATGCTAGCGGTGGGAGAAGATCTTTACCAGGGACCGCTGGGGATAACAGGGTTCCTTCTGGTGGGGGAACAGATTCCACTACAGAGTATTTCCTTTTGGATCCAGCCTCTTAATGGAGGGATTGCACCATTAACTTGTATTAACTTGTCTGCGGAGATGGGAAGGTGTGTATGCATGCATGTACTTGAATAAAAAAAAATAAGAAAGTCTATGCCGTACACATCACTAAAGACCCTCCCACTTTTTATTGCGGTTCACAGGGGCATGTCACATGGAATGCTGTGATAAACAAGGGAGATACATCATTCTATTCTATACAGTGCGCGCCAGGAGCAGCAGTTGCTTTTGTGAAAACTACCGGGATAGTTGTACCTTGGAAGTCGAGTGGAAAATGTTGCATGAGTCCGTTTGACTTCCAAAACTTTCAGAAACCAAAGCGTGGCTTCTGATTGGCTGCAGGAAGCTCCTGCAGCTAATCAGAAGCCCCGTGCGATGTTTGGCTTCCAAAAATAGTTTGCAAACCGGAACAGTCCCTTCCGGGTTTGCGGCGTCAGGAGCTGATTTGTTCGTCAACTAAGCTGCTCGAAAACCAAGGTACGACTGTATTGTGATACCTCACCACTGAAAGAGGCGGGGGGATTGCATAAGTTCAAAGTGCCCAGCAGCCAAAGTCCTCGAGAGCAATGCTTTGCTATTTGGTTTAATTTTATTTCATATACAAAGTGGCTCAGGAGCAACAGGGACCACAGGTGAATGTGAACGTCTGGATTTCGTACAGCTTAATTTTGCTGCCTAACTTCTTTTTTGAAATAAAAACAAATGGTAATTGTTTTGATTTGGACCGTGGACTCCTATGCAAATACTAGAGACCACACATCCTTTCCCTCTTGGTATGTTTTATTCTTGATTTAATAGATTACATAGCTGCGTACTGCATTTCCTTATTGGCAGCTGTGACAACCTATCTTCTGTTTCTTTTCCTGCAGTCTGTCTGTCGTTATAAAACTGAATAAAAATATGTGAAAAACAAAAACAAATGAAAGTAGACAGCACCTTGGCAAGGGAAGTAGGAGTGTGTGTGTGTGGGGGGGTACTGCCTCTGTCCTCCCCCCTCCTGAGCACAAAGCTCCTGCCACACACCGGCCTGATCAGCTTCATTGTGTTCTTGCTTTGTTTATGGTCACTAACTTGTGCTGTGTTATGTTTGGTATTTGATATTTTAACTGCTGGGAGCTACCACAAGCATCACCAATCTGAGACTGGTTTCTCTTAGTGTAAATGTGCTTAAGGTTGGTGGAGGAAGAGTGGTTTGCTCTTCCAAAGGAGTGTGTAATCCTCTCACCTCTGGCCATGTTTCATCCACAGTAGCCTTAAATTATCTATATTTCCTTTCACCTTAATTTGACAGTGGGTATGTTTATGAAAAAGCACATGAGGGTCACCAAAGCATTGCCTTGAAAGGGACTAACACACATTTTCCAATATGATGCCCAGAAAAAACAACAACACATTTTAGGGTCCCCCCTGAAATTATAGAAAGAGTAGGGTTGCCAGATGACAACCTGAAGATTCCACCTAACCCCTGGTTTCTCTGAGAAGCAGAGAGGGCTCTCCTATTCCCCCTTTTCCTCCTCAAGTGTTGCAGAGCGAAACAAGGAGCCTATTTGCTCCAGAAGATTGGAAGGGATGAGTGTGAGGGGGCAGAGGAGGAACAATGTAGAGAAGCTGCCTCTTGATATTTTTTGATGTTGCTTCAGAGCTGTTAACAGATGGGATCTTCGAGCCGCAATCTGGTGCTAGGAGGCAACTGCCTTTGCTAAACATTTCGCGCTTGTGTTGACAAAGGTGATAAAACTATTCCAAAGACGTGCATTTCTTATAACACTATTCAGCTGCTGCCTAATTTCTAAGCTTGGAAATCCAACTCCACTCAGCTCGTAATGCTCATTTCAAAGATGAGGCTGGATTATGGTGCCAAAAACTCATATCTGGTTCAAATTTTAATCCAACGCAAAGAACACTATCAATCCTCTCTCCAAAAACCTTCATCTCTCCAGGTTAAGTGATGACGCCCTCATTTGCACACCCGAAAAGCGGGGAGTGAGAAGGATGGCTAATGTGAGAGACTCAACTTCATCATTCCCGAGGGCATCAGGAAATGGCAGCTGGCGGGTGCTGGGAGAAGAGCTGGGCAGCAGTGGTGAATTTTGCCCTCACTTGGCTTTTGACCCCCCCCCCAATGACAAGAGCTTTTAGATGGTTTTGCCTTCTGCGCTGATTTGCCACTACTCAAAACCCTTCCCTGTCCCACTTACCATCTTTGTGGCTCCATCAGCAGTTGACCAGGACCACCGGGAAAGTAGCTTTCCCAGCATCACTGACAGGTGTCAGTAGCACTGGGAAAATATCATTTCCCAGGGCTCCTGGCACCTCGCATGCAGCCGGGGAAGCCTGTGGTAGGCCAGAAAAGAGTGAGGGGAGAAAGCCCTCCTCCCTTTCCTTTATTCCACCATTTCAGCTGCTATAGCAGCAGAGTAGGTATCAGGAGGAAGGATCACTGAGAATGAGTGTTGCCAGATCATCAGGGATGTGGCAGGATGCGTGTTGGGCCTGAATAGATCATTTTATTTCCCTAGATTTCTGAACCCAATTTTGAGCCTGGTTCTCCTCATCACATTTTAAGCAGAGAATTTCCCACAGTCCTCTGGAGAGCTGAGAGGCATCCATTTTGGACACAGAGGATGATGGTCTGGGCACACATTATGCAGAAGGTTTTCACCTTTACAAAGCCTTCCAAATTGCTTTTTACCTGGGATAACAACACTTAGCAGACTATATCACTCCATAATTGCCCATTTCATTGCTAGCAATGAAGCCTGACAACCTCCATTTCTTGGCACCAGAAGTTGACTATAGAAATATTATGCCTCACTCCCCGCCTCATCCACGCACTCCCCCCCCCCAAATCCCTGCTGCAACCGCAGCAATATTTGTGAAAACACATGCTAAAAACTAATAAACATTTTTTAAAAATCATTTTCACTTAATGAAAAACAGTGCATAAAGCACTTTTTAAAATTCTCCATGGACATAATTTAATCCAAAGGAACGAGGTGCAGCACATTTCAAGGTCGACAAAGCATTGCCGTTTAGATTCCTTAGTAATTACAAAGGTCATACATATCTGATAAGTCCATAATTACCTCTGTTAAGTGACGCTGAACTGTTTATATCACCAGTGATGAAGGATGACTCCGACTGCTTTCGGACAGTGTCATTCCACATCCTGCGAATGCGACTCTGGAGAAGGGCAAAAGGAAGGGGCAGAAAGTGAATCTCAACCAGAGCATCTACAGCCGCCTTTGCCAGCCTTCTGCTTCCCAGATGGTTTTGAGTACAACTCCTATTCACCTGTATATACATGCAGGTCCCGCTATCTAGACACTTCTTGTATGAAAATTCACTTATCCAAACATGAGGAATTGGTACCCAAACCTTGCTATAGACATCACAGAGTCAGATATCCAAATAGCTGGACCTGTGTGCAGTACTGTAAACAAATAAGCAGTCTTAAACAGGCCTTTCTTTCTGTTTTTTGCTGGTCTGCAGCATCTGTTTTGCCACAAACCATGGTGGGAGGGAGGGGAGAGATCAGACAAGTAAGAGCATTTTCCCCTTCTTTGTTTGCTTCTTGCAAGGTTTCAGAGGGTTCCCCCATCATTTTGTGGTCAAAATTAGGTGCTTGGGAACACATTAGAGTTTTCCCCATAGGAAATAATGGAAATGGTTGACTCTTTATGCAAACTCTTGCCTAAGTGACGATTTTCTGAGAATGCGCTGTATTCAGTAGTGAGAACTGCGTGTAGTAGTCAGTCACCCCTTGCATATAGCAGAACATGAATCTGCTTTGTCCAGAATCCTGATTCCAACTAGAAGCTCACAAAGATGCCCTACAGCAATAGAATCATAGAGTTGGAAGAGACCACAAGGGCCATCGAATCCAACCCCCTGCCAAGCAGGAAACACCATCAGAGCACTCCTGACATATGGTTGTCAAGCCTCTGCTTAAAGACCTCCAAAGAAGGAGACTCCACCACACTCCTTGGCAGCAAATTCCACTGTCAAACAGCTCTTACTGTCAGGAAGTTCTTCCTAATGTTTAGGTGGAATCTTCTTTCTTGTAGTTTGGCTCCATTGCTCCGTGTCCGCTTCTCTGGAGCAGCAGAAAACAACCTTTCTCCCTCCTCTATGTGACATCCTTTTATATATTTGAACATGGCTATCATATCAATAGATCTTCTATTTTAAAAGCCTTAAAATGCAGACTATATACTAAAGCGCAAATCACTCATGGGACTGGATCAAAAGCTGAAAGGGATGTCCCCAGAAAGTTCTGTGAGTC
Organism: Podarcis bocagei; assembly: GCF_964188305.1. Classification (NCBI taxonomy): domain Eukaryota; kingdom Metazoa; phylum Chordata; class Lepidosauria; order Squamata; family Lacertidae; genus Podarcis; species Podarcis bocagei. Next base: position 42,413,642 of record NC_138143.1, on the reverse strand, counting down.
CGACTTCCAAAACATTCAGAAATCAAAGTTTGTGAGTTCTGGGCACAACCAAAGCACTGCTTCTGATTGACTGCAGGAAGCTCCTGCAGCCAATCGGAAGCTGCAGAAGCCCTGTCAGATGTTCGGCTTCCAAAAAGAGTTCACAAACCAGAACACTCACTTCCGGGTTTCGATAATTTGGGAGCCAAAACATCTGAGAACGAAGCTGTTCCAAAACAAAGGTACAACTGTATTAGCTTCTAAGGGTAGCCTAGATGCCAGAAATGTACCATTCCCTACATACAGGAGTACAGTCAGTGTTCCAGTCATGCAACTGGAGAACAGTGACTCAACTGTAAGATTCAATACATTGAAACTTCTTGTCTGCCTCAAGCACTCAGAAATACATGCCTCTGAATATGGAGGTTCTGTGTGAATGCACCTGAAATTTCATGGGAATTCCTCCCTTAAAAAAGTAATGGCTAAAAGAACACTGAGCCAAGTTAAGCAAAGGCATATAAGTCCAGGGTGTTTGGTGGGTCTAGAGATGGGAAGGCCTGGGAAACCCCGAAAAAAATGAAAAAACAACAACCCAGTTTGATATAGTTTGAATATTCCACACACTTTCCACCCAAGTTTTACTGGGGTGTGGGAACGGCTTTGGGGAAAAAACCGGGGAAAAACCTGGTTTTTCTCTAGGTGGGACACATTATACATTTGAACAGCTATGTGAAGTGGACTCATACAGAATGGAGCTGCTTTGCAACCTCATGTTTAAGGCTGTTTAAGAACTCACGGATGGTGCAAAGCAGATCTCTTGCTATTGGCAGGGAGAAACGCAATCTAAGCATCTCATGAGTATAAATTTGCTTAGAATCTAGGATAAATTTGGAAAGAGAAGTAGTCAAGTTAAGTCATCAACAGCAGCTTTAATATTTTGCGGGAATTTTAAACTCAGTGGAGAACTGGGTTCCTTTATAATATGAACAATATGTGCTATGTTTTTTGGTTTTATCAAAACCAGGGCCATGAAAATCGGATTATATAACGATAACACCACTATGATGAATGAGCCGCCATCACCATACGTCAACCCGTCACTAAAGTCGGATTCAGAAATTAACTGATCAGGGTTAACAATTTAGATAAAAATCTTGTTCCTAGAATATATAAGATTTTATGGAGTTTTCATGAAGAAATGGATCAAAGGTAAAGAGTTATGATTGTCTGCAAGGCAGCATTTTATGAAATTACTCATTTTTATATTTGGGAATAGTTTTAGAATTACTGTGAAAAAACCTTGTTATGTTCTAGACTATGAGAGAATTGTTTTTTAAGTGCATGACTAGAAGGTAGAGTAATAAACTACATAATGTAGCCATAAAATATATAAGATTACAGGAACATAAAACCTCATTCTGGAAATGTAAAAAGGAATAAGATAATTTTGCGGCATGTGATGTTCTGTATCTGGAAATGCCAGCAGAAGATTAATGTGGTAACTGCAAAGACGACTGGGCGGGTTACATCTTTCTTTGGACTTCTTAATATTTTTACTTTCACTAAGCACATACTCTGTTTATTATTAACCGAATGTTTCGGTTTTCGAACGCTGAAAACCCAGAAGTAATTGCTTCCGTTTCTGAACGCGCCTCAGAAGTCAAACAGCTTCTCAATTTTCTCATTGAATTTTCTGACCGGTCATTGCGCCTCGGTTGTTAAACCTTTCGGTCTTTGGGAAAGGATTATATTAGACAACTGAGGTTCCACTGTATATGATTCCTTCAGCCTGAAATGTCTGTGCAAAATTTCGGACAGTCACAGATATTCCCACATTTGCTGAGTGGGAAAATAAATTGCATGCCATCTCTTCTAATCTTCTCTAATAACAGGATAAAAGAGAGAGGAAATTCTGTAACATACTTGTTCATAATTGGGCTATTTTTATTATTGACAGAATACATCTCACATATCTACAAACCTAAGTTTTTTGGAGTAACTTCACGGCTTCTTAAATATGATAATTGTATGATTTGAACCATGTTATTTTATGTAAAATTTTGCATACAAAAGGTGCAAGTCCAGAATACTACATATGGGCTGGTTCCTTTCTGGCAAGATCCAGGAATTGCTAACAGACTTTGGGTCCAACTTGGAGTCCAAACCCAGCAGCAAGATCACACCTTCCTTTCCCCCCTCAACATGCAGCTAAAATTCCTAAGTGTCTGATGCTTCTATACTGATGACCATGCGTAGGCAAACTAAGGCCCGGGGGCCGGATCCGGCCCAATCGCCTTCTCAATCCGGCCTGCGGACGGTCCAGGAATCAGCGTGTTTTTACATGAGTAGATTGTGTCCTTTTATTTAAAATGCATCTCTGGGTTATTTGTGGGGCATAGGAATTCGTTCATCCCCCCCAAAAAAATTATAGTCCGGCCCCCCACAAGGTCTGAGGGACAGTGGACCGGCCCCCTGCTGAAAAAGTTTGCTGACCTCTGCTCATGACAATATTTAACCTGGGATGGATTGGTGTAACTCCTAGCATTTATTTAATCTATCTATCTATCTATCTATCTATCTATCTATCTATCTATCTATCTATCTATCTATATATCATCTATCTATCTACCGTATTTTTCGCTCTATAACACGCACCTGACCATAACACGCACATCGTTTTTAGAGGAGGAAAACAAGGGAAAAAATATTCTGAATGAAACAGTGGACGTATCATTTTTGTGCTTCATGCTGTGGCCACAGACATGTGATCTGATGGTGAATTTGGGGTGACCCAATGCAAAAATCCTGAGAATCCCTGTGGATCCATGCTTTGTAACCACGTTTTTGCACCATTGCAGCCCCAGGCAACAGTGGGTGCGTGATTTTTTTTTGGGGGGACAGGCTGTAGTCATGGACATGCTATGTGCTCTGATGGTGAATTTTGGCTGACCCAATGCAAAGATCCTGAGGATCCATGTGGATCCATGCTTTGTAACCACGTTTTTGCACCATTGCAGCCCCAGGCAACAGTGGGTGCGTGATTTTTTTTGGGGGGGGGGGCAGGCTGTAGCCATGGACATGCTGTGTGCTCTGATGGTGAATTTGGGGTGACCCAATGCAAAGATCCTGAGGATCCATGTGGATCCATGCTTTGTAACCACATTTTAAGTGGGGAAGGAAGGAAAAACACAGAAGGCTAAGAATGCAGGAGAGGGCTATAACGTGAGGAAAGGAAGGCAAAAGTTTCCCCCCCACCCACCCACACAAGCCAGCCACTGTTTAAGGATTTCATCCTTTTAAATGGAAGAAAGCATATTTGAATGCTGTGTGTCTCCAAAAACAAAAAGCAGGAAGTCAAATCAGAATTTTTAGCCGAACCTGTAGTCTCTCTTCCCTTCACAAACATTGTTCCTCCGGAGCAGGGACAGGATAGAAGGACGGACGCTCTGCTTTCCCTCTCTACTTGCCTGGAGGGGAGGGGCTTCCCCTGCTCTTTGTTCGGACGCTCTGCTTTCCCTCTCTACTTGCCTGGAGGGGAGGGGCTTCCCCTGCTCTTTGTTCGGACGCTCTGCTTTCCCTCTCTACTTGCCTGGAGGGGAGGGGCTTCCCCTGCTCTTTGTTCGGACGCTCTGCTTTCCCTCTCTACTTGCCTGGAGGGGAGGGGCTTCCCCTGCTCTTTGTTCGGACGCTCTGCTTTCCCTCTCTACTTGCCTGGAGGGGAGGGGCTTCCCCTGCTCTTTGTTCCGTTTGAGCAAACACAGCAAGGAAACAGAGAGGGCGGGCAGTAAGACCCTGAGGCAGAATGCAGGAAAGCAGCCACTTCCTGTATCACGGAGCTCCCTTCTCCCTGAAGCGCGGTTTGATTTTTGCCTTATTTTTCGGCTCCAGGGACCACACATTCGCTCCATAACACGCACAGACATTTCCCCTTCCTTTTTAGGAGAAAAAATCTGCGTGTTATAGAGCGAAAAATACGGTATCTATCTATCTATCTATCTATCCATCCATCCATCCATCTATCTATCTATCTATCTATCTATCTATCTATCTATCTATAGATATATATATATCACATAAAGTCTGCATTTCAAACTTATTTATGGATAAGAAATATCTATAAAAAGTGATCAGTAGCTTTTTAGTTTCAAATACAGCTGCTCCAGTATTTTGGGTGTCTCAGAAGCTGAGAAGGCTCTGGCCGAGAGAGGCTGATATTGATGAACTGGAAGAAGGAAAATAAGATTCCCTTTAATCCATGGGTAGGCAAACTAAGGCCCGGGGGCCGGATCCAGCCCAATCACCTTCTAAATCCGGCCCGCAGACGGTCTGGGAATCAGCGTGTTTTTACATGAGTAGAATGTGCCCTTTTATTTAAAATGCATCTCTGGGTTATTTGTGGGGCATAGGAATTCGTTCACCCCCCCCCCCAATAGTCCAGTCCCCCACAAGGTTTGGGGGACAGTGGACCAGCCCCCTGCTGAAAAAGTTTGCTGACCCCTGCTTTAATCAATGGGTCAATGAAAAGACAATACTTGCAACTTATGAACAGATTGATTATAGACTTTCTTTGGACGAATCTAGTGAAATCTGGAATGTGTTTATAAAGAATGTAGTATGTTATGATTAACTACATTTGCTTTAGGAGTATAACACCATTTATTTCTATAGAACAATGAAGGGAAATGTACTGATTTTACCTACTGTATTATTTTTGCGCCTTTATTTCTCACACTTCCCCACCCTTTTCTTCTATTACTTATATCCTTATAAATAAAAATTTGTTCTAATAAAGTATCAATTAAAATTATATTTCACTTTTCTATTTAAAATTTATCTAAGCCAGCTCACAATGCACAATTCCAAGATACCAACAACCTGACTGAAGGACTCCCTTCCCTGCAGGGGCAGATTTCGGGGAGTGTGACCAGTCAAACTGGGCGTGGAGCCTCGGGGGCACTGCAACTATGAGGTAGAATGGAAAGTCAGAGGGGGTGCCCAAGTTTGGCAATTTGAGACCCCAAGATCCACAACTGTTCCTTCTTAAGATCTTCCCGATATGCCCCATACGCCCTTCGAAAGGGCGATTATTGTGGAACTTCCTTCTGGATCATCTTTGCCATGATAGACCTTCATTACTATCTTTAAGTTCCTTGCAAAACCTGCTTCTCACAAACATTTGATGCCATTTAAATGTTCTGGTGGCTTGTGCGTTTGTTCCCTTGCAGAAGTGACTTACCACAGCTGTTTTGGTTTATCTAAGGCATTTTAGAACTGTCTTTAGGGCCCAGCTTCTTTGAATTTGTTCTGAGACTTTGAGCTTGGGATAAGTGTTTGTGCTGTGACAGCCACTCCAGACACCAGAAGAAACATCTCTCAGCTGACATATTTGGGTATGAATTGAGCATGTTGCCTCTATTACACAGATGCAGATCACAACAGCCTTACTAAGAATTTAATGGTTACTCCCTGTGTGTTTTAGTTCAAAGCTAAATTGGTGAGGTGTCAGATATAATTACATCTATTAGCAGCACAGACTGAATTTGTGTTTCCTTTCTATTGATTAAGTTGTAAGCCGCAGTGTTTTATATGAACTGCCCTTCATAAATCTGTTTCTGGGCATTACTGCATAAAAAGCTAAACCTGGCACTAGAAGCAGATAATGGAGTGTGTTCTCAGTAACTCAGAGTAAACAAGCTAAGGTCAGAGTTTTCAAAGAAGGGTATGTAACCCCCAGAGTGTTGCAAAAACATGAGATGGAGGTGGACAGATTTCAGTTCAAGCACCAGGCTGACTGATTAAATATAGGTGCAAAAGCCGCCTGGGGGCAAAAATCCACTGCAGCGCCTGAAAATAGGATTTAAATCCACCAATAGGAGGAGGAAAATGGCAGACTCTCCAACATTTCAGAGATCAAAATAGGGGCATTTCTGTATATTACTACCATCTCCACATCCCGAAGACTGTCCAGTTCCTTATGACATTGAATGTTTTTATATTTTACTTATGTTTATTGTGATTTCGTATTTGCTGCCCACCACTTATATGCCTTCCACATATTAGCAATATTTAAGTATTTTTTAAAATAAATTTTATAAATACTTAAAAATAATTTTGTAAGTTAGATTTTATATTACACAGACCAAAGACAAATACACACTGTCTGAATTCAAATAAGGAAACTATACGATCAGGGGGTAAAGTAAGAATAACATTGAATGAAATGTACAAATATATGCAAATCTACAAGTTGTTGCAAATTTCTCCACATTCATATTATGGGTTATAAGAGACCGGAAAGGTTGATCGTTCATGGGCAACCTAAAATTCCACATTGCACATTGGTTCTGCTTGTCCTCTTAAGGTGCACAAATAATTAATGATTTTCTCAGAAATTGCAATAAAGAAAGGGGTTTTCTTGTACAGTGGTGCCTCGCAAGACGAAATTAATTCGTTCCGCGAGTTTTGTTGTCTTGCGATTTTTTTTGTCTTGCGAAGCACGGTGTTGGGGAAGTTTTGGAAAAGCTTCAGAAATCACCAAAGTCTTTAAAAACCTCAAAAAAGGCTACCACACCGTGTTCTATGAGTTGCTCCTCGAAGTCAAGTCGCAACTGTATTAACGGTGTTAAGAAAAAGGAAACAAACTTGCAAGACGTTTTCGTCTTGCGAAGCAAGCCCATAGGGAAAATCGTCTTGCGAAGCAACTCAAAAAACCAAAAACCCTTTCGTCTAGCGCGTTTTTTGACTTGCGAGGCATTCGTCTTGCGAGGTACCACTGTACCAGTTCTCTAAAGTGATTGATGAAGCATCTTTCCAGCCCAATGAAATAACCAGGCATGCTGCTACCAATGAAACTATTAAAAGTTTTCCAAAAACGTCAGCACTTGCTCCCTCAACTAGAGATAATAAACCTAACTTAGGAACCCAAAACCACACTGTGCCCTGTGACGACATTAATCTCTACAACTACCTGTTCCCAGAAGATGGAGGTGCCAGTAGGTACACCTTTCATTGCATTTCCATCAACAGAGCATTACCATTACCCTGAATGTGGACCATTCAAACTGGAGTACAGTAATATCAATGTCATGCCACACTTGACTCAAGTGATCTGACTCCCATTCTTCCCCCATATATGTTTCTTCCACCACATCTTGCGTGCCTTCCTCCTACCCAGACTGCCCTGACTCTTCCTCCTCCTCCTGTCCTGGCTCCTGCCTTGCAGATAGCACCAAACCCCATCCATCGCTGGTCCACTCTCCTGAGTCACTCCCCCGGTCTCCTGCCTCTATCCCATACTATTCAGACACCTGCCAATCCCTGACACCTTAGGTCCTAAATCCTTTCCCATTTCATAGACCAAAGTGAGGCCAATAATTTTGAGTTCTTATTCCCAAATTTACAACACTTTTGGTTCAAATATCTTCCAATTTCTAAGGCTTCAAGAGACCCCTGTTTACCTTCAAAGACTCTATTGACCCTATAAGATCTGGAAGATTTATGTCTTCTCTCTAACTTCTTACTGTAATCAGATACGTAGCGGAAGGAAATCTTTCTCAGTTTGATAGATTCACTAGTTGCCAGCCCCTGAAGCACCAACTTCATGGCACTGCAGACTAATGAGCACTTTCAATCTTAAGATCTAAATATTCTGCCACTCTATCATGGTGCATTTGCATAGTGCTCTGATGGGTTCATAGGTCTGAATTAAAATACCAAAATGGAGAACTGCATACTGGTCCATGAATCTGAAATGATATCTAGACCAGCACATTGGACTGAGATCTTTCGGAAGCCTATGGTAGCTTGGCAAACTCCATGTAACAAAGAGCTTTCAGTCAATAGGCAGTCTGTTCTTAAGAGAGAACAATATGTGAAACCAAATTCGATAGCATGTAATCCCTGCCACACACAATTCAATTTGCATGTGTGTAAAAGGTCTGCAAGTCTTCTTTATCCTTAGTAAACCCCTTCTCGCCCCTCCCACCTATGACCCAGTTCCTCCCAAGTAATCTCCACCAATCAAAAGTTCATCTTCTTTAAATGCTTCTGAAATTTACAATGTGTTTGAGCAATGCCCACCCTGGAATAGGGCTGAGTAGAATAATGCTCTTCAAAGTAGCCATGGGGCAGGGTAAAATTTATAAATAAATAAAAGATCACAGCCTGAATTTCTCTACCATGGTCCAAACATTTCTGAAGGCTCTTTTCTATCCATTGTTTGATGTATTCATAGCCTGACCTACACGAAGTTAAAAGTAAAGTGGGTGTTTAAAGATACTAGAAAAACCTAATGGTCCTCTATGTTCCCAATCATTCAAAAATGAATGAAGTATGTCATTTGGCATGCTGAACATTAGAGTGAATGTGCATGGATTGACTTAGATATGTGCTAAAAAAGAGAGATGCACCTGCTCATCCTCACGCAAGATATTTTACTTTTAAAAAAGAGTGGGGCAGAAAATGCTAACGAAATTTCAGGTTGCATATAACATGTGGACATAGATTTCCCAGGGTCAAGTACCAGAAAATAAGATCTGCTCATGATAAACACAGAGGGTCAGTTAGAGTTAGGATTTGTTGGAGCAGTTATAAGAGGAGTGGGGGCTGGGCCCCAGGAAAGGAGGATTAATAAACTATATATTTCATCAAATGCATATATTGCTTCACAACAATGCTCTCAACCCTGGCCTGACCTGAGGACTTTGACAGCTATACATGGATAAAGCAGCTTTGATTTCCAAAACACATACCCTCCAACTTTTCTCCCATGAAAATAGGGACATCCCATTCCATAATGATAATTTTACTATTTATGCCCCACACATCTTACTGGGTTGCCCCAGTCACTCTGGGCAGTTTCCAACATATATAAAAACATAATAAAACATTAAGCATTAAGAAAACTTCCTTATGCAGGATTGGCTTCAGACAGCTCAGGGGTCGAATAACTCCATACCCTCCAACATTTATCCAATGAAAATAGGGACATCCTAAGGAAAAGTAGGAAATTCCGGGATCAAATCAGAAATCGGGACAGTTTCTCTAAAATCAGGGACGTCCCTGGAAAATAGGGACACTTGGGAGGGTGTGAAAACAGTGCCAAAATGTTTTCTAGAAACAGTTCTCTAGATCATCGCATCATCATCAGGTCATATTTTTCAACTCACCTGAAAGTGACAGTCAATTGTGTGGGAAGGTGGTGATGAGAAGATTTGATGTGATGATGACATGGCTTGGGGGAAGTAATTCCACACATTATGGGTGGTAGGGATGACATCTTCAGTGGAGAATATCACATCCAACTCAAATGATCTCCCCTCTAGCCATTATAGTGCAACCACAACCTGGCGGTGTCATAACCATAAGCAGAGCTAGGTTCTCAGATACTGGATGGAGGTATAATGATTAAGCCTCAGCGCTAAACTATATTGGCATGACAAGCTCTCCAGACCCCCCTTCAAGCCAAAGGAAACTACTTACCTGTGAGCCTGTGGAATATCGTCCTGGTGTCCGTGACCCAGATGTTTTCCCTGAGCCAATGGAGCTCTCTGTACTTTTCCCGCTACAGCAATGCGTACGCAGGCATTTCCCATATTCTTTACGCACCTAAGCAATCAAATGGCAATAGACATGAGAAGGAAAACCCATTTTTCAGCTTCAAAAATTGATTTTGCATGCGCACACGAAGAGAAAAGCATTAAAGTAGCCATTGCTTCTGTATACCTATGACATCTGGCAATTTTACATTTTAACACACACTGAGGACCTAAGGGATTTGTTTCTGAGATGCTCACCAACAACGTCAAACTAAAGTACTGTAATGCAAGATAAATGGGCAATTACATTTATGACTGAAAATCAGTATTACTTAAATTACATGTGAACTGGCACTTAGGTAATTTCTTTTGCTTTCTGGCATGGGTATATAAAAAAGAAAAGTCTATATTACACATCCAAAGAGAAAGGAAAACTTTTTTCAATTTTCTTTTCCCTTCCTGTGAGAACATATGACCTCTGCACCTGTGAATATTTGCCATGGATGGCATTTCATTTTGGGCTACCACTTCTCCCAAGTTATATTTTCTCACAGAAATGAAGAATTTTAGACAAAGCAGCTGATTAAGAGCCATTGGTATTGACAGGCTTACCAACATGTTTGGAGTTGATATGCATGGTCCTCAAAAGTGAAAAAGTATGAAGAACAGCCATGAAATGAATGAAAAATACTAAATGACTAAGACTAAAGGTTTGCCCCGACCAGCGTTATTTTGTGCAATCGGCTACAGAGAAGTCTCATGCTTCATCATCACTATTCTTATTCAAATATTCATATCCTGCCTCTCAAGTAACAAATTCTTCCAAACTGGCTAAATAAAAACATCAGCATTTAGTCCTCAGAAACCTTCTCATAGCTGGTGGTAGACGGCCCTGTTATACTCTCCCTCTGGCAGGGGCAGACTTATTTTGTGTGAGGTTTTCCCATAAAGCCCCGGCATCCCCAAGCTAGAACAGCGAGACGCTGCGCAGCGCTCTGTCTCGCTGTTCTGGCTTCGGAGACAGCCTTTCAAGCCTCCGCAGGGCAGCGGGGTGCCTTCACCCCGCTGCGCTGCGGAGGCTTTGCGCAGCTAACCCCGAAGCCTTTGGAGCGCAGCGCGAGTTCCCGCTGCACTCCAAAGGCTTCAGGTGGGTATGCCTGAAGGCTGGAGAGCAAGAGGGGTCTGTGCGCACCGACCCCTCTCGCTCTCCAGGCTTCAGCAAAAGCAATGCATAGCCTCCGGAGCGCAGAGGGAGTGCTCCCTCTGCGCTTCGGAGGCTTCGCGTTGCTCTCACTGAAGCCAAGGAGCCTGCATTCGCTCCATAGGACACACACACATTTCCCCTTCATTTTTGGAGGGGGAAAAGTGCGTCCTATACAGCGAAAAATACGGTATTTCTCCAATGACCTAATAATAATTCAGTGGCACAGAACTGAGATGTGTGTGTCTGTGTGTGGGGGGGGAGACCTTAACACTTGGGTGGAAGGAGAAATAGAATGGAACGCTTGGAAGGGGAGAATAGATATCTGCAGATCTGCAGATAAAAGGGCAGGAAGAAAAACAATCTAGGTCACAACCTGGTAAACACTGAGAAGTTATTTTTAAATACCCCAGGAGCTGAATAAAGAGTTAGTTGCCCATAGACACCAGTGGGAAAAAATAAGGATTTGATGCTACTGGGATTGGGTACACATGAGTCCCCCCCCTAAGAACTCTCACCTCAAAACAAACAAACAAACAAACAAACAAACAAACAAACAAACACAAAGGAAGGGAGAAACCTCAAACAGCCTAAAGATGATTGGGTCTACTCAGTGTGCATGGAATACTGATTAAGGCTTGGAGGAAAACTGGGGGGAAAGGGATACAACAGAGTGGCTGCAACCCCATAGCTGCCAACTTACAGATTTGAAAACAAGGGACCAGCAGCCTCGAAAATAAGGGATCAGCAGCCAAAATAAGGGATTTTCTGAACACAGGTATGTTCAACTTCTGAGCCCCTCCGAGCCAAAGGCAGAAAGCCCAGCTAACAGCCAAACAAAGCCTCAAGCGGTGGTTCCCACAGCGCAGCAACCCAGCAAAGGGGATGCAGCAAGGAAAACCACCGTCACCTCTCCGCTGGGAAGCGCTGAGCAAAGGCGAGTCCCCAGGCAAGGCGGCCGATTTGATCGGCACAAGGCATGCAAGCTCCACCCCCCAGTCGTTCTTAGACTCCTTATTGGGTGAGCAACGCAGCCAAGCAACACAGCTGGAGCCTCCCTCCTCCCTGGCCGGCAGGGAGAGAGGGAGGGAGAGGAGCTGCTTCCTTTGAAACCCGGGAAATTTAAGGGACATCATCAATAAGGGACAGCAGCGGGACACGGCACTGGGATAAGGGACTTTACCGCCAAATAAGGCACAGTTGACAGCTATGTGCAACCCTGGAAAGAAGCACTCCAAGCTCCACTCCATTTTACTGCAGCGTTTCACATGTTTCTATACTAATACTGATTCAAGTCTTCCGGTACTTGTGCGTATGTAGCCAAAACAGCACCATTCCCGCGCAAGGGAGAGCTACTGACTGAACCAGGGGTAACCCCCAGCTGCTCACACGTTCAAGAAAAAAAATTCCAGGGGGAGGGGAACCGCTGCCAAACTCAATGGCACAGAACGTGAAGAGACTGAAGGCCTTTTGGGCCATTCTTCAAAGATGTGAAGGGGGGGGGGCAGCAAGGAGATCAGCTGCAACGGTAGCCGGGATGCAAAACTAGCAAACGTGTCTGCACTGCTAAAGGGTGTTGCAGTGTCTTAACAATCTGAGCCTCTATGGGGGTGGGTGGGTGGGAATGGCACACTTGAGAGGGAAAACCCCCTGAGAACTGGACAGGAGAGGGGAATAGAGTGGGGTGGTGGGAACAGGAGGACAGATAACCCTAAGCACAAAGGGCAGAAAGAACGATTTCATTGTCTGGAGTGAGAAGCTATTATATTTAAATGTCTCCTGGGGCTGGAAAAGACAGAGCTGCCCATAGACACCAACGGAGAAATAATTTAATGTTGCTGAGGTTTGAATGTCCTAAAAACAACCTCCAAACCAGAAATAAGAGCTTCTGCTCTTTCCAACTCAGTTCTTACTTTAGTATGGAACAACAGCAACAAACCTCCGCTAAAAGAAGCACAACTCCCTTTCCCCATGTCGCAGGTTTCATGGGGCTGGTGTGTATGAGAGAGAGTGCCTATGAGAGCCCGGCAATGTAATGCTCACAATTTACCTCAGGTCAGGCTCTGAATGGTTTGCAAAAGACTTCAGGCTTGCAGAATTTTTCACTAGAACTCTGAGACTCATCAACTGGAGCCAGGTGCAAAATAGCGGTTCAGGAAGGCGGTTTCAGAATTGCAGTATGAGGTACTTGGAGCACATATGCAGCTGAGGAAGTCGTTTCCAGTAAGACATGGAGCTTGAACACAAATCCTTTCACATGCAAATCTATTACTGTTTTCCCAAGCTTTCCTGATTTCAGTGGCCTCATGGAGAACAAGAGGGAAGCTTTTTGCTGCCACTATAATTCAACCAGAGACATCACCTGCCAGCAAAGGTCCGTACAGTTAAAGCTCTGGTTGTTTTCCCAGTCGTGATGTATGGAAGTGAGAGCTGGACCATCAAGAAGGCTGATCGCCGAAGAATTGATGCTTTTGAATTCTGGTGCTGGAGGAGACTCTTGAGAGTCCCATGGACTGCAAGAAGATCCAACCTCTCCATTCTCAAGGAAATCAGCCCTGAGTGCTCACTGGAAGGACAGATCCTGAAACTGAGGCTCCAGTACTTTGGCCACCTCATGAGAAGAGAAGACTCCCTGGAAAAGACCCTGATGTTGGGAAAGATGGAGGGCACAAGGAGAAGGGGACGGCAGAGGACGAGATGGTGGGACAGTGTTCTCGAAACTACCAGCATGAGGGAGGCAGTGGAAGACAGGAGGGCCTGGCGCGCTCTGGTCCATGGGGTCACGAAGAGGCGGACACGACAAAATGACTAAACAACAACATCAATCAACCATTGTGCAGGGATGGCCTGTTCTGTTTTGTTGCCTGAGGCTTACTGGGGTTGCGTGGCTGCAGGTTCTGGGTTAAGGCAAGGGATCGCAAGAGGTCCGCTTCCCCTTGCTTCTCTGGCAGCATCAGTGGTAGCAGGCTATGGGAGAAGCCAGGAGAAGTGGCCGGGGCAGCAAGATCTCGCCGGAACCCATTGCTGCCCTTTGGGATTCTGCTGCCCAAGATGGCTGCCTCAGTCTGCCATTGGGAGTTGGAAACTTGGGATTATCTTTCGCAAATCATCTGGCAATCTACCAGTCTATCTACTGATAAATCCCAATCTAGCTTCTACCCACCCCGGCCTACAAAAACCTCACAGTGTTGCCATGAGGTACTGGACCCCTACTGCAGGTTGCGCCGAAGCTGAAGGAGCAGCTTACAAGAACTGTGCATTATTATCCGTTGCTTTTATCTCCTCATTGCAGGTTAGGCTGTTGGTTTAAGGGTTGTTGGGAGACAGCGAGAGAGAGAGAGACTGCAGAAAGGTTTTAGCAGCCCTGCACTGTTATATTTCAGGCTAGCAGTGGCTAAATTGTCCCCCTGGACACCCTTCTAGGTCAAATCAAGCACTCAATTGCACACAGAAGCCTCATGCTCCATTGACTTGAAAACCAACCGGTTGCCCTTTTAAAATGTTCAAACGCTAAAAAAGGAAGCTTTCCCCCACAGGAAGTAAGACCCAAATTAGAGCAGGGACTCCTGCCTTTGATGCTAACTTTTCTTCAGTCCCCTCAGGTTCAGGTAAGCATCTGCATGTCAGGGAGAGATGGCAGTATTTTATAGCAGGGCCCAGCTTTCTTTTTTCTTTAATTCAGCAGGATTGTGGATATTTTTCTTTCAACAAACTTTAAAGCGTGCATCCTAACAAACGCACATGAAGCATATAGTAAATTTAATATGAAATTTACTTCTTTCAAAAAGTAACAGCGCAGAAATATTTTTTAAAAGGGGGTGGAGGACCTCTCTTAAGAACAAAATCAGTGAGGACACTGTTCTCAAGTTTCCAGTCACTATGCTCCTTGATTTGCTCTGCTTCAGTGAAAAGCCATGGAGAAGTGCCATGAGGTTACATGGGTTTTTTTCTGATCAGGAGACACAGGAGAAAAGTTTAATGGAAAGGAAAACATGTATTAATGTCAGCCAACTAAGGAAGATTGAGGCCAGCTTAACTCCACATCCACCAATATTCTGAAAAACTCTACAGCGACATGTGCGTGAGGCACGAAAACCAGAACTCTCTTTTGTAGGGGCATAAATGTTCTGAGAAATGGGAGGAAAGGTTTCAGCACAGCACTGTAATAAACCAATTATAACCATCAAGAGGAAAATGGGATGATTATCGCTACTTCTCTGTAATTTTGTTTAGCCCAAAGAGCACGCTTGGTGTTCGCATGGATTACTAGGAGCTATTATTATTAGCAGGATTTGTAATGTACTATCCTATGACACATTTTTAAAATGTGGAGAAATATAGAAGAGGAGTTAGCAGAAAGTAGGTGCAGGGCTGGGAAAAGGGATCAAAATGAGTTCATGAGTGTAAGGCATCAAGTGGAGTTCCCAGATTATTCCTATGGTTCAACAATTTCATACGTTACTTGGAGGAAATTTGCAAAGGGAGTATCATAGAATTGGGCAGCTGGTAGGGACCACGAGGGTCATCTAGTCCAACCCCCTGCAATGTAGGAATCTTTTGCCCAATGTGGAATTAGAACCCAGAACCCTACGATTAAGACTCTCATGCTCTACCAACTGAGCTATCCCAGACCAAGAACTAATGGAGAGCATTAAGAAGAATAACTGAGACTTATGTTGCAAAGTGGAACACCCATGTTCTTTCCCACTCCCCTTCCTTCCAGTTTTATGCGCTCAACAGTCAGCCGGTGTTCTGTATCCACTGTTCATGCTCAGCTCTCATTGAGCTGGGGGTTTCGTTTTTGTACTTTGGCCTTCCCTAAGCCTGCTCATTCCTCCTGCCTGCATGAGAATGGTGTCGTTGTGGCAACATTAAGTACCATCACTTGGAGAATTAGTTTGCTATAAGTATGTAGGCTTAGCTGAGACAGTATAGGTTGCATTTCAAGATGACATTTCAGAAAGTACGATATAGATGTAAATTGATGTACTGAAGTCCTATGCATATTATCAGCCAAATCAAAGAGAACCTGTGCATTTTGCTGCCTGGAAAGGAGTATAAAATATATCTCTTCTCACCCCCCACAATGCTACAGTCAATAATTTGAAAAGTCTTGTTGTGCCAGACACTGATTCCTACTTCTTAGAGTTGGCTCCTGGTTTTTCTTAAGAGTTAAGCCAACAAACCAGAAAGCAGGTTCCCTTTGGCCCCATTTCTTTCTCTAATCGTGCTCCTGTTTCTCCCACCGGCTCCACAGACTTTGGCAGCTGAAGAAGTGGGACCTGGCAGCTCAAGAGTCAAGAGGAGGCGTTGTGGGGCCCAGAGAATCCGGTGGAAGAACTAAAACATCACTGTTCAGTTGCTGTCTGCATTTACAAGTCTCTCACCACTGCTTAATGCCATCTATATATGATACCCTGCAACTATAGGCCAATGCAATCCAGACAATAATGGCATTACATATTTTTTGGGGGGAGAAATATGTGCAGAACAGATACCTCGGGAAAGTTTGCTAAGCCACATAAGATATGCATTATATCTTCAAAAAACTGAGCACACAGAAGAACTTCTAGAAAATATTTGCCCGTTTTAATAATGAGGAACATAAACTCAAATTTCTTATTATCTTAGGAGTCTAAGAGATTATATCATATACAGCCTTTCCTCTTTCTTTACTGCACATGTGGAAATGAACAGGGAGGTGCTAATACCCTATCCAGCTTGTAAACTTCCCAGGTGTATATTGTTTTTAAATATATATTTTTTATCCTGAGCGTTTGTTAAGGAGCTGAGGGGCTGTGTATTTTATTCTCCTGGTTCACAACAAACCTGTAAAGAGGCGGCTAACCTATGCCACACAGTGATCTTCATGACCAAAGAGGGATTTGAAATGAGGTCGCCACTGTCCTACTCTGACACAATTTCCATTCCTGCACACTGCCTTTCATTTGGCCGACTACTCTTGGAAACAGAATGTTAGAATGGATGGGGAGTAGTTTATAGCCTGTCTTTTTTTTCTGCCAAGGAAACAAAGGTGACGCACATGTCGTCTCCCATCCTGGCACTGACAACACATAGACCTGCTTAGCTTCAGCAAGGTGGTGAACTCATGTGCAGGGTCTGCAACAAATGAATTCATCTAGCACCTTTAGATAACACCCCTTGAAAAATGGTGGATTGCTACTGTATCAGTGTTGTTGCAAACAGGCCAGGTTAACTGGAGTTCCAAAACCCAGGAAAAAATTCAGAGGGCATAAATTTGCAGGGTATCCCTAACTTCCACATATACCTTATAACCGGGGTTGCCTGGGACTGACAGAAGTTGTAGGCCAACATCTGGAAAGCATCACATTGGCTGTCCCTGGCTCATATCAACACTCTGTATCCAGCAGTAAAAGGTAAAGGACCCCTGGATGGTAAGATCCAGTCAAAGACGACTATGGGGTTGTGGCGCTCATCTCACTTTCAGGCCGAGGGAGCCGGCATTTGTCCACAGACAGCTTTCCGGGTCATGTGGCCAGCATGACTAAACTGCTTCTGGCGTGATGGAAGTCAGAGCGCATGGAAACGCAGTTTACCTTCCCGCCAGAGCAGTACCTATTTATCTACTCGCATTGGTGTGCTTTCGAACTGCTAGGTTGGCAGGAGCTGGGACAGAGCAACAGGAGCTCACCCCGTCATGGGGATTCGAACCGCCGACCTTCTGATCAGCAAGCCCAAGAGGCTCAGTGAAACAACAGCGCCTCCCAGCAGTACCCTCTTGCTTTCGCTGCTGGTTCAGACACATTTGGCCTCACCTCTAATGTGAACCGGCCCAAAGTCCAACCATGGCAACACAAAATGCAAGGCACGGGCAGCCAACATTGGCTGTGGTTGCTAGGCAATGAAATAGCCCCATCACTTCTCTTCGCCGTAGAATAATTGTCCTTACCTTTTTCTGGAGGACACAATGGAAAATGAATATAAACATTCCCTGCAGAGAATTGAAAATGGTGAAGAGGTATGCCATGATGACGGTGCTTTCATTAATATACATAAGTCCAAAGGCCCAGGTCAGTCCTAATAGGCAGAGCAGAGCTATTGCACCTATAACCCACGACCTGTGGAGAGAGAGAGAAAGAAAAGAGAAAGACAGAAAGGAAAAGTGTCTTTGATTCATAGAGAAAACAGCACGATGCACAGAACAAGCATTTCATGCTATTCCTTGCGGAGAAGGAAAACACTGCACACATATTTGCGAATGCGCTTTTTGAATTCAATGCACTTTATTATTATAACTTTGGGGGGGGATACACAGATGAAAATGTCATGAGCATGAAAACGCTTCTTTTAACACACATTTTTAGGCAGCAGCAAATGTTTGTAGCAAATGTTCTGGGGCAGCAGCAGCAGCAGTGTAAATGTAATGAAATATGCAGATGCTACATGATAAGAGAAAAATGCAAAATATTTTGAATTGGCCTCCGTTCCTTCCATGCCTATTGGCTCAGCTCACAATCTTACAAAATCTCCTATGAAAGCCCTATTGAGAAGAACGGGAGCAAATCAAGAGCACAATGGCACTCTTGCATAGCTTCCCTTCCACTCAATCTGCCCTCAGGATTATGCTGTAGGCTATTTGTCGTGATATTGCACATTATCTGCAGTTCGCTTGGTTTCTCAGTCCTTTGTAAGTGATCTTAATGTGCGGTATCCAACTAAAGTTTACTTAGAGTAGGGCTATTGATATCAATGGACCTAACTCAGCCATGTTCATTTATTTGAATGGATCTACTTTGAGTATAACTTAGTTGAATACCACCCATTGCCTCTACCTTCCTCCTTCTGTTGGGGCAGCAGGAGTAGAACAAGTGCTTTTCATGCGCCCTCACCTTTGAAGGCACCCCAAACCCATTTCTTGTAGCAGTTTCAAAATCTTACGATTGCTCCCTGTCAGGGCAAGGAGTAGTTTTAAATTCTGCCTGGCTAAGCTAGAGAAATCTCAGGAATGTTTCTATAGTACTGGAGGATGAAGAATATGCATGATCCCAAAGGGGGGGAAAGAGAAAATATTGTGCTCAACTCTATAAAAAGCAAGAAAAGGAGCTACACAAAAGTCAGGCCTCTATGCCTAAGAAAAATTTGAAGTTAATGAGGAATAAACTAGATGTTAGACACAGATGCATTTAAGATTACCTTAATCCCTTCTTTTGAAATCAAATCAGCCAATCAATGCCAGAGAAAATGGTGATGAAATTGAGATTTTAAATACCAGAGACAGTGGTGATTGTTCTGGGATTGGGAGAGGAAAAAATGGCAGACTGACAAAGGGTTAAGCAGTCTCCTTTCACTGCCAATTCCTTTCCTTATCATTTCTCTGCTTGTCCCTCCAGAAGTAAGTAGCTACTTCTGGTTTTAAAATGGACATTGAGTGGGGTGACGTTATATGGATCTGCATGTAATGTCCATTTTGGCCAGTGTGCAGATAAGGATCCCTAAAGCTTCTTGAGTACACATTAGGTAATCCCAATAAGCATGCAAAGTGTTTCTCCCCATAGAAGCAGTCATGGGGCTTCCAGGGGGCGGATTCTAAGACGAGATTAAGATGATCTTAATAGCAGCTAACAACAAATCATGCCAGATCAGTCTAAATATCTGGCTCGGTTGGCAGGGGATTTCGCTGAACTTAATACGTTTTGAAGCAAAGTTTTTGATCTTTTCCCACATGATAGTCTCCTAAGGAACCTTCAGAACTGCAGACAAGACGTGATTACGATAAATTAAGTACTCACATGTGTAAAAAATTTGCACTAATTGAGGAACAATTAATGGATCAACAACAGATTAGATAGCGGTCTTATGTGGTTTTATATACAACCATCAGTGCAGTTGGAAAAGTTTCAAAGGAAACCAGCTGGACTGACTGCAGGAGTAGCAAAACTATTCAAAGCGTTTTGTAGAGTATAGGACAAAATGAGAGAAAGAGGAAGAATCTGGTACAAGGACCTGCACCAACGGAATGGTAATTAAAAATGAGAGTTAAAATTATTATGTGGGTTGAAAATTATTATTATTCTGAGACACATGATCAAAACAGAAAGAGGTCATTAGAAATGAGACATTCAAGGAATACTTTTCCTGGAATACTAATGGGAAATAAAGGAGCTTAATGTCTGGAAAACTTTTGGAAGCCTACCTTTGGCTTATTTTAAATATTCTGGTGCCTTCTTTGTTTTTAGTGAGTCAAGAGCCCCCACCCCAACCTCCAACCTTGAGTCGTTATTAGAATTAGGATGGCGATTGTGTAGGACTGACTACAGTAAATCTATAGGAAGACAAATTCCCTGTTCAGACAGTGTGGCAATGCGCATGGATCGTGCCTGCTGGCCTGGTCTCAACCTCATATTAGATGTGATGTATGCAAAGTGGTCTAAAAACAGGATCTGTACACCTGATCCATATTCTGGGAGGTAATGGAGCTATGTTTGTAGCCCACTGAGCAGACCACTTGCAGAAAATAGTATAAGAGAGCCACGAACGGGCAGAACCAATGGGGACAATTCCAAGCCCCCTCTACTGTATGGACACCTGACACAAGGCTTAGTTGTCTCTTGAGCACCTGCTTCTTGGGCTGTTTTCTTCCTGCTGTAGTAAGCTTGGCTTATTCGCTCAAGTCAACTTTACTATATTGCACTTTTCTGTGGCATACTGGAATGTATATGTTGCAAAAGATACAGATGGTCTGCAAATGGTCCTGTTTTTCAGTGTGTGTCTGTGTGTCTGTGCCCATGCGCGTACATACACACACTGGAGAAAGAGCGATAAGAATCAGATGTGATGACCTTTTGGTCATCGTTGGTTCTACGATTAATCAATGACTGATACAGTTGTCAAGCGGGGGATAAGCTGGCTGCTGGCGTTTCAATTGATTCTGATATATTAGAAAGCTGAAATTAATTTTATAGGATAAAGGCAAATGTTACACACAATAAAAGAAAAAGGAATGAACAAGTATAAGAAGAGCCTGCTAGGCATTTTCATTGTAGATAACAATTTAGGAGGGGGTTATGGGTAACAAACAACACAAGTTAACAATATGTTGCTGTGAAACTACAGGCTAATGTCATTGAGGAGTATAACATACTACTAGGATATTAGGACCGCTTTGATCAACACCGACACTGGGAAGAATTGTTCCATCAGAAGTCTGTGACCGTGGGACTCGGCGGGCACTTTTAGCGCCCCCCCCCAACCCACTAAGGAACCCAGAAATGGGCTCCATCAGCTTGCCAAATGGCCGGACCTGCAATTGTCCTTCCCCCTTGTGCAGTTCTGGGGGTTCTCCTGGCCCTCCAGACTGGTTTGGTGGAGAATGGTGGTGGTGGTGGTGGTGGAGTTCCACTGCACTAGTGGGTTTCTGCTAGCGCACTGAGCAAGTTGAATCCAACCCACTACCTCATTTGGAATACTGCAGAGAGGGCTACGGTGACAGACTGGAAGAAAAATTCGGAACTGATCTACGATTACGCTAAAAATCCAGATGATTAATGATACAAAGGACTGGATCACGTTTAACTAAGGAAAAGAAAAAAGGATCCGCTGGTTCATAATATCAATCATAACTGGAACATTCCTTTAATTACTCTGCCATGATGCAGGCATTAGGCTACAACTAGAAGCTGCAGCGAACTGGTACAAATCTCAATTCTTCAATAAATTCAGTAGGTGGTCATATGGAAGTTACTTTCCCTAAGCCTCGACTCTGCATCTAACATACAGGGACAATCCTTCCGTAACGATTGTTAGGATGTTGTCTATGAAGCACTTTATACTGTACTACATAATTGCTAAGCTGTCAGGGGTCCCTTTACCTTTACCTTTAATAACGCAATGCTTATTGCTTCTTAAACTACTGGGTTAATATGTCTTAGCAACCCTTGCTTTTACTGAGTTGAAATGTTAAACACTGCAATTGTTTCTTGAAATGATCTACTTCCTGATTATTTATTTATCTATTTATTCATGAGCTTACTTGTATTCTGAAGGGGGGGGGCTTGTTTATTTAGGCAGTTTAAAAGGAAATCAATATAATTCATGTAGCAAACCAGGACAGTCATGCTGTATAATTTCTTCACAATATTGCAAATATGTACATTGTTTTGAAGTTTCATGTACACATTAGTAATGCTCAATTCCCCCCCCAAAGATAGCCAACGAATAAAATATTACCACAGTGTGGCATATTTAATCGGTTTGTTTTTATTTTGATTTGTTGTTGTTGTTGTTGTTGTTGTTGTTGTTGTTGTTGTTGTTGTTGTTACAGCAGCTGCAATCTAACAAAGCAACTTTAGAATGCCTGCCAGATTGCATCACTACCTGCTTTTCATTCAGTTTCACCTCAAAATTCTCTGACCTTAGAAGAATCACAAAACCATTTTTCTTTCAGCATCCTTTGAATTTTAAGAGGGTTTTTTTTTTGTTTAAAGAAAGGCAGTGAGAGCTGCTGTATGTAGTGAGCACAATGCCCAGTTTCTGGGTGTAGATTTGCAGCATATGAAGTACTCAATCACGGCCCAATATTTTTTTATTAAACTGTGTAAATATTGTGCTTTATTATGACTCTTCAGTTTGGAGGAGCTGTAAATGTGTGTATACAGACCTCAGGGCTATGCTAGTGTTTGTAGGGTTGCCACATTTCAAAAAGAGTTTTTGAGCTATTTTTTAAATGAAAATCGCCAAAATCTATACTACTGACATGGGCTGCCATCGACATTTCAATGATTTCCACCCTGCTTAAGGGGGCTAAACACTGGCTACGTTCAGAAAATTCCAGACGTATGGCAACCCTATCATTGGTGCAACATTAGTTCTGTATGTAATTGCATGTTTATTAAAGGTAAAGGAGACCCCTGACCATTAGGTCCAGTTGTGGCCGACTCTGGGGTTGCGGCGCTCATCTCGCTTTACTGGCCAAGGGAGCCGGCGTACAGCTTCCGGGTCATGTGGCCAGCAGGACTAAGCCACTTCTGGCGAACCAGAGCAGCGCACGGAAACGCCGTTTACTTTCCTGCCGGAGTGGTACCTATTTATCTACTTGCACTTTGACGTGCTTTCGAACTGCTAGGTTGGCAGGAGCTGGGACTGAGCAACAGGAGCTCACCCCGTCACGGGGATTTGAACCACCGACCTTCTGATCCGCAAGTCCTAGGCTCTGCGGTTTAACCCACCGCGTCACCTGCATCCCTATGCATGTTTATTACCAGGATATAATTAAGCTGAAATGAAGCTCCTGGCTGGGAGGTTCAGGAAGGTCCACCCTGAGCTGAACACAAATTATGATGACGAAAGCATAGAGGCTACTTCCGAATGCAGTATTCCGGCTACGTCCGAGAAATTCCGGACGTATGGCAACCCTAGTTTTTGCATTAACTGAAATGTTGGTTAGAGCTCGCTGGAGCCATAAAATGTTCAGGTGAAATTGAACCTGCCACTGAAGCAAATTGGAAAGCACTAGAGCATACACATTGGCGTTTCCTTAAACACATGCGGTACTTGAAACTGTTCACACCAGCACTGGGGGCTTTTTAAAAACATCAACACCTGAACTACAAAAAACTAACAATGCGGAAGAAGAAGCTTTATGCAGTGGAAGCAAATGGGGAAATGGCAGCTGTTTGTAGACCAGATGCTAGATTATGGTCAAAAAAAGTATTCTATAAATATAGAGTCTCCAGTCTCTATATTTGCATGGGGTCTCTTGCATTTAACTTTCCCACACAATACACTAGTGAGGGCAGCTCTTCATGCGCAATGTAATGGTTGTGGAGCTTGGCCTATCACGGTCCCCAGGAATGTAGAGGTTGGAGTGGAAGTCATCAAGAATCAATCAAAAATAATATTTTACCTTGATTCTATATAGCCTTTTCATAACCTAGGTATGCCACGCACACACACAAAGCCATGACTTCATGTAGAAATTAAAAGCTTGGGTTTGTATCATGGAACTATACAATGAGTTAATCGCTGTCAGTTTAACTCTGAACAAAAATATTTGGGTTCATGCAGAAATTGTACAAATTGTTTTGGGTTTTTTTTCTGTCAAAAAGAGACTTGCAAGAAAGTGAAGCCAGCCTAAAATAAATTGTATTCCCCACTCTTGTAAAAGGTCCAAAGAATGAGAGAGATGAGAATGAGACAAAAGAAATGAACACAAAGGACTCTTCACCAGAAGAACAAACTGAAAGTCCACTGCAAAATAGAGGCACTTGCATGAGTTACGCTACTGATTCAGTGTTTTTTCTTGCAGGATATATGGTGCATTATTATCCAAGGCCCATAATTGATGCTTTGTTGTTTCCGTTAACTTTAAACAATTCTGTACAGACTTGTGTTATTCAAAGGGCTATTTTTGAAGACAGAAGCAAAATATTCAAACATTGCCATGCAGTCATTGACTGAATGGAACCGGAAACTAAAGAAGAATTTTCTTTGTATTGTCCAGAATTGCCAATTCAGGACAGATATTGGGTGAAATAAATAATGTTAGCATTCCTTTGAACATTTACCCCTCAATTGCATTTAACCATTCAAAGGTAAAATGATCGCGTCAAGGACTTGCAATTCAGTGTGCAGAGATGTGCATTCTGACCCAGCAGGGAGCAGTGCGGGGGTATCCAAAGTCTGTACTACAGCAGATCACAAGAAAGTCCAGGTGACGGCCAATCAAGGAACACGAAGCATAGAAACTGTAGGCCTTACGGTTTTCCTGCACAGTTTGCTCTTCTGCCTCCCTCAAATGTGAATGACAGAAGGTGTAATGACTTTTAAAGTACTGATCTGGCAGCCAGTTCATGGGACCACACTGATAAATGGAATTTATCAGTCATTCAGGTCATTCTTACTTGATGAAGGGTCTGTTATCCTCAAAGCTGAAGAATGCATAGACATAAAGACAAGAACGTCAACATTAGAATATAATGACAAAAAGATACCATGTAGGTAAGCAATCAGACAAGCTGATCCCCAGGTAGTAAGATCTACGCTTTGGCCTGGTTTTCAATGAGGTGGTAAACCAGTTAGGGGTGCATGTGGCAGTTCACAATTGAATGGTCAAAGATACAAAAATAAACATTAAAAAAATCCATCCATATAGAAAACTAACACTTAGCCTGGCTCTCTCCCTGATGTGCCAAAAGATTTATGTGCATAGAAAACTTTCACAAGGAAACGTTCCATCTGAGGATGGGTAGAGAGGCCAGACAGATTTACCATCTCAGTGAGAAGTAGTCCTGTACGGGACATCTTAGACCCCTGAAAGACCTAGAGACAGTGATCTTCCTTGTGGGCAGAGCCAAACTTACGTTCTACAGCTGCTTGACCATATTCTTGCTTGGCTTACAAAACTGATACGAAGATCTGCTGCCTTTGAATAACGTTACTATTCAAGTTTGAATAAAGACAATACAGCAGGCCTTTGCGTATGATGACAAGCTTCCCTGCACCTTAGGCATTATTTACCCGGTATATAAGGATGCATTCCTTAATGTTTTATTGTCAGTTTTTGGCAATAACAATTTCCTCCTTACATGAGTCAGACTCCATTATCTTTTATAGGTAATGGCATTAGAATCTTCTCAAGCCCTCTACTGCTCACTGCTGACAGTTGGCCTATTTAAATGCCATTTTAAAATATACATATATTTGGTTGCCTACCAAACTGAAGGAGTAGCTAAACATGCAGATGAAAAATAGCCTCCATTGTCTCTCATTAAAAACACATTTCTGCAGTTTTTGGTTACAAGCAATCTCCCTCTATCCCCTGGCAGATGTATTTTCTGTTGTGACGAATCACTGATTTTCATGCAGAGAAATTCACAGTCACTCCAGAAAAGAAGACATAAGAATAGTGAAGCAACTCTCAAATTCTTATTTTAAAAGGTAACATGAATGTTCTACTTATGCCTCGTGGCATCTAGATGCTAGTGGGATAATACTATGACTCAAAACCATAGTTTTCTTCACATATCTTTACCCAGGAACCCGCAAACCACATTACAAGTAACTGCAGACAGTTCTAAAGGCTGACTGGCTTGGCCTTTGCATTCTGCTGAACTGGCCAGAAGGCTTTATTTATTCATTCAAATATTTATATCCTGTCCTTCAAATGCATTCACACGGCTGAAGAGTGAATCACAGCAAACTTATAACACCACAGTCCATAATAAAACAGCAATATGAAAACCAAACACAATAAAAACAGGAAAAAGTCACTGTGGGTTTTTAAAAAAATCCTCTGAACAGGGATAAACTCATGTAATTTCATTTGGCTAATTTTCCCTAGCAACTGAAAGGCAGTGGAGGTTAGGGGAGTGAGATAGCAAGAGAGAGGAAGTCCATTGTTCAGCAGCACTTTCTTTGAACATTCCCTTAACTTATCACAACTGACTCTGCTAGGAAGACGTCTACCACCTAGGATGCTCCTCTGTCAGGAATGGCCAACTTGGGCATGTAAGCAGGGGCTGATAAAATAAAACCAATTAAAAAAGGCTCTCTCCTCAGCTTTGAAGACACCATCCCTCTAGCCAGGCAAACTAGTCTCTCTCTTATTCCCCTGTTAGGGCCAATGAAAACACAATCTATCTGGGAGAGGCAGAAGCCTTCTAGGGCTTATGCAACTGATCAGACCAAGGGTGGTCAAGGTGGCAGACACTAATGTTGTGGAGTACAACACCCATCAGACATTGTCAGCACAACCAAAGGTCAGGAATTATGGGAGCTGAAGAGAACCATGTCGGCTACCCCTGGACATTTTATGGAAAGATACAGATAGCGAGATGCACCTTACAGCATCTAAGTCAAGGGAGGGGAAGGTTATTCAGTTATAGCAGAGTTGGGGAACCTGCGTCCCCCTCTTTATGTGAGTAAAAGTCCCATTAATCCTGACCATGGCTATGGTGGCTGAGGCTGATGGGAGTTGGAGTTCTATAGAATTTGTCTTGATGAATACTGAAGCTCAAGGGTATTGAAATGACTTGCCCAGACAAGTGTAATGCTATTGGTCTAAGAGGTCCTCAACGCATCTGTTTGCCCCATATCCACGGAATGAGGAGGAATTCCAAGAGCATATTCAAATGGGATCTCCCAAAAGGGACCTGCTCCAGAGGGTACAATTAACGCCAAAGGGTGGAAATTGCAGGTTTTGGCTAAACACTTGGAGAAGCGTCTTATTGGTAAGAGCTGTAGTTGTACAGACTGCCTTGAGTAGGTGGTACTTTGGAGGAAGTATTTAAGCAAAGGTTGGGCAGCCATATGTCAGGAAGGCTGAAGTTGCAGACCCTGCATTCCAGACCCTGAACTGTGCAGGAAGTTGGACTAGGTGACCTCCAAGTAAATTTACATCAATAAAATTAATATTATTTGTCACTGTATGAGAGATCTGTAGCAGTAATCCGGAATATTTTTTTTGTAGTAGCATCCCAATCGTTTCAACTGCAGTTTTCAATAAAAAAAAATGGGGGGGGGGCATATTTCTGTTTTCTATTATATTCTAACCTTATATTGGTATGATCCAGATTTCCACCCAGGCAGGACTTCCTGGCAGAATACTAAATACATTATTCCTGAAAGCAATTCCCATGCTTAATGGCTTCGTAGCAAGACCTTGAGTATTTAATACATTCCAGGGCACATCACAAATCAATAATCATTGATCAGGTGTGAGCTTGGCTTTTTATACACTCATGGAATAATTCTGACAAAAGAAAATTAGGGTTTAGCACTGCAATTCAACACGAACATAACCCTCATAAAACAGGAGCTACACAAATCAGAGAATAACCTACAAAAGGCGGTGAATGAAGTAGCATAGAGCAGAAGCAATTCAACAATCATGCTCAAGTCTACTCAGACAGGACAAAACAGAATTTGCATATAGACTTAGCTCCCTCACCCACAGTTTGTTGTTTTTTAAAAACAACCTGGAGTTGGGGAACAATATAAACGGAGAAGAAAACACACACACACACATACATACAGGTTTGGCTTCTACCAGCCAATCGATAAATATGATGGTGTAAGTAGGAATTCCCACTGACATCTTTTGCAGTTAAAGTAAGCTAAGTGAGCAGGCATCTCCCAAAATCTCCTTGATGCGCTGGGGACCATTTTCAAGGTTCTGTTTCACATGACACTTGACACGTAAATGAGAGAGTATGGTGCCAAATCTCGTGTGTTTAATGACAAAAAAGTCAAGGGACAGACAGTTATTGCTGTCAGTTTGGAATTAAGCTACAAAGCTATTGATTTCTACCTTTTGTGCGTAACTGCAGAATGCAGATCCAGGTACATGAAAACGACCCCAAAGAAAAGGTTCGCTTATTTACATCCATTCTACAGTTGTGTATGAATCTTTCAGGGGTTAAAATCAGAGGTAGAATCTGCTCCCCCCCCCCCCCATTAAGCAGAACTATCACCTTGTGGAAGGGGAACTGTATGGCAGGCAGGCAGAGGGCTCTGGCAATGATGGGAAATGGAACTCTGAATGTCTTTTCCCACTGGGTGTAATGGGACATGCAGCTTTCCCAAGATGGAAAAGATGCTGAGAGCATAATTTCTTCCTGGAGGAGATGCCCACTGTGTCTTTCCCATTATTGTTGAGGTCTCCTCACTAGCTACCCACTCTCCCAAGGTGCAAGTTTCTTTTCTTGGGGGAGGGAGAGGTGGTAGTACAGTGGTAGCTCGGGTTAAGTACTTAATTCGTTCTAGAGGTCTGTTCTTAATCTGAAGCTGTTCTTAACCTGAAGCACCACTTTAGCTAATGGGGCCTCCCGCTGCTGCCACGCCGCACGATTTCTGTTCTCATCCTGAAACAAAGTTCTTAAGCTACTATTTCTGGGTTAGCGGAGTCTGTAACCTGAAGCGTATGTAACCTGAAGCGTATGTAACCCGAGGTAACACTGTAGACTCAAAAGGGCTAGCCTTTCGCCTTTCAGACCTTAAAAAGGAATGTTCAAAAGCATCCCTGCAAAGGTCTCTAATGTTCAGCTTCAATGCTTGAGGGCCACAAATGATTTTGGGGGAAAACCCTGGTATCCATTCATTGACTGATTGATTCATAGCCTGCCCTTCCTCCCAAAGGAGGCAATAAAATCACTTTTTAATTCCAATACAGATGCAGACTGGAAAAAGAGCTCAACTTTAGAGGTTTGTGCTCTTCCACTGCATGTCTTGCATACTGCTGTAAAACTATCTTACAGGTGCCCACAGCAAGAGCATCATGTTTTGGAAGCCCAGCCTCCCAAGATGTTATTGCAGAGACCCAGAACAGAGGGTTCCCAGGGCTCCGGAGGATCATACAATGGGACGCAGGATGTGGAACTGGGCAACTGAGGGGTGGTGCCTGGCAGATCAGTTGGTGGAGCCTGGTATGGCAGTGACATAGCCTACTGATGCTTGGTTAGGAGAAGAGGTTAGGGCTAGTCATTTTGCGTGCCTGATAGATACAAGCGAAAACTCTAATCAAGCCAAGCAGAAAATAGTCTGCCCCCTTGACTCTTGGGCTTCACTCAGAGTGCCCTGCTGCTTTCTCCTGGGGTGGGAAGAACTGCTCTTTAGCACTCGATCAAAGCAAACAGCATTTGGGGGTTTCCCCCCAGATTGATATTTGCTTTGATCTCTCACTAAAGAGTGGGTTTTCCCTGGGAAAGGAGCAGGGAAGGGGGAAACCGCTTGGACCCGTGCTTTCTGTGCACGGCATAAGCAGAAGCATGGAGGAGCCTTGAGATGAAGAATACGACAGCAATCCTGTGCACATTTATTTAGGAGAGTGCCCTGCTGAACACAAGGCCTTAGGTCTGAACAAACATGCAAAGGGGTGCCTAAGTTTATGTCACACCTCTAAAATACAGAAACTGTATTTTCTGCTTCGGTTTCTTTCTTGAGTGCTCTGTATAGCCAATATTTTAGCTAGAGAAAAGGAAATTGAAGGGGAAGGTATGGGTAGCTGTAGAAAGAGAACAAATGTTTACCATTTCAACTGAGGACAGAATTAGCCACAATTTAACCCTAATACAACCCATGGGATAAGTGAGATTTACTTCCAAGGAAACCTGCATGGGATAATGAACTTTCTCTGAATTGCTTATGTTCTGAGCTGATCAGGACTTTGCAACTGAGTTTAAATCATTCATTACAAGGCATTTTTTTTTGGGGGGGGACACAGGACATGGGGGAGGGGGCCTGTGAGAACTGTTCATCAACAAAACGAAGTTTTCTTCAAGGTGACAAAGCTCCTTCCCTGAAGGGGTTAAAGGAAAAGTTGAGGAATCTTCAGGTTAAGGTCATTCATTTTTAGCAGTGAGGGGCCAGGAAGACTCCTGGAACACCTTCGTTGCTCACAATTCTGTGATCCTCACACTGAGGGCAAGCAAATCAAGAAAGAAAATGATTACCAAAACAGAGCAAAATAGAATTAAAACCTCCACACTGGAAAGCGGCCTTACAAGTGATTAAATCATCCACCTGATATATTAGGCTAAGATTAATGCATCAAAAAAACAGTTCATATTCAAAGCCCGAGTCTCTCCCAGGATGCCAATGGCTGGAGGTATAAACTGTTGCCAGCAATTCTCACCCACTGATAGCTCCCTTCTGAAAAGAAGCTAAGATGAATCAATATGATGCTAGATAAGTCATTTAAGATGCTCTGGTAGGGCACATGGCCTTTACTGGAACTTGACAGACAGACGGGGAGAATGATTTGCTATGGCCAAGCTGGCCTCTAAGCACATAATCCTGCAAAACTGAAAAACCGAAAGGATATTTTCTACAAAGAGACCTTTTAGATTACATTACAAATGGAAGAAAAGTTTCAGAGAATTTCCTTGAGCTAGACATGGAATGAAATGAACCAATGCCTAAGGCTCTGAATACATGGCGGTTATGCAAGATGGCTTGTGCTTTTTGTCTGTATTCCTTTTAATGACTTATTTACTCGCATATGTGCTTGTTGGTTTATATTTCCTCTTATAACCATTTTCTTTCAGTACTCCTTTCTATTTTTCTGATATGAGAATCTATATAAGACAACTGTTCATTCTGCTGTAGGTGGGGCGGGTGAGGGGTGTTCAGGAGTGACAGGGGCTTGTTAAAATTCTGAGATAAACCATTAAACAATAACTAAATAAACATTTTCCTTTGGGAGCTTCTCTTGTTGTGGACTTTTAGATTAAAAACATATAATTCCCTAAATGCATACTGGGGGATGTAAGGTGTGAATGCGGCAAATGGATTTTTAAAAAACAGAAATGCATCTTGGATAGTAAATAAATGTATAATTTACACTTGGCAACAATCGAGGGGTGGAATACAATGCTAAGCTAAGGCGATTGTTCTTTCAGTGCAAGCTTTTGGGCTTGCTAGACGGAACCATCTCTCCTCTTCTTCTCTTGCCCCGTTCTGTTCTGAGGATTACTCTGACCTCTGCTGAACAAATTTTGGGAGGGCAGGAGGGGCTTGGGAAGGAAAGAGAGAAAAAGCCAGTTGCACAAGCCAAAGTTCTTGTGAAGGCTCCCACTGACTGGACTCCTTAGCTGAATCCTGCCCTAGGTTTGCTCCTGTGTAATGTGAGAAAATGGATCACAGCCAAGAAGTTAATTTGGCTTTTATATGCCTGTTCTTCAGCAAGGCTGTTGACCTCCGCTCCTACTGATCACAAAGGCAAAAGGATCTTATGAGAATAACCACACACTTTCCCAGAGCTTTTCAAGACTAAATGAAAAATAAACCATATCATGAGGCATTTTCACATGTTTGAAATTGATGTTCATATTTTACCTGAAGGAAAGGAGCTATCAGCAGCTGGGCTCACACAAAGCAAATGTAATTAATGGTGAACGTTATGGCTGCAAGTGAAGGCAGAGGAGGACTTTGCAACAGATGCCCTTCTCTCTTTCCCCCAGTGACACACTGCATCCCACCAGCTGAGCCATAGCCTGTGCACTTTGCTCATTTATTAATGCCCATTCTGCCATAACTGGAAGGATCAGAGTGAGTATTTACACAGCCACAAACAAAATTAATAAAGAACAATTCAACTAACAATGCATATGCAATTGCCTCCAACTGAATTTCTCTCCAGATTTTTCGGGCTTCCAAATTCTGGTGTGGCTAAAGATAACATTATATAAGTGATACAGCATTGTAACAAAGCCAACTTGCAGCATAAAACGATGCAGGTGTTCTGTGGGTAGGAAGTTGAACTTGCACTGAACAGCATTTCCACTCAGCAGCAGGAGGAAGTGTTACTGCTGGGAAATGTGTCCCTCTTCAAACCCCTCTCCATCGATGAAATGCTGCCCAAGTGTGGGCCTTAAGCAGGATCAAGCCCAGGGAAGATTCTGGCTCGGCATTTTGCCACAGTTTTTAGTTCATATCCGCCTTTGGTCACTAGTGATGCACATCAGCATGTATGCGCAAGGTTTAAATCAAAGCAGGGTGAGGAATTCTAAGGCAATAACACATTCACATTGATTACTTTTAGCACTGATTTAATCAATGCCGCACTGATTAATTAATGATCAAATGTGTTGCAAAACTGCAGCAAACTGGGCATGGCAAATTCATATTTTTAAGAAATTTTGCAAGTTAAACCGGAAGGCAGGCAGACTGGGCCATGGGACAGAGTGAACCTACTGGAGGAACTGCTCATCCTTAAATTCAATGGCTAAAAATAACATTTTAGACTACAAGTGAGGGCTGATGACTTCTATATCACTCTCACACACAAAAGCTAGCATGTCAGGGAGAAATGATGCCATCAGCATATACATCATGCGGTGGTTTTGCTTGTCTTGCTTGGCTGTAACAATGGTTCCCAAAGATGTTTTTGTGTGGGCTTTAGGGAGATCCCAAAAGTGGCAGGGGCTGTCTCCCTCTCTCCCTTCACTTGCTCTGTAACATCTGGTATTCAGAGGTATTCTAACCACGAAAGGTTCCATCTTGCTCTCCTGGCTAATAACCATTGATAGCCTTTATCCTCCATGAATTTGATTAATCTCATTTGAAAGCCATTGAAGCCAATGACCATCGCATCTCGTGGGAACTGAATTTCTGTCACATGGTTGCTCCTTTGCTGAAGTGTACAGCTTCATCACTCAGATGCCGAGAGTGGAGGTTGAATCAATGTGCAGCACATTTGCAGAAGTGTATTGTATTTTAGTAATTGTTAGAGCCTTGAAGGGTCTTTGGCACAAAAAGGTGGGATTATAAATGAATAAATGAATAAATGAAAGAATACAGTACGCACAGCTACTGATTTGCTCAAGTGCACTAGATGTCTTCTTCTTCCAAGCACCCGGAGTAGATGGATGTACTGTTGGGTGTCCAGAAAATTACTGCATATAAATGTGTTTGAACCACCAGATAATGTCAGCCAGCGTTGTCCTGGGCTTCAGCTGCACTCAGAGCTGGGCAATTCTGCAAGCCAGGACAGGCGCTAGGATTCCCATAGTCTCATATACACAGATGGTATATATGCCTTTGGGAACAGGCATCTCAGGTAAGAGGGCAGCCCTATTCTCAAGCGGGATGCCATGCTGAAGATGGTTCATCATCAGGATGTCAAGTATGTCAGGACGCAATAGAGATGAAAATTCCCATGGGAAGTGAGGCAGACTTGAAAAGTCATTCCTGTCCAGCACTGCAGCAAATCTGAAAAGTCGCAGAGCGAGGTAAGCAGCGCTGAACTCCACCGGGCAGATCTTCCTGTTTCTAACTACATCGCCAGCATCTCTCCTTACATCTTGTATGCCATGATGTTGAATACATGTCAGTGAGTCAGCCGGAGCAAGCCAAGATGAAGAAGTGCCAATCATCTCTGAAGCCTCTGCGGTGCACAGTACAGTAAGCACTTATGAATGCCCTAGAGGCCTTGCTATAGTAAGTTTGCCTCAGGTCCTTGGCATGCGGATCCCCTTCTGACCAGGCCACAAAGACTGCCAATCCTCACAGATGTTCATTCCACTTGATTTGCTGAGCAGTGTTCTGGGCTTGAGGCCACCATGAAGGAAAATTCATTCATTAATGCTGAACGTTCCCTTTTCAGAGACCCGCTGAGGGAAGTTGTGATATTCTTGGTCTTAGAGGCTCTAGCAGAGTCACTTCCAAACAAGAACTTGGGAGGTAAAGGGACCCCTGACCATTAGGTCCAGTCGTGGCCGACTCTGGGGTTGCGGCGCTCATCTCACCTTATTGGCCGAGGGAGCCGGCGTACAGCTTCCAGGTCATGTGGCCAGCAGGACTAAGCCGCTTCTGGCGAACCAGAGCAGCGCACGGAAATGCCGTTTACCTTCCTGCTGGAGCGGTACCTATTTATTTACTTGCACTTTGATGTGCTTTCGAATTGCTAGGAAGGCAGGAGCTGGGACCGAGCAACGGGAGATCACCCCGTCGCGGGGATTCGAACCGCCGACCTTCCGATCGGCAAGTCCTAGGCTCTGTGGTTTAACCCACAGCACCACCTGCATCCCTTAACTTGGGAGGTAATTGTCCACAATAATCAGAGCAGCTCAGGACAATTATCTCCCCCGGAAGTCATTGAGGGTGGGTACACAGAAGATTCCTATGCCATCATGACTTTGAAGGAAGTAGCTCACCTAACTGCTGGTTCTTATTGGGAGCTGAAGTGCTGATGCTTCAGTGCTACTCAGGAGGACCTTGCTAAATGTTGACCCCACGTAAGAGATGTGGGACATCAAGCTGGTGGTTCGGGGCAATGATCATTTAAAGAGTCAGACATAGCAGTTCTACTTGGTGGACATCTTTGCAGGTCTCACTGATGACATTTCCATGGGCAAATGGCTTGCCCTGGATAGAGAAAAATATCAGGAGAACCAAGCACCCTTCCCTGATATCAAGGCAGAATACCACAGATGTGAAGATACCACAGAGAATGTGGTATCTTCACATCTTATGGCAGCAAATTCTGCAGTTTAACTACCGTATTTTTCGCCCTATAGGACGCACCGTCCCATAAGACGCACCTAGTTTTTTTGGGGGGAAATAAAGGGAAAAAAATTATTTCCCCCCAGGCGCGGGGCTGGGGCAGCCCGAGCTTCCCCCGACCCCAGCCCCCAAACAGGCAGCTCTCTGCAAGCCGTGGGAGCCCAGCGGTGGCTCCCGCTGCTTGAGAAGAGGTCCGCGAAGCCTGGACGCGCTGAGATCAGCGCTCGCAGGCTTCGGAATGCCGGCAACTCTCCCCAAGCAGCGGGAGTGTTCCCGCTGCTTGAGGAGAGATCCGCGAAGCCTGGACGCGCTGAGATCAGCGCGCGCAGGCTTCGGGATGCCGGCAACTCTCCCCAAGCAGCGGGACCGTTCCCACTGCTTGAGGAGAGATCCGCGAAGCCTGGACGCGCTGAGATCAGCGCGCGCAGGCTTCAGGATGCCTGCAACTCTCCCCAAGCAGCAGGAACGTTCCCGCTGCTTGAGGAGAGATCCGCGAAGCCTGCACGCGCTGAGATCAGCGTGCGCATGCTTCGGGATGCCGGCAACTCTCCCCAAGCAGCGGGACCATTCCCGCTGCTTGAGGAGAGATCCGCGAAGCCTGGAGAGCGCGAGGGGTCGGTGCGCACCTACCGCTCTCGCTCTCCAGGCTTCAGCAAAAGCCTGCATTCGCCCCATAAGACGCACCCACATTTCCCCCTCATTTTTGGAGGGGAAAAAGTGCGTCTTATAGGGCGAAAAATACGGTATGTGCTGTGTGGAGAAGTAATTCTTTTTGTCTGCCCTGAATCCCCTGAAGGGCAGTTTCAATGGATGGCCCAAAGTCCTAGTATTATAAAGAGTTTTTGTCCACACCATACCTAATTCTATAAGCTTCTGCTATGTCCCCCTGCCCCCTGGACATTTTAGTTTTAGGATAATTGCTCCAGCCCCTTGATAATGTTGCTTGTCCTTTTCTGCACCTTCTTGCTCCTCTATAAGATATTTTTTGTTGTGTGGTGACCTCAACTGTACATAGGATTCCAAGCGTAGAATTCTATAGGGGAATTGTGACACTGGCGGTTCTGGTTTTGATCTCTTCCCTAATGATTGCTAGCATGGGATTCGCCTTTTCACAGTTGCTACACAGTTAGCCGATAACCAATGAAAATGTTCGCTATGAACCACTATCTCTTTCCACCACAGGTTCAGATCCCCACAGTGTACAGGTGCAGTTAGTGTTGCTGTTTTTGCCTCAAGATCTATCACTTTACCGTTTACTACATTTGCCTGATTGTTGGAGAGATCCTCTTGGAGATCTTGGGGAGATCCTCTTGGAGCTCTCCACTGTTCCCTTGGGTTTTCATCCTCTTGAATAATTTTATATGATCAGCACACTTGGCCACCTTCCTGCTCACCCCCAACTTCTTGTAAAGAAGTTAAGCACAAGTCATCATACAAATCCTTGGAGGACTCTCCTCCATTGTGAGAGCTGTCCATTTAGTCTTACTCTGCTTCTTTAACTAGTCCTATTCCTTAAGAGGACCAGTGAAGCTTCTCCTGCCTCCATGAAGCCATTCGTCCAAAGGGACTCCAAGACTGAGCTCCTGCTCTTCATACTTTCTCACAGTTGATGCTCCCTTGGCACCTGGCAGTTTGCCTTCTTGGACTATGCTGCTTCATTCTGGCCCCTCTGCTCATTTGCTGCCACTTCTGAAACCTGTCTTAATTACGCTGTTGGTTGCTGGTCAACTAAGCTGATAGTTTGCACCTATCTCACTTGGGGGCTCTGATACTGTTCCCCCTGGGAACCCTCTATTCCTAGGGAAGCTCGATCCACAGTGTGGACTCAGGAGTCTCTGCTACTTCCAGTACTCTATTCACTCCAGCATAGTGTCTCAAATGTACCATCTTTAGAGAACTGAATGGAACTACCTTCCTTCCTTCCTTCCTTCCTTCCTTCCTTCCTTCCTTCCTTCCTTCCTTCCTTCCTGGGCTAAAAGCTCTGCCATGGTTGTAATAATATAAATTATTAGATCATTTACCAACTGTATAATAAACAGTTTTAATAAATAACACTTGAACACACCATTTTATGTTATTAATAGCAGGCTCTGCAATGCGCTTTTTGCCTATTTACATTAAGCAGTACAGAATGGAAATTCAAATGCAGAATGGCATTGTTGGTGGCTGATTATTCAATCATGCTGGAGAATGAGCAAATGAACGAATGCCTGGTGGCATGACTAATGCTACTAGAGCCTATAATAATGTTGTTTGAGTGGGTATGGAAAAGCTGGCCTCTGAGTCTTTTGCTCAGCTTAGTCCTTGGTTACGTTTCTCTATTAGTTGCTGGTGAGTAGAAGGTTTTTTAGATCAGTGGCTGGCAACCACCCAGGGTCCGAGAGGGAAGTAGCATTGTTCAGAATAACTGGAGATACTTGGGAACAATTTTGGCTGAGATCTGTAGGTGACAAGTGATATTCTGTTATGTTCTCTCCTAGGTTTGCCCTGTGGTAGGATATAAATGAGTGACACCTGTTAATCTGTTTCTTTATTTGGTTAGGCGGGTATGCTAGTCTAAAAATGCCTGAAGTAAATCCTGTTTAAGCAGCTACAGCAAACACAGCTGTATCATTGGGCTAGCTATAATCCATGTGTGGTGTGCTCTGGATGATATCTGGATTGAAAGTGAAACTGCTACATTGACATTCCTGTTGAGAAACACACAATACTCATGGCCTGTTGAAGAATTATGCATATTGATCAGGAAATGTGCATGATTCCCTCTTCATGGACAGATTATGTGCACATTCTCCATGATGTGTGGTGAATGTGCACAATGATTCAGATGAACTGTTCAACTCATATTACCTTAAAATTCACACACAATGGCCCTGTGGACTCTAGGCCTTTCAAGTTTTTGTCACAATAAATGCTAGTCTTTTCAGTGCAACACGACCCTTTTGGATTTCATTATGTTACCATTATGGTGCAGAATGACACCAAAGTGGTAACAACCACATTGCTAAAAACAGAATCACACCTATGACTTCTCAGATCACAGTGGAAAGGGTCAGGATGACTCTTCTTTCAATGAATCTTAGAAGATCAGTAATCTAAATCGTGCCTGAAAAGCTATGCGTAGTAATTGCTGCCAATCTAGCAGTGATAAAATGTGCTAGAATAAATCATTTCCCCCCAGTTCTTGGCCTAACCTTTAAACATTTTGATATACTGGAAGAACAATTACATTTTGAATGGAAAAGATCTACTTGGTATTACTCGGTGCGCACATGCATTCCATATCGTTTTCTTAACTCCTTGTTGTTAAGACCCAGAGTGTCCTGATCTGGACCTGTAGAAGAACCCCTGGGACGAGGCAGCAAGGAAGGTCAGTTGTCACCATATTGTGGAAAGTTCCTAATGAGCAACTTGCTTTGACAAGGATTGAAAGTGAACTGAGGTACTTTGAGACCCTGCCTTTAATCCAACTCTCCTAGGCTCTGCCTGTTTGGGGATAACTAGGGTCTAGGGACGCGGGTGGCGCTGTGGGTTAAACCACAGAGCCTAGAACTTGCCAATCAGAAGGTCGGCAGTTCGAATCCCCACGACCGGGTGAGCTCCCGTTGCTCGGTCCCTGCTCCTGCCAACCTAGCAGTTTGAAAGCATGTCATAGTGCAAGTAGATAAATAGGTACCACTCCAGTGGGAAGGTAAACGGTATTTCTGTGTGCTGCTCTTGTTCGCCAGAAGCGGCTTAGTCATGCTGGCCACATGACCCGGAAGCTATACGCCGGCTCCCTCAGCCAATAAAGCGAGATGAGTGCTGCAACCCCAGAGTCGGCCACGACTGGACCTAATGGCCAGGGGTCCCTTTACCTTTAGGGTCTCTTTAAATGCCAACCCTCTGCACTTAAAATTGGCTGGTGCTCCCTGACCTGGTCCACTCCCTTCACTGTTGGACTGGCAAGGTACTATGGAAGGCACTCAGTTTCCTGAGCTCAGGGAAGAGGCCCAGAAGGGTCCTTGCACTGGGGCCCTGACATCTGCTTCAGTGGGCTCCTGTCTGCCAGCCTTGAGCTCCGTGGTCCCCTGATCAACAGCATCAGCCTCATTGCCAGGACTCTGGTTTGGCTCTCTAGCAGGTGAAACTATGGTATAACAGAGTGTCCAGGTCTCTTCTGGATCCTGGGATCACAACACCGAGACTTCAAAGGCTCATTCACGTCCTGTTCATTTGGCCTGGTTTCAGTTGGAATCACATGCCAATGTAGAATATGTGCTTGCTAGCACGGCCACTTGGAAACTGGGGCCATGCTCATTCTGACTTGTCAAAGCCAGTTGAGAGAAGCAGTGCCCATTATAGACATATCTACAGTTGTTTGGCACCTGCGCAACAATATGGACCCTGAGTGTGGGTTTTTCTGTTAGCTACCCTTTTCTCTACTTTCAGTCCTCATTTTGAATTCAGAGAAGTTTGTTGAATGATG
This sequence comes from Podarcis bocagei, assembly GCF_964188305.1. Lineage (NCBI taxonomy): Eukaryota > Metazoa > Chordata > Lepidosauria > Squamata > Lacertidae > Podarcis > Podarcis bocagei. Next base: position 42,374,479 of record NC_138143.1, on the reverse strand, counting down.
TATAGTTGGATGGGAGCCATTTCAAAGACCTCTGCTAGTCCTTTTCGCTTGGGCTTGGCACCAAGACTGTACTTGTGGCCTTAGTTGAGAACCTCCATTTTAGGGATGAATAGAGGCGATTGCACTCACTGACCCTTTTCTGAAGTTGCTGATATGGGAGTTCATCAGGTGGTGCAGGTTCTACTCATTTCTGGAAGGAACAATGGCAAAAAGGTTTCTCTTCCTCTTCCCAGAGCCTTCTCTGTGATATTCCACAAGGTCAACCCTGTTCTGCTCTACCTCAGTGGTACAGCACATGTTTCACGTGTAAAGGGTTCTAGAATCTTCTGTCACAAAAAAATCAGGTGGCACAGAAAGGAAATGACTTTGCCAGAGACCTTGAAGAACTGCTGCTATTTTTGATGTTGACCAGAGAGTACCCAATCTGCCCTCTACAAGCTTCATTCAGGTGGTCCGTGACGTGTCTGTGGATTTGTGGTTGAAGATGGGAAACGGCACATCTATCACATCAGATTTACAGATTCATTTTTCTCTGTGTTTTATTGCTTCTTTTCTTTATTTCATTTTCTTATTTTATTGCTTCTTTTATTTCTTATATTATATTACAATCTGAATTCTATGGAGGGGAATTCACTGTCTCACTAAGGCAATTGTTCCTTCAAGGCAAGCATGTGCAGTTCGGGGGGGCAGTTCTCCCCCCTCAATTCTGGCAAATGAAAGGGGCGCACGGGGGAGAAGGGAGGGGAAGCCCCATTGCACAAAGGGAAATCCTTGCGGGGGGCTTCCACTGATAAGATTCGTTAGCTGAATCCTGCCCTGTTGAATTCAAATTGCAATACAATAATATACAATATATGAGGAAAGAAACAAGTAAAATACCATTAAAAATCACACAGCATCTAGACCAGTGCATTGCAATTGATACAACAGGCAGAAAAATCATTAAGCCGAAACCCTAAACAGTTCTTAAGGGGACCGTGGAGGAAAATGTTTGGAAACCACTATGATAGCTAGTACTGACTTAGATGGACCAATGAGCACACTCCCTCTAAGGGAGCTTCATCTGTTAGTTCAATCTGTTTATAAGGACGTTGGGTGAGATTCCCATGGAGATATCATAGTATCATAGAATCATAGAGTTGGAAGAGACCACAAGGGCCATCGAGTCCAACCCCCTGCCAAGCAGGAAACACCATCAGAGCACTCCTGACATATGGTTGTCAAGCCTCTGCTTAAAGACCTCCAAAGTAGGAGACTCCACCACACTCCTTGGCAGCAAATTCCACTGTCGAACAGCTCTTACTGTCAGGAAGTTCTTCCTAATGTTTAGGTGGAATCTTCTTTCTTGTAGTTTGGATCCATTGCTCCGTGTCCGCTTCTCTGGAGCAGCAGAAAACAACCTTTCTCCCTCCTCTATGTGACATCCTTTTATATATTGGAACATGGCTATCATATCACCCCTTAACCTCCTCTTCTCCAGGCTAAACATGCCCAGCTCCCTTAGCCGTTCCTCATAAGGCATCGTTCCAGGCCTTTGACCATTTTGGTTGCCCTCCTCTGGACACGTTCCAGTTTGTCAGTGTCCTTCTTGAACTGTGGTGCCCAGAACTGGACACAGTACTCCAGGTGTGGTCTGACCAGAGCAGAATACAGTGGCACTATTACTTCCCTTGATCTAGATGCTATACTCCTATGCTCCCTGCTCGCTAGTATGGGGCGGACTTGGAGCAACACGCCTCTATTTCACTCAAACTAGGTTCCGTTTCTGACATGAGCCACCTGAAGCTGAATCCTGACAAGTTGGAAATAATGATGGTTTGGCAGCACATTCTGCTCAATGAGGTTTGTAGCCTTGGGATGTTCTTGGAAGTTAAGGTCACAATGGAGGTCATATTTTTCTTTCCTACACTCCATGAAAGCGGAGGTGGCAGTCTTCTATTAATTGGTGACTAGCTGCCCATCTTTTACTTTGTTTGAAGCTAAACTACCAAAGGGAGGACCCACAAAAAAACGTTGCCGTCCGAAGGCAGCACAGTACATTCCATTTCCCCTTCCACCCAGAAGCTGTCTTCAAAAAGGAAGCACATCTTGTCCTCCTGAGGACAAGGAACAAAATATGGAAAAGGAAGAAACTGAGGGAGGAGGACGACATGCTAGCACTCATTTCAAAAACCTTTACGGACAGTCACATAGAAGAGACTTATTCTCTGTTGTCCCAGTGGAAGGAATTAGATCTTAAGCTACAAAAACAAAGATTTCTTTAGGAAGAAAATACAGGCTGAACACTCCACAGATGCTGAAGCTCTGGATTTTTTGCACTTCAACAGGAGATTGGACTAAACAGTCCACTAGGTTCTACTGAACCTACAGGCCTACTTTGGCTCATTCCCAGACTTTGGAAAGTAGTGTAAAGGTTTGTTTGTTTGTTTTTAATGTCAGGTCCATAGTAAGTAAAATATTCTGCTGCTTTAGTTATTTTCTTGAACTTTTACATATGTCGCACTGATATTTTTAAAAAAGTGTACCAGTAATGGAAGTTTGGGGGGGGCACAAGATATTCTGGTTAAATACGAAAAGTGGATTTCAAAAGATAGTATTGTTTTCGGTAGAAGGAACTCAAATTGCTAATAGGTAGGTTAAAGGTTTTCTCTAACATTCAATTACACTCAACAAGAGATAAGAATTGCATTTTAAAGATCTAGGTTAAATAAAGAAAAAAAAGGCAATATCGGTGGGCTTTTTCTTTCTGGTTGTGCGTAGAATACAGAAAAATCAAACAATGATTTTTCTGTAAACAAGGGAAGGGTTTTAAAAGTGAGTTAGATTCAGATGAAGTAGAAGCAGTCATTGTAAATGAAGGAGGAACACATTAGGCACAAGGAAAAGAGTAATTAATGATCAAAATTTGTACCAAAAAGTTTCCCAATCTTAAGCTGCTAGATGCTAATGGATGGGAATCATTGACATTTAATTATAAGATCTCAGCTGATGCTATGGATGTAAAAGGATAAATTTTAGCAGAGTTTCTGATTTGGAGGGTGAGCACTATCCATATGGTCCGCCAAGTCAGATGTGACAGCAAACTATTGCTACTACTAAACAGGAAAATGGGACAGAAGCTGAGATAAAGATGAATAAAGAAGAGAGGAGAAGAGAGAGAAGAGAAGGTAGCGGGAAGTTCACAGCTCATTCTCTGTCCTCCAAATCATAGTTTGGATAATTGGTCTGAATTGAACCAGACTAATTATCACTATCTGGCTTCCATTCCTCAATGTCTATGGTTTTGAATTTAAGCCACAACAACAGAAACAGCTAACCTATAGAGACAATAACTTCTCAATCTGATTTAAAACTAGTCAAGTCCTAGAAAGAGGTCCCATTAGCAGACAAAATAACATATGGCGTAATTTGCTCTCTGGTTGGACTTTGTTGTCAGTAAAAAAACATCAGGAAGTAGTCTACTAGGACATTCAAAATTCCCTCTGATACAAGTTACAGAACCATTTGCACCCAGTAAGTCACTATCCTGGAACACTAAGAACAATGAAATAATTAAACAACCCACAACTGTATCCATTTCCTTCCTATTATTTACTTCTACTTTCAGTATGAATTACATGTATACTTTTTATTGCAGAAGAATAAATACATCTTCGTTTTAACGAATGAGGGCTGCTGCTTGTTTTTTAAACAGCTGTCTTTGGGCACTGGGCATTTTAAAGAAGTATCACTGCACCTCGCTAAACATTCCTAGATGCCTTTCAGATGTAGAAACAGCTGCTTTTGCATTAGAGGTTGCGTGGGAGTGCGACATTCATGTCGACTGGGTCTTTCACACAGAATCACACTGCCAAAACTAGGCAACGCTGCACTATAGCTACATAAGTTACCTTCATGGGAAAGGAACTCTCACGTGGTTGCTACTATGCCTTAATGGCATTGCACAATAGTGCAAAAATGTTGGAACACAAGAAAATCAACACTTTGGGTTGGATCCATGCTATATAAGTTTCACCAAACTCCCACTGAAGGCAATGGGACTCAAGTCCAGACTGACTTGTCTCATCGATTTCAGTGTGGGTCTTGATTTCAAACAACCTTTTCTGGATCCAACCTAGTATTTTCTTGCTGGCATTATCCTTGGATAATTATGTGTTGTTTACATAACACAGCTGAGAAGACAATGAGTGAAAATTCACTTACTTGATATTGTCGAGACACCCAGATTCAGGTTTCAATATGGCTGTATGATGAAACATTTTATAAAGAGCAATCCCAAGGAAGATTACATTAAGCTGAAATTAAAAATAAGAAGCAAGTTATGAGAAAAAGAAGGGGATTAACCCAAGGCTCTAGTTTTCTCTACGGCAGCAAAACTATGATTGGACTGCGCTAGTTCACACAGCAAGTGGAGACTCACATTACTGTATATTCCTCCACACAAAAGTAAAAATTCTTACATATAAAGCACTAGATGTCAAAGAGAAGACTCTAGACTAGCTGCCTCTCTGACATCCTAGTTTTCTTTGTGGGATGCAGTGGCGTAGCGTGGGGGGTGCAGGGGGGGCCGGCCGCACCGGGCGCAACATCTGGGGGTTAGGGTTAGGGGGCGCAAATCCACGGGTTAGGGGCGCAAATCCACGGGTTAGGAGGCGCAAATCCACGGGTTAGGGGGCGCAAATCCACGGGTTAGGAGGCACAAATCCACGGGTTAGGGGGCGCAAATTACTTGCCTTGCCCCGGGTGCTGACAACCCACGCTACGCCACTGGTGGGATGATTTTGTTTTGTATGCAGGACTGTACCAACATGTGTGCGCCCACCTGCAAGCTGAAATGGTACAGCCCCGACACTGATTTATGACATTACTGAGAGCAGGGCCTTAGTCTTTTATTTGCATTCTTCATAGCAGAAGAAGCGGATTAAGAAATCAGTTTGTAGGGTCAGCCCAAGTAGAGAGTTTTCAAAGGTGACTTGGAGAAAAGGGGCACCGGAAGCCCACAGGGCAACACAAAGACACGACATTAGACAGACTGATCTTAACAAGTTCTTTTACAGGGAAAAAAGCAGATGCTTAAAATCTGACACGTTGCTTTTCTGGATCTCTATAGCGTGTTATTCAATCCTTGCTCTTCAGTCACAGTGGTGACACTGCTGTGCAGGACTTTTGAAAATGTGCAAACACAAAGGCAGAACAGAATAATAGGATGCACAGGAAGGGAAGCAATTGCTAAAAATCCATGCTGCGATGACTAGACAAAGCAAATCCTGTTATACTCTGTAAAGATACAAAAATCCTCAACCAATGTACCCATAGGAATCTTTCTTGAAGGTGCAGGATCAAGGAACCACACAACCAAGATAACAACCAGAAGACAACAGTTAAGCACTGTTTCTGTATATGTCTCTAAGACCCAAGCAAAGAAACAACACATCTTGGCTCTGTTGAACCTTTAGCAGATTAAGGAACAGGTGTGGGTTCAGTCTTTCATGTATGCCCTTTTATTTGCACAGGTTCACAAGAAGGGCAAATATTAGGGCTGGACCACCTTGCTTTGGCCCACCTGGGGGCAATCCAGGGATGTTGAAGGGCAAGTAGGAGATGGGGGGGGGGAAGGAGCAGCAGGCGGCAAAGAGCACTGCAGGACTGATTGAAAAAGGACTTCGAAACAGCCCCACACTGCACTCTGGTTGCACAAGCTTTCCCCCAATGTGCACAGCCTCACAGACCAGAATTCAACTACCAGGCAACACCAGGCACTGTCTGCTAAGTATGCGATAAAAACATGCACTGAAAGTCATGCTAATCAGGAATTCTTACCATAATTATCAAGGTTGCAGGTCCTATAAAGCTCCAGATGAAATACGTGTCAAGTCGAAGCCAACATCTGTAATGGAAATGCAGGGAAATACGGCATGTAAGAGGGCATCTAAGAAGGATATATCAAGTGTGAGTAAGTGACAGAGAGGAATGGGAGCAGTGTAACGTTCCACTAGGAGGCAGGAAATATCACATTGCTTGTTCATTTAAAACCTGAATTATATGCCTGGTTTCTGACAGTGCTATTGATGGAGTAAGATAATTACCTCTGGAGGAAGCAGGAGAAAATAGCACAGATTCTACTTGCTAAGACCTTCCGTTTCTGTCATAGAAAATCTTTATAAAAGCCCTAAAACAGCCATTAAATCTAGCTGCAAGCTATTCACTGCTGCTCAGCCAGTCTGTCAGCTTCCATAGTAGGTGAAGATCTGAACGATTTAGTGAAAAGGGAAATAAATTTAGGATTAGAAGGTCTGAAGCTTAATTAGATTCAGGAGTTTTCTGTTTTCATGAATATTTCTAGAAATGCAACTGACCTTTAGAATCAAGCTAGGTGATTCATGACCTGAACTAAATTATTAATAGCTTCATTTTATCTGATTTAATATCCCCTAATGGTTAATGATTTGGGGAAATTACATTTCCATTCTGAGTTTTCCCAATGACAAAATGGGCATAAGGTAACAAGACAGTTGAACATAAATCTATCCTTATGATCTTCTGTTTTTGGTAGTTTAATGTATCAAGAGCTGCACGCTCACAAGAGATTGAATACCTACTAGCCACAGAAATATGAGAATACAGTCATTTTCAAATATGCAGATTTTCTTTGAAATAAAATTCTAGATGGAGGCAGAGGACCTTCTGAACTGATGACTGAGATCAGTGATGTGGGTAAACAATCTAAGGTTGAATCCAGACAAGGCAGAAGTACTGTTGCTCAGAGATTCAAGAGACCAAGAGACAGCCTTCAGTCTCTTTTGGATAGGGTTGCATTCCCCCTTAAGTACCAGGTACACAGTTGGAGAGCGTTTCTGGATTCAGCGCTGGTCCAGAAAGCTTAGATAGTGGTGATGACCAAAAGAAGCCAGAACAGTTCCCAAAATGGCACACCTTGAGTCAACTCTTTTAGATAAGATCAGATAAAGTTTATTCTTGTTCATACCTGATGAAAAAAATATAGTCTCCAATTCTCTCTCTCTCTCTCTCTCTCTCTCTCTCTCTCTCTCTCTCTCTCTCTCATTTCTGGGGTTGCCATTACTTTAAACAGAGGTTTTCTACCCTTAACATCATTATGGTGGGATATATTTAAGTGGTGAAATTTTATATGAGTTTTCCTTGGGAGTGAAGCTCCAGTGCTTCTGCTACATTTCAGAAATGGTGGGTTGATAATAAAAAACTCCCCAGCTGATAATGCTTCGATGTATTGCAAGATGAGTTTCCTTCCCAATTTTTTCTTTCTGTGCTCAGAATGCAAAATGAAACTATCATGAGTTTATATTCTGAGTTTTGCACTGGTGTGGTCTACATGCATCGGGCGAAGAGAAGCTCCAAACTCCTGTTGGGAGTCGCTTGCTTTAACCCCTTCATATTTTAAACCTTGCAGACTGCTGCAACTGACTTATAAAACATGAAACATAATTTACCGAAGAGTATCTTGCCCAACGAGCAATCAATCTGACTTTTCAAAAAGTCGGGAATGCCGTAAGGGCACACAGCATGTAAATGTGACCTTTGAAGCGACTCAGGAAACTGATCATTGAGGGTAATATTTCATACTGTTATTTTTTTAAAAAAGGCATCTACGGCTCTGGCTCACTTGGAGCTGGGGAGGACTTGGACAAAATTGAAAGAGAGCCATGCCATAATAAGAGGTTCTCCTCTTGGGTGGCAGCTGTCACTCATCTGCCAGACAAACCCACCTAACAAGAGGTGTCTTTTCTGGTCCCCGCACTACAGCTTCCATGAGACTTTGCAAGGATGGACATGTAGGAAACCTGGATTTGGATTTGGATTTGATATCCCGCCTTTCACTCCCCTTCAGGAGTCTCAAAGCGGCTAACAATCTCCTTTCCCTTCCTCCCCCACAACAAACACTCTGTGAGGTGAGTGGGGCTGAGAGACTTCAAAGAAGTGTGACTGGCCCCAGGTCACCCAGCAGCTGCAGGTGGAGGAGCAGAGACGCGAACCCGGTTACCCAGATTACGTGACTACCGCTCTTAACCACTACACCACACTGGCTCTCACCACCTCTGCCACAGGTTTGCATATTATAATGTTACCATGCAAGCAGAACTATGGCAGCTGCAAACATTGGCCTATTCTTCCTGGGCATTTATACATTGCTGTTTTAGCTACTGATGCAGCTGTTTCAGCATCCTGTTCTGTGGTTATTTTTGTTTGTGGAAGAGTAGGAAGCTTAGCATTTTCAATTAACACAACAGTCTGCCAAACACAAAGCTTGCATTAATGTGGTGTCGTATGTATATTTCATGCGCAAGCCATTTTGCGATTAGGCCCCTGTTTAAATGAATAGCGAAGATTCTTGCATTATTTCCATTCTCTCCTTAGAATTAGTTAGCATTCTTTGCTGCCTGACAGAGTTTCCATGTAACTTGGAAACCTGTATATATTCTCCCTTCCAAAAAAAGATATCAACTTACCTATTCTGTATTTCACGCCAAAGATTATATTTCATTATTAAAGTTGCATTACAGATTTGCATAGCAAAACATCAGTCCTTTTATTAAGGGTCAAACTAGACAATACGTGGGAGATGTGTGAACAGTGTCCAAATGGATTCACTCATTTATTACTGAAATGCAGCAAACTGTATCAGAGGCTGCAGTTGGGAATGAAGGAGATTTTCCCATTCCCTCCCATGCAAAATTGCCTCTCCAGCCATCAGAGGAAAAAATATCAGAACCCTAACTATGTCTCCCCCCCCCCAGCCCCCTGCTAGGGGCAATTTCATCAGGGTGATTTTGAGCAGAAAACGGGCAGCAGCTCCTTCCCCCTGCCTTTCCTTCATTAAAACTAGCAGCCTCCAATGGCTGATTTTTCCACTTTGAAAAAGTTGGCAGACCATGAACAAGTATCACCCATGTTGTCAGCTTTGCCCTTGAGGTGTTCAGTGTAATTTTTAACTCCCATGGACAGAAAATTAAGAAAAGCACACTTAAAAAGATTTTTTAAAAAACCATTCGAATGGTGGAGGTGGATGTTGGAGGAACCAGACACAGAGGAAGGGGTAATTTATTTCATAGGCACAAATCATCCTATGGATGGGAGAAACACAACAGGTGTCAGGTCAGCCAAGTCAACTCCTATGGTGATGGTCCATTGCTGACTATACAAGAGATTAAGGCATGTCAGCTCAAAGTCAATGAAATACTTTCTATCTGCAATGTCAACATGCTGTATCTATATACCAAGCCTGGAACTGTTCTACTAAAGCCTTATCTTCTGCAGCAGTAAACTATTTGGATCTTAAACTGCCTCTGTGTGGTGACTAGAACTGGGGACAATGTCTGCTACCTGAGTATCTCACCCCTTGATTTTCAACAGGTTATGGGCCCAGCTATCAGAGGTAAGAAGGCAGAGGACAGCAAACCTGGATGGACACCAATCAGGCTGGAGTTGAAGCAGTAAATCAGAGGCAGATTATGGGGAGTGTGACTGGTTTGGATGCACTGGGCACAGAGTCTTGGAGATGGCATTGAATTTTGGCATTGCACAGGGCGCTGCTGAAATCGGAGACCTAGGTCAGCCACTGAGTCAATTTTTATTGACAGATTCCAGGGAAGCAGACAGTGGTGAGTGCATGTGAAGTGTCGGCAGACCTCACGAGACCATTTTCTCCCAGTCTGGGTGGAGCTAAGTACTGTCTTGTAATAGCTGATGGCTCTCTGACTTTTAGAAGACATCTGAAAGCAGCCCTGTATCAGGAAATTTATAATGTCTGATATTTTACAATTTTTTATGTATGCTGTAAGCCGTCCAGAGTGGCGGCAAAACACAGCCAGACGGGTGAGGGATAAATAACAAAATTATTATTATTATTATTATTATTATTATTATTATTATTATTATTATTATTATTATTATTATTACTGATTCTTATTCATATTTCTGCTTTAACACAAAGGTGAAACATTTGAAAAAATGAGTTACTTGGGCAAATATGAAATTTGACAAGCCAGTTATGGCACTCAAAAGTAACAGAGGTGTGGAATTCCATTCTTCAGATTTTAAAACATTCTTGGAAGAGAAATGTTGACTAATCCCTACTCTCCTGAAGAAAATGGGGTGCAGAAAGAAAATACAGGATTTTTCAGGAGATGTTGCAAACCATGCTAACAGATGCAGCCTATCTGCAACTTTCTGGCAACTGCTCGTTGTGTGCAAAACTGCTTGCACACATCTGACACCCTGGAAACTTCCTTTGAGTTATTTCATGAAACCAAACCTAATGCAAAGCATCTTAGAACGACTGGAAGTGCAGCCTTGGTAAACACACAAAAGGCAAACACACTGCAAAAATAGCCCCAGAGCTAAAAGGGGATTTGACATTATGTGGGTTCAGGGGTCAGACTATACAACTTTGAAGTTCCTTTGTGATTCTAGAAACCATATGTGTGTGTGTGTGTGTGTGTGTGTGTGTGTGCACAGCTCTTCAGGTATGCTAAATCTGGAATATTAATTAATTTTCGGGACATTCATTTCCCCCTCAACATCTAAACAATTTGAGGAAGTATATTCTATTCAGCTGTTACGTCTTAACGTATTTACAAATATCTCCATAAACATTTCTAAACAAATTTTAGAATTGGTTTGAATACTACATTCAAATCACATTAACTTAATTAAATTGGTTTCCCCCCTTATCAAATATTTCACTTCAACTACTTTTGGCAATTAGAGCTATTTATAAGGCAGATAAATTAAGATGCCTTGCTTTACACTTTTGTTTATTAGGTATGTCATGTAATTGTTCAGTATCGAAAGATATAGCAATTCTTGCTACAGTGGAACTGCTGGGCTTACAGAGAAATCCAAACACACAGTTTTTTATTTGGGTGGAGTTGTCTTTCCACCAGCCATCCAGTTGTCTACTGCCTTCTGTGGAATGATGCCAACATTAGGCAGATGTGGAGCTCCCACTTCCCCTCATCCAGTATGTGTCCAGGATTCCCACGTGTAACAGCCAGCAAAAAGCCCCCAAATTTCAGTGAGTAAAAACCAGGACACTCCAAAAACACGATTTTTCAATTGACTTGCTTAAGACCCAGGACAAAGCTCCATCTTTCAAAAATTCCCCCTGGAAGTCAACTCCGCCTTTGAAATCCCGGTAATGTCCTCACTTCCAAATGGTGCTTTCCAGGGAGTGGGAAGAGGACAGGGGTGAACTGGCCTGTGATCCAGTGGATCCTGATGCCATCACATGACAGCTCTGGGCCTGATCACTGGACCAGCTCAAAGCACAGAGATCTCCCTGACATCCCTTTCCTTATCACCCATTCCTTGAAGTTCTTGTTTTCTAAATAACAAAGACAGTTTAATTTGTTGCAAATCTCCACTCTTCCTGCCACAGCTTCTACCATCTTTCCCCTGCCCCAAGCATATGCTAATCATGTTCCATGGGACCATGCTCTTTGCTTTGCTTTTTATTTTTGTCACAACCACAAGGACAACTGGGGATCCATTCAATCACGCTTGCTCTTTCCAAGTAATAACAGCTATAACAATTTGCTCTATTTCCTGCCTGAAAAGAAATCAAACCTTAAGGTATCCCTGGTGTGTATTAAATGCATCCAATAAACAATCATTAGATGCCACTGGAGCATAAAATTTGAAGAGCTCCGACTTATCGCGCTGTTTGTGAATGTGCAATAGGCTGCTTAAAATGGCTGCACGGCTTCCCACTCGGTAAGTGGCAAATCTGACTATATATGGAAGTTTAATGTGTGTGTTCAAAATGGAGCATGCGCTCTCTTTTATTACATTCCAGTAACCATGTTGCTCAGATGAGACTTTCTAGCCCACCAAAAATAAATACCGTATTTTTTGCACCATAACACTCACTTTTTTCCTCCTAGAAAGTAAGGGGAAATGTCTGTGCGTGTTATGGAGGAAATGCCTACGGGTGGCATGCCTACGGATTTTCCTCCTCTAAAAACTACGTGAGTGTTATGGTCGGGTGCGTGTTATAGAGCGAAAAATACGGGTAGTATATCTAGTCATTATTTCAGAAGACTTAAGTGAGATAAAACAATGAAAGAGGCTGTTTTAAAGACTACACAAAAACCAGGAAATTGAGCGGCATGAGAGAACTCATTTGAGGAAAACAAACATATCATTGTAGGCCTGGTTACCTGCTATACGCAAATGGGTGAAAAACTTACCCCTTGTTCTTCCTAGAGAGATTCAGCTTTGAGAGGGGGAGTGGTTAAATGATGGTGGAAAGGTATTCAACCTTTCCCTTGCTTCCAGCTTTTCTAGATTAACTCCCTAGTTTCTCCCCTCTGCTACAGGGTTATTTTATATTTTCATATCCTTACATTTAAATCTCACCTCTCTTCCATTATGGAAACCCCAGACCAGACCCAGACTTTCTTTATTTCAGCAAGAGTTCTGACCAAACTCTGCAGTCCCATTTCTCTTTTATATAATAATAATAATAATAATAATAATAATAATAATAATAATAATAATAATAATTTATTTATACCCCGCCCATCTGGCTGGGCCTCCCCAGCCACTCTGGGCGGCTTCCATAAAAACCAAAAATACAGTAAAATATCACACGTTAAAAACTTCCCTGAACAGGGCTGCCTTAAGATGTATCCTGAATGTCAGGTAGTTGTTTATCGCTTTGACATCTGCTGGAAGGGCGTTCCACAGGGCGGGCGCCACTACCGAGAAGGCCCTCTGCCTGGTTCCCTGTAGCTTTGCTTCTCGCAATGAGGGAACCGCCAGAAGGCCCTCGGCACTGGACCTCAGCGTCCGGGCAGAATGATGGGGGTGGAGACGCTCCTTCAGGTATACTGGACCGAGGCCGTTTAGGGCTTTAAAGGTCAGCACCAACACTTTGAATTGTGCTCGGAAATGTACTGGGAGCCAATGTAGGTCTTTCAAGACCGGTGTTATATGGTCTCGGCGGCCGCCCCCAGTCACCAGTCTAGCTGCCGCATTCTGGATTAGTTGTAGTTTCCGAGTCACCTTCAAAGGTAGCCCCACGTAGAGTGCATTGCAGTAGTCCAAGCGGGAGATAACCAGAGCATGCACCACTCTGGCGAGACAGTCCGCAGGCAGATAGGGTCTCAGCCTACGTACCAGATGGAGCTGGTAAACAGCTGCCCTGGACACAGATTTGACCTGTGCCTCCATGGACAGCTGTGAGTCCAAAATGACTCCCAGGCTGCGCACCTGGTCCTTCAGGGGCACAGTTACCCCGTTCAGGACCAGGGAGTCCTCCACACCTGCCCGCCTCCTGTCCCCCCAAAACAGTACTTCTGTCTTGTCAGGATTCAACCTCAATCTGTTAGCCGCCATCCATCCTCCAACCGCCTCCAGACACTCACGCTTTAAATAACGTGGATAATTTAATGGCCATTTCAAAACAATCTTATTTTGGAGGTAGACTTAATAAAAGTGCAGTTGTTGATTGGGCATCTTCCCTATAGGAAGTGCTAGCTCCAGAAAGAAGTTTTTCCCTGGTGTGTGCTTGAGAGCCACAACACCCTCAGGTGTCCACCTAATACTGGTTGAAACAGGATGTGCAAATTAAGAATTTCTTTTACATTGTATCTGACTTTCTTATGTGCCCTGTGAAAAGTGAGAATGGCAGCGCAACACAGATTAGAACCCTGCAAAATTAATCCAATTCTGCCACCATTAAAAAACTCCAAAACAATAATGCACATTTCTTTTCCTAAAATGTGCTCAGCACAAAAGTCTGTAGTTTGGCAGGCTCTCTCCACTCTGGAGGGGATAGTATGCCTGCAAATTTTATCTATTTCTGTCCAAAGGAAAAAAATACATAGTATTTTTTTCAATTTCCCAGTGGTGAATTCTGTGTGCAGGGAGTAGCAGAATTAGACATAGATGTACCCCAAGTTGAATTGGGGAGCCTATAAAGAACCTTGGAATGAGGCAGACTATTTTTCAAATCCCCAGATCAGGGTCCAGAGCAAATATTCTGGCCAGTGCACACACACCTACTGTGGACAGGCTTTCTATTGCCTATTTATTTCTAGAAGTCTGACAAATCCATGCTCACTAGTATTGGTTTTTCAGACTCCCCCAAACCACAAAAGGAAACTCACACTTTTCCTGTGCCATAACTTCTGTAGTCTACGGCCGCTGAAACAGCCACAATTAGAGCGGGCATGCCATAGCCAACCAAGTAGAAGTATTTTCTCCGTGAATGTTCACTCTCGAAGACCTCCACCAACATGATGTAGAGCTGCACTCCCTCCAGAAACATCCACGTGAAAGCAGAAAGGAAGAAAAAGTGCAGGAGGGCAGCAAACACAGCACAGGCTATCTGGGAGAGTAAAAAGACAAAGCAAAGAAATAATTACTTGTAATCTGAATCTGACATTGATCCTGCGTGGAATGGCAAAAAAGGCAAAATCTATGCTGCTGGTCAATGCTCAAACCCAAAGAAGGGGGCAGAGGGGCCCTAACATTTTGTGATTGCCCCTATATCTGCTGTTTTTAGAAGTCTACAGGGAAAGGCATGATATGATGGGACTAAGCCTAATTACTAGTTACTAGCTTGACTTTACACTTGGTTCAAACAGTACTGAATTAAAATGTTCTCCAAGTAAGCCTTAACAGCTAACATACCACTACCCTTGGATTATGATTCTCAAATGCTGAAAATGGTATATATATGCTTATCCATTCTTGGATCACTATACATTTTTGCATAGTTGATTATATAGCAGTGTTGGTTCATTAGCAAAACCAACAAACCATAGTCAATAGTATTATTTGGACCAACTAAAATGTCACAAAGTTCTAAACAAGCTTCAAGTTCTTCAGAACTCTTCTTCGGACTAGATGTAAAACAACAGGGGTTTGTGGGATGGAGGAGAGAAAAAGCTGAGCTTGATAGATTGGTGCTCAAATGTCTGTTGTTTTTATTAATATGGATTCAAGGAGGTGTTAGCTGCAATTCTATGCACACTTACTTCAGAGAAAGCCCCACTGTATGTATTGTGACTTGCATCTGAGTAGGCCTGCATAGGATTCCACTGTTAAATCAGATTAGACGGCTATGTGAAAATAAAGTGCAACTATTTCTTCTGATGCCTTGGAAACTTTTAATGCAGCCTAAAATCGTATTAGCATTTTCCTTTTCTGCAGTTCCAACACACTTGCTGACTCAAGTTCAGATTGCAGTAGACACAATCCAGATATAGTTTTTATGTATAATTACAATCCCAAGATCCTTTTCATGTGTGTTAGCAAAGCTGGAGTTTAATTTTATGAAGGTGGGGGACTAGAAATTAATATGGGAAATGTTTCCTTGTGGTCTAGAAGTGAAGTGCTCTCCCAAAATTAAGTTCCATATACAGGCAGCAGAGGATAATTGTCTTCCAGTTTTAAAATCTGTTACCTGGACAACTAAGATTGCTTATACTTTGGGAACATTTTAATTGGTCTTAATATAGGTATTATGCTGGTGTGGCTTTCAGAGACTCCCCCCCGACCCTCCACCAATAGACCAACTATGCTTTTGGAGAACACCAAATTTAGTTGTCCAGGAGAGGAATCTTAAAACTGGAGGAAGATTCTATTTATTTATTTTATCAGCAGTTCCCCCTGTGTTGACATCACAACAAGCATTTTTCCCCTTCTCTTTCCTATCCTTGTTTTCCTTAATATTCAGCCTGAATTAGAGAACTAGGAAGCTTGTTCATGACCTACTTGTGACATTTTAGTTGGTCCTAATAAAGGTGGGTTTTGGATATTTGGAAAACTTGGGACATTCCATTTTATTATCACGATCAGTAGCATTTGATTCAGCTTCACGGTGGATAAATCAGTGGAGCTTTATTGCATGGTCAAAGGCAAGGAATAGGCTTCACTACTGCATTTCTAACTGGATAGTTACCGGCTGATCGGCCCTGTTGATACCAATGAGAAAGAGAAGCTCTGCCACAAACAGACTGATGCACAGGTTTTTATGGATAGTATTTCTGTCACTCTGGAGCCCACGGAAGAAGCAGAAAGTAAAGATGCAGATCAGGAGGCAGACAAGGGACAGGAGAATGCCAATCCAAGTAATGACATCCAGGAGGAGGTCGTGGACTGCATCATGCTGCAAGGCATAGCAGAAAGACAATTAGTCACCAACTGGTACCCAAGTCTGAGAAAGCTTGGCGCATCTGAAACTGTTTGACCTTATCTCCATTTGCATGCCAAATCTGTCATATGAGGGACTAATGAAGCGAGCGGTACATTAACACATGCACACTCTGTCTCTTCACTGTCTGTCTGTCTTGTTTGCAAAAGAAGCTGGGGGGAAAAAAGTTCATTAGCAGACTTTTCTGATCTCGTATACCTGAGAACATGACACACTTCAGGTATTACAGATTAGTGGTGTTAGTAACCTGGTGTTGATCTGTATTTGTGAAATATGTAGTGAAAACAATTACTGTATTTCTCAGACCTCTATGATAGCAATCATTTTAGAAAGGAGAGGAACATTGATTCAGCAGAAAAATACCATCAACCTCCACCACTAAAATCAATAAGTACCAGAGAAATTGAAAACTGACATTTTTAGCTCCATCGGGATTGCAAAAACCACTTTAAAAATATTTTCAAAAAGTCCTGGAGACCCAGATTAACTATAGAATTAACACAGGGAAAGACTGGCAACTTTGCCTGCTTTGCATACTTTTAATCTTTAACTTGATTGTCAGACCTTTTTATTTTTTTTACAATTCATTTCCATCTAACCTCACTGTTCACATTTCTCTCTACGTCCATCTGCATGTGTCCTGCCAACTGAAGATGATCCCTTAATGCATCTGAAAAAATTGGCTGTAGTCCAAGAAAGCTTATGTCATAATAAATCTGTTAGACTTTAAAGCACTGCAAGAACCCTTTGTTGTTTTTTGCTGCAACAAACAGGCATTTTTGTGTAAAAGATTTTCTATCAATTTGGATATTTTTGTTCTTCAACAAAATGGCCTAATTCAACACCATCCTCCAGAACTACAAAAATAGGCTGCTCATATAGATATTCTACAGGACATTTATTTCAGACAGACACAGATCCAAAAATGGCAGGCCTCAAACTACAAAATGCAGGGTGCAATCTATAGTTCAGATCCATTGGCACTGGGGCTTTAGGAGCTGGCATAAGTCCTGGCAGATGTGGAGCTATGGCACTGGCTTAAGAATTTATGGACAGCCTTGTAGGCCAGTCTGTGTGAGGGTAGATGAAGTCATCAATTACTACAATAGTTCCTCTTTTGGATGTTCCTTGTATATGCTACATTCCACGTCACCTTTTTAGCTAATGTAATGGCTTGATCTCCCAAATTACCAAGTAGGTGATGGTTCTCTCTGAAGACCTTCCAACATTTGGTGTTTCCAGATGCAGAATGTGGTGCCACACAAAACCAGGGTGCCTAAGAGAAATTATCCTTCTGCTCAACGATTCATTCAAGCTTTATTGACACCTTTTTGTCAATTCTGTCATTCCTGACATTGGGCAATGCCTTTTGAGGAATCTAATATGGTGGTTCCCTGCCATGGATGGAAGTAAAGAGGCTGCCAATCAAAAGTGCTGAGGATGTCAGGGGATTGTGAATGGTAGCAATGGGAGGGAGGCAGCAGGATTAGCTTACACATGGGTCTGCCACTGGTATACCTAGCTCTACTCTTTGTTGTTGTTGTTTAGTCATTTAGTCGTGTCCGACTCTTCGTGACCCCCTGGACCAGAGCACGCCAGGCACTCCTGTCTTCCACTGCCTCCCGCAGTTTGGTCAAACTCATGCTGGTAGCTTCGAGAACACTGTCCAACCATCTCATCCCCTTCTCCTTGTGCCCTCCATCTTTCCCAACACCAGGGTCTTTTCCAAGGAGCCTTCTCTTCTCATGGCCAAAGTCTTGGAGTCTCAGCTTCAGGATCTGTCCTTCCAGTGAGCACTCAGGGCTGATTTCCTTAAGAATGGAGAGGTTTGATCTTCTTGCAGTCCATGGGACTCTCCAGAGTCTCCTCCCTTAGATCTACCGTTAGTTACAAAGAATTCTAATCAATGGTAAACGCCTTCATGTACAGTACTGAGGTGACTCTGGCTCCCAACACATGCCCCAAAGGGAACAGATATAACACTCTATACAGTTGGAGGCCCAAATGTGCCCCACATTTTGAAGACACACGTTTTGCCCACACTACCAGTTTACCACATACAAGCACCAAAGCAATGGGGTTCTTCTGCAATGCGTTATTTACTGCAGCTTAATACATGCTGCAGGCTAAGGCAGTTGTAGCTGATTTGAATCCCATGTATTTACTCATTAGTCATTAAACTTCAGTCAGGAGAAAATGATTACAAGAGGTTTTTTAAAAAAAAACATGAAAAGAATATAGCTTTAAAAAGCAAAAAGTTATTAAAGTACTTCAGCACTGAATCCTACTTTTTTTTGTCGCTGGCAGACACATACATTTGTATGTCAGCCATACAACTATGCACCAATGGGGAATCTGAAATTTACAACCCTCCCCCTCTTTCTTTTTTCCTTTCTCCTCCTGTGATGAGGCTGCATTTTAACGTTTCAATGTTTCAATGTTGTATTTTAATCTTGATTTTAAGTTGTATTCATTCAACTTGTTTTTATTATTGGTTGTTAGCCGCCCTGAGCCTGGCCTTGGCTGGGGAGGGCGGGGTATAAATAAAATTTATTATTATTATTATTATTATTATTATTATTATTATTATTATTATTATTATTATTTTGTATATTTGTCATGGACCAGCCTATAGGGCTATAGCATATGATTCAATAGGGGAGAAGGCAGGTCTTAACTACTTTATCAAGAAATTGCACAGCAGTTTGGTAGTAGCACATGGGGCATGAAACTACATGCCCAAAGAAGGCTTCCTGTTGGAGAAGCACAGGGTGGACAGGTCTGAGGAATGCAATTTTTACTCTTTCAAGTAAAACCAAATCTTTTCAGAAGCAATAGGGACATGAGTCTTCATTTTAAGTGAGCTGCAGTTACCAGAGATTTGAAAGCCTGTATTAGACTCTTGGCCATTGCCCCTGTCTCCCGTCTTGCCCTCCTTAACAGCATGTAGCCTCTTTACATATTAGGCTAGGGATGGCATGAACCTGTGGCTCTCCAGATGTTCAACAACTCACGCTAATTCCCAGCTAGCAAAGCCATTGGCCAGGTATGATGGGAGACAGCATTCAACAGCTGGATGGCCCAAGGTTCACCATCTCTATGTGTGATTTTCCCTTAGCTGCTTCCTCCTTCTCTACTTAGCTTTCATTAAGGCTCCTGTGTTTCGTTTCCCTGTGTACAGTGGTGCCCCGCAAGACGAATGCCTCGCAAGACGAAAAACTCGCTAGACGAAAGGGTTTTGCGGTTTTTGAGCTGCTTCGCAAGACGAATTTCCCTAAGGGCTTGCTTTGCAAGACCAAAACGTATTGCGTTTTTTGCAAGTTTGTTTCCTTTTTCTTAACACCGTTAATACAGTTGCGACTTGACTTCGAGGAGCAACTCATAGTATGCAGTGTGGTAGCCTTTTTTGAGGTTTTTGGTGATTTTTGAAGCTTTTCCAAAACTTTTCCGACACTGTGCTTCGCAAGACGAAAAATTCACTAGACGAAAAAACTCGCGGAACGAATTAATTTCGTCTTGCGAGGCACCACTGTATATTAATTCCCTCCCTTCAATCACCTTCATAGTTTCCTTGCCACCTACAACCTTTTCTCAGCCTGTATTCTTGCTGACTTGCCTTACACAACTTCTGCTCTTCATGGAGGTCTGTCCGATGATTTGATAACCAAACTGACAATGAGACCTTCCTTCACAGAAACCGCACTCTGCACTTTCTGTAGCTGATGATTTCGTACCCTGGGAAGGGAGGTGAACTAGAGACTTCAAACCGCTGGAACAAGACACTTTAGTGTATACAGTATAATACAGATGTTGAAACACCCTCCAAACAGTTCAGAACATTGGATTCTGATTCTTCCTCAGAAAGCAATATTGCACTGTGCAAAATATGAGCAAGCCAGGGCTGAACTGATATTCCCCTTGCTGGTACCTTTCCCGGGAAAATCAGAGGCTCACTATGTCAGGCTCCTATTGGAAGACCGGACAAATGCTAGAACATTAGCAGTGGCAAAGTTTTTATCGGTGGTTGCAAGAACCAATGATCCCTATATTCTGAACAAAATGCTTGTTTAACCTGGAGGTAGGCTGTATGAATTGTGTATTGCTTTGTAACGATTTGTTGGGTCTCTGGACCGTAATAAAGGTTGATTGATATTTCTGTACGGCTGAGGGAGAACCTCCTTTTCTTTCTGTTCACTTCTGTCCTTGATCAGTTACATACTTTTGGGTAGCCATCTCAATAAGTTTTCATCGGCACCAGGGAAACAGAATAATATAACAAAATAAGAAAGATGAAGGATTCTGCAATGTTGCAACTTTAATTAGTGGTGGTAGCAGCAGCAGCAGCAGCAGCAGCAGATGAGAAAGGAGGCAACTGCAGAGCAACCCCCGATGATTTTTCTCATAAATTCAAGTGATTCAGTCTTAGTCCTAATTTAATAGCTGACACATCATAAAAGCCTTTCTTGACTCAGAGAAATTTTCGGAAGAGTAAATCTAAAGAGAATGCCAGAGACTACTAAGAGGAGTGCTTCTTCTGCATTTCACGGCCTTCGGGGGCCATTATTTACACACACGGTGTGTGTATCCTGCCCTTGACGATGGTCTGGAGACTGCAGCTAGCGCAAAATGCTGCAGCCAGAGTGTTAATGGGTCTGACGGCACACAATCATATTGCATATTGCCCTGGTTGCTGATTAATCACCAGGTCCAATTCCAGGTTCCAGTCTTGACATACAAAATCCTCAGAACCGTTCACTTCACCCTGTACTGTCCAGTCCAACCTCAAGGTAAATTAGGGCTATCTTGTTAATTGAACCATCTTTGAGTGTGTTTCACGGTTCTGTGGCTAGCAGGAGGGCCTTCTCAGCAGTGTTGCCCCCAGTCTGAAACATCCTGTCCCCAAGATTGAACTAGCTGATTGACCACGGTGGCTGGCAGCTCCTTCTCTCTCTCACTCTTGGCCTCTGTTGGGAATCTGTGTACATGCAGCTACTCACACAGAGTCAATTAAGGTTTGGCAGACAGCCAGAAGGCAAACTGAAGGAGTAAGTCTGCCTGGTGATAACAGAGGCATGGAGACAGCTCCCTGATTGGTCAAGCTCTCTCAAGGGAGTGATAATTAATGGCCCACTAACTGGAATGTGTTAGTTCAGGAGTTCAGCGTTCAGAGTTCTGTGTCAGTGTAGGAGTTGTGAGTTGTGTCAGAGAGAGCTAGCTAAATATCCGTGTTCTGTTCCTGTAAATAGTCCACTATATATAATAAACACCTAACTACAAGTTCCTGGTTCCTGCTTCGTCTATCCTGTCTGCAGCCAAGTCGCCAATTGCTTCCGTGGATTCTGCGTTTACTCTGCTAGGTCTGGCTAAGGTCCTGCAACAAGTCGGAAAGTTGTGAAACACCAAATAGGTTTTGCCAATAGCCTCTGCCATGGGCTAGGTGGGGGCGGCCCTCTCTCTGCTTCCCAATGGGAAGCCTCCCTCAGGGCTGGCAGGTGCAGGGAGCCCCACTGTTTGGGGCCAAGGAGAAGACGGGAGATGGAGGCAGGTGCCAGAGGGTGGCAGCAACAATGGCCATCACCACCCTCTTCTGAAGCTGCCTTCTCATGGCTCCATCAGTCGCCTGCCTCAGCTGTGAGCAGAGAATGGGGGGGGGGTGACACCTGTGAGGCACCAACAGAGAGCAACCGCCTCCTTTACCCCAATGGCCAACCAACTAACGGCTAATCTGCGCCTACTTGTGTGCAAGGCCCCACCTCAAAATGCAAAAGTGCAAATAGGATTTCAGCCAGACTGTTCATTAAAACATTATGCTAAAAAAGCGCAGTTAAACCGTGTGTGTGTGTGTGTGTGTGTGTGTAAAAGGTTTTAAACAGCACTTGAATTTTAACTCAGAAATAAGCAGGCAACCAGTGGAACTGGCACAGTATTGTTGCAATATGATCAGGACATTTGTTCCCCCACACGCACCCTGGTGGCTGTGGTCTATGCCATTTGAAGTTTCCAGTCGGAACTATAATCTAGCCCATATTCAATTAGCTTATTAACTCAGTTTTGCCAAATGTGATGCTGTAATCTAGATAAATTACAACCACAGCATTATTCAAGCCACTAAACTAGTAACCCAGGTAAAAAAACACACACACAGCAAAATGGGTTAGGCAGGATTTATTCTTGACAAGAATATGCTGGTTTCTACTAATTCTGCTGCAGTTATCAATATGCATAGAACTGATCCCTTTAGAATATGTTCTAGTACCTTCCCTGGTATCAGGGTCTATAGTTCTGAAGCTTCTCCTTTCCCTGTTTTTGAAGACTGCCATCTCACGTATTACCTAGGAATTTTCAAAAGATGATACACAAAGTTTCTGAGAGTATATCTGCACATTTAGCATGCTAGGATGCCGTTCACCTGGCTCTGAAGAACTCACTAGGGATAGTCATGCATTTCCTGACTAACTGCTTATCAATCCTGAACTGCAATCCTGACTCCTCATCAGTAACACAATTTATGCAATGTTAGTCGAGTTTCCTTTTGGGAGAGAACAGAGGCACAATAGAAGTTCAATAGTTTCAGCATTCTCTTTGTCATTTTGCCATCCTTGGGGAGTTGTGGATCTATTGCTTTCTTCCTTTTCTTTGAACATACCTTAAAATACACTTTTTTTGTTCCTCTTGGCACTCCAGCTTCAGCTCATTCTGAGCTTTATCTTTCCTGACACTGCTTTTTCCCATTGGGCCATTAGCACGATTCCCACTGGACCGTTCTGTGGCAAATGGGAACATCACCAAGTCTCGCCAAGCCCCCATGTGGCATGAAAGAACGTCACTGCAGCAAAGCATCCTAAATGATTCTGGCAACTGCAGCAACAAGAACTAGAATAAGTGTCTTCTGGTTAAAGAAGATGAGCCACTCCTACCTTCACTTCCACATGGGCCATCAGGACAGCAAAGTTGGTCAGGTGGTTACAGCAGCAAGTTGTGTGCGTCTTGTTTGTTGTCAAAAGCCGACATCCTTGAGTTGACCAGTATCCTGTCATTGTGCGTTTCGAATAGCTCCAGAAAGAACAGTTAGGGTTGAAATTGTCCTCTGACTGCTATCGGGAAGAAAGAAATACACGCAATAGAAATGACGACGCTTTAAACATATTTTCTTTCTCCCAGCTACAATCAGCAGAGGTTGGTGGGTTAAAAATTCTACCTGTGCATGCTTTAGAAAGTTTTCTGTCTTTTCCACTTTAGCTAAATGGGGTCTTATTTCTTTGTTCCTTATTTATTTTGGTCATAAAACTATAATGAGTACTTCAGAACCAACCTACTATATTTCAACTGAAGAACAAAGGAATTACTCTATGAGAACAGTTAAAACAGTGATAAGTAAAGTAAAGGGACTCCTGACCATTAGGTCCAGTTGTGGCCGACTCTGGGGTTGCGGCGCTCATCTCGCTTTATTGGCCGAGGGAGCCAGCGTGCAGCTTCCGGGTCATGTGGCCAGCATGACTAAGCTGCTTCTGGCGAACCAGAGCAGCGCACAGAAACGCCGTTTACCTTCCCACCGGAGCGGTACCTATTTATCTACTTGCACTTCGTACTTTTGAACTGCTAGGTTGGCAGGAGCAGGGACCGAGCAACGGGAGCTCATCCTGTCACGGGGATTTGAACCACTGACCTTCTGATCGGCAAGCCCTAGGCTCTGTGGTTTAACCCACAGCGCCACCCACGTTTTTGGTAAATGGACAATTGCCAGTCTCCCTCAGCACCAGGATAAAATAATACTAGGATTGTTACTAGCCACTTGGAAGGAAAGCTACATATCGAATAAATGAGTCTCATTTTTAAATAAGCATTATGGAATAGTTAAATTAACAATCAAACAATGAGGTTTCTAATTAGTAGATAAACATTTTTCTATATGATGAGCATGAGGCCTTTCTTCATTTAAAACTGTAATAGACAATAAATATCTAAAGCTCTACCATCCATGACTATTCTACCATCAACTGCCTTTTGTTAAATATCCTGATTAGTTTTTATATGCTGATATTGTTGATTGTGGTCTGTAAATATGTAATTTACTCTTCTTTTCTTTGTAATAAGCCACCCTGGAAGGTTTCATATCCTGAAATACAGGATATAAATGAAAAGGGAATAAAAGCAAACATCAAAATATAGTGCTTAGTGCTTTGACTAAAAAGAAATGATATATGTGAGGAAAATCCTCAAAATGTTTTCTGGCATGTTTTTAGGAGAAAGAGAAAAACAAGCAGACTGAAATATGTGATCTTCTGGAAGGCAAATAGCTCCTTACCTTGATGTGTCTGACAGTGAACACAACAGGATCAGCCAGATAAACCTTATTGCTGAATTCTTTATTTATTGCTGCTGTAATAATGGGGGAATTCACTATGACAGAGTGATTGGTAGACAAGGCTTCCATCCCGAGTTTCATGCTGGCATTTTCTGTGGACAGGTAGGGGCCCAGGTTGTTGTATAGGACAAAAGCCACTCTGATTTCACCTGGAAGGAGAAAACGGGATAATGGGGAGATTAAGATAGCTCCCCTCCCACCCATAACCTTTTGCTCTGAGTTTGCTCATCTTGCAGTGAACACATTACAACAAATATGCCGTATTCTACCCACGTTTCTCATAGGAAAAGCTTTTTACTGCTTCTCCCAACGTTTTCCAAAAGCAAATGTGAATTTTCACGGACACAACAGCCGTGGTAATGGCCCGATCACTTTGAAGTTACTTTCCACAGACGCTGGTGGCTAGGAGAGGTTCTTCAGAAACTGAGCAGAGGAAGTCACAATTACATCACAGAAAGAGCTATGGCAGTGGTGCTGGGGGAACCTACAAATTTTGTGGCAGTGCTTCTTCCACTAAGTACAAAGTTGCAGGAGGGTTCGGCTTGCCATTAACTAATAACAAACCTAGTCCTGCTAGGACCAGGCGTTTGAATTCTTCAACAGGAGGAAAAGGGGTGGGGGGAATACCTGTATCTATTAATGCTATCAAAAAATACGTTTCCTGTACATTCTGATCAAAATGCCTGTTCCAGCATATTACAAACACAATTCAATTAACCAGCTAATTTCTATACATGTTAAGCAGGAACCTTCTCCATTTACAGACCACTTCAATTCTTACTATTATAATTAAGATTAATTACAGTTTCCTAGTGTTCTGTCGATACTTTACATGTTTTTAATGAAGCAAACAAGAACGTACTGGAGGCATAAATATTAAACATTCAATTTCTGTTAACTCTTTAAACACCCTTCTAATTTTTTGTACACACTCTAGACAGGCACACATAATAGAATGCAGTCTCATAATCTCCAGAAAATGTACTTTTTCACCTGAGTAAGATTTATCTTGTAGTGAAATAGTAGATATAGAATAAATTGATTAGTAAATGTTCTATGTGTCTACTAGTATCTCCACATAAGAAGTTTATTCCATTTTCTCTTAAACCTATATTTTTGATCCCCCTTCTATCCACATGTTCCTTTAACAGTGCTGTAGACAGAGATCCAGAGTGACCACAGTGTCAGACTAGGACCTGGGAGACCAGGGTTCAAATTCCCACGAAGCTGTGAAGTTCACTGGGTGACTTTGGGCCACTCACTGCTTCTCAGTCTAACCTATCTCTCAAGGTTTCTTGTGGGAATCAATTGAGGAGGAGAACCAGGTAGACCACCTTGTGCTCCTTGGAAAAAGGGTGGGATAGGAATGCAATAAATAAACAAACATTGGTGTAATGAGTTATGAGTTACTCGTGCGTAAACTGCCGCCTCTCTAGGCTTAATTGCCTTGGTTAAACCGTTCTGACTGCACAGCCCATCTCCGCGTGGCTGTCTCAGTCGCTGGCAGAATCTGTCTGTGGGCGTTTCTTAAACCCTTTCCAGCATAAAAGTTGTTTGACACCCAGTCGCCTCCTCCTCTCACTGCGCGGGAGTCTTCTGTGCAGGGAGGGCGTGGGTAGTGGAGGACCTGTGCTCTCCTCACTGATGTCCAGAGAAGAATCCCGGAGCTCTCCCTCCGCTTCCCCCATCTGCCCCCCTTTATCCCTGGTGTTGCGCTGATTTCCTTCCCCCTCTACCGAGCTGCTTCTCCCCCTGGTGCTGGGTCCTTCGCCTGCAGAATCTGGGAGCCTCCCCTTCGCCTCTCGCTCTGATGTCAGTTCCCTGACAACTGGCCTTTAACGAATATAATCTTGATAAAATTGAGGGAATGAATTCCTAATTGCCTTATCTGTGTAAGAAAGGGTATTAATTGAAGATAATATAACAATAATACTGTCAACCATAGGTTTACAGATCACAGTACAGTCATACCTTGGTTGTTGAACGCCTTGGTACTCGGACGTTTTGGCTCCAGAACGCCGCAAACCCGGAAGTAAGTGTTCCGGTTTGCGAACATTCTTTGGAAGCCAAACATCCAACGCAGCTTCCAGTTGAGTGCTGGAAGCTCCTACAGCCAATCGGAAGCTGCGCCTTGGTATTCAAACCGTTTCGGGAGTCAAACGGACTCCCGGAACAGATTAAGTTCAACAACCAAAGTACGACTGTATTGTATCTCCCCATTAAAAAACAAATACATTCTTTTTGTGTGCCAAAATTCTAGACTTGTTGCTGAGGATAATAATTAGTGTAACATTAGTTCTATATGTAATTACATGTTTATTACCGGGATGTAATTAAGTTTAAACCAAGTCCCTGGCTGGGAGGTTCAGGGAGGTTCACTCTGAGATGCACACCAGTTATGAAGAAGAAAGCATTGAGGCGAAAATGAAGATCGAGCTTAATGCAAACATATTCTGAACAGCAAGGAAGAGGAAGAGAGCAAGTCCACAAGGAACTCCAGGAATTGTAGCAAAGGGCTCGTCCACACTAGTCCCGTGCTTCGAAGCATGGGTCCAAGTGGTTTTCCATTTGCCCTGTTCGCTATCCTCAGGAATACCAGCTATTTACCACTGAATCAGAGCAAACGTACCGTATTTTTCGCTCTATAGGACGCACCGGACCATAGGTGGGGGAGAATGGGGGGGGAGGAATTCTCCCCCTCTCTGCTCAGTGCCCCTTCCCTTCCATTTCTCCTCCCGCTTCACTGAAGGGGCGCTGCGCAGAGAGGGAAAACTGTGCAGCGCCTCTCCAGCCACGCGAAGCCTGGAGAACAAGAGGGATCGGTGTGCACTGACCCCTCTCGCTCTTCAGGCTTCAGGCGGCTATCCGAAAGCCTTTG
This sequence comes from Podarcis bocagei, assembly GCF_964188305.1. Classification (NCBI taxonomy): domain Eukaryota; kingdom Metazoa; phylum Chordata; class Lepidosauria; order Squamata; family Lacertidae; genus Podarcis; species Podarcis bocagei. The sequence goes on along the minus strand of NC_138143.1, from coordinate 42,347,038 downwards.
GAGCACAGCGGGAACTCCTGCTGCACTCCGAATGCTTGCGGATAGCCGCCTGAAGCCCCCGAAGTGCAGCGGGAGTTCCCTGTGCTCCGGGGGCTTCAGCGAAAGCAATGCGAAGCCTCCAGAGCGCGGGGGGAGCTCTCCCTCTGCACTTCGGAGGCTTCACGTTGCTATCGCTGAAGCCAAGGAGCCTGCATTCATTCCATAGGATGCACACACATTTCCCCTTAATTTTTGGAGGGGGAAAAGTGCATCCTATAGAGCGAAAAATACGATAAATCTGCAGAAAACCCAACTGACGTTTGTTCTGATTCAGTGGCAAACAAGTGATTTTCCTGGGGGAAACTGAAGGACGAGCCCCGAGGGACAGGAGGACTATGCCACCTTCTGCGACTCCAGAAGAACAAGTGCCAGAGCTCTATACTTCCCGCTGAAATGTCCTACGCCCAGGAAAAAGCCACAGAAGCGTGGAAGTGGAATGGCTTCGGAAGGAAGCGCAGGAGCCATAATAACCAGGAGATCCCAGAGACAGTGGGAACCTGTGTCGCTGACAGAATTTCTAGGGCCCAAAGAAGTGTATATGAGAAAACAATAGGCCTCCAGTTTCCCAAGTGTGCAGAATTGACACTCGATTCCAAGGCCAAGGAAAGGGCAGCTGTCACTCGTACATAATTGATATGGATATACATGCCACACTTGTTCTACATACAAACCAGTCAGCCAGAAACGTGAGGAGCTTAAGCAAAGAGAGATAAATGAGTTAAATGGCACCAATCAATTCTTTAACTTTTCAAACGAGCCTCTGCAGGGAGGGAGGAGAGGTGGCCCATTCTACAGGTGTGCGCCAGTGATGCTTGGGCACTGAGCAGTATGCCCAAATATTTAGCTCTCTTTTCCCATATAGTATGATGCGAAAAAGAAATTCCAAAACAGATAATCCGTATTTAAACCCAGTAACCCAGGATTTTGCTTCATTCAGCTTATAGACCATAGTCTTTTGTATGTAATATTCAGCCCTTCATTGTCACTGTGAGAACAACACGATCTGTACAAAACTAAAGCCTTTTCTTCAGTCCAAAGTTTAATTTCTTTTTACTCTGTTATCATCCTTTACATTCGTTGCAATGCTGTCATCAATTAGGCCAAAGAGGTGGGTTTTAGGTAAGTCACTTTTATTCAGCCTCCATGTGAAATATGTGGATAATTATACCTATTATACAGGGTTGCCATAAGGATTAAAGCAAAATGGTGTGTGTTGCATGTGCTGGACATGTGAAAGGTGAACATAATGCATTGTTCCTCTTGTTATAATTGTTGATTTTATTATTTATATATTTATTTGAGGTATCCAAAACCCTTAGGGCCTTTTCAGATGTCACGTCCTGACATTGCACACCAAAATCTCCATATAATGCCCAAGAAGGTTGGGGTAATTGGGGTGGTGAGCTAAGATGAACCTGCAATTTCACAGCTGAAAAACTCACACCTACCCACTGGAACTCCCAAGTTTTCATTAAAAAGGGCACTTAAGGAGAAGTAGCGATAGAAAGCCCAGTGAAAAACACTGTAAGATTACTGATCAGGCCTCTGAGATAACTCGTTTGCATCTGGAAGAAGCAAGGACACAAAGAAGCCGAGTCCCCCAAAACAGTATGGACAGTTAAGAAATGGAGAAACAGAGAAAGTTCTGCAGAATAAAAAAGGAGCATGAACAAAACTACCAGAGGTACAAATATCAATACCCTAGAGGAATAGGAAGAATATAATATAACCCAAAAAGATATGAAGCATCAGCACCAGAAAAAAAAAACAAAACTACTGGTTAGGGATGGATGGATGACTATATTTCTGATCTGTGTCAGTTTCATGAATTCATTCTCTCCTGTTTGCACAGTATAATTTATAATATATTTTCACATCCTGAAAGAACATGGCATCCTGGAAAGAGCACAGGTCACAAACAGGCAGGCTAAGCCTGTTATTTTGGAGCAATAGAAGGTAAACAACTATTACCCATGAATGGGGGGGGGAATACTATTTCCTGGGCTCATGGTAAGTTTAAAATTGTTAGGTATGATAGGCTAGCCTTCCTTTCTAGCGCCAGCCCACATTCATCCTGTCTTGAGCACAAAGCACCAAGATGAAGTAAGAAATGCTGAGACACAGAAGAATAGCCCCTCTCTGAAGTTATGATTAGGACAAGCATCATTTTGAGCTTCATTTGACAGCCGTGTGAGGAATAAACCTATTCAACGGAACAAACTTGACTTGTTCATTTGAAGCCCATTCAACTTTACCAATGGAAGCAACGGTTTAGAGGCATGGAATAAAGTTTTTTTTAAAAAAATTTGGTGTGTGTTTTGACATTTTTAAAAATATAAGTGAACCTGTACACCACTTTGGTAGATTTTTTTTTAAAAAAAAAATCAAGCAGTTTATACATTTTCTAAATAAACAAATTTCTGAGTGAAACCTACGTAGGTCGCAGCTTTTTCTCATGCCAGGTGGTGCCCTTTGGCAAAACATGCCAGCAACGCTGCTGATGGACAGAAGCATGACCTGCCCCTTCTTCCAGGTGATTTTGCACCTGACATTATTACGAAGTGGGGTGGGAAGAAGCAAACTGCAGCCACTTCCTCACTAAGGAAAATAGCACCATAAACACTGTTCGCTGGACCTTGGGCCAGTCAATCAAAGCAGGACCTTCAACAAACTGGTCATGGTTGATGGACCATGTAAAGACATGACCTTCTTGCCCACAGCTAGAAAATGAACGTGAAGATTCTTTACATACAAAAGGTCCAGGTTTCCCCTTTAAAAAATGTCAGAACTCATAGCTAAGAAATCCCACTCTGCCCGACACCCTGGAGAGCAGCTACCAGGCAGAGTGGATGGGATTAGGCCAGATGGACCAATGGTTTTGACTTTGTAATGCAGCCCAATATATGCTGTTAACTGGTTGGAACAAAACATTTCTTGTTTTATTATTTTACACAACACTTACGTGTCAAGATGGCTTCTAAGTGGTTTACAACTACAAAAACCAATGTGTGAGGGTTTGATTAGCTGCTTGTGCGTGAAAACGTGCTCCCTCAGAGTTTGTGCGCCCCCACAAACCTCCGTGTGTGACGGAGCTCCTCAGACATGTCTGCTCTAGTCACTAGTAGAGTCCGACAGTGGCTGTCTGCGGAAGCGTTTCCAGCAAAGAAGTTCCTTAACGGAAACGCGTCTCCTGGACTCACGGCGTGACAGTTTCCTGCGAGGTATGGGTCTCCCTATGGGAGACTCCGATACCTCCCCACTGTTCTCGCTGGAAGCCTCCCTGAGCCCTCCCTCCTGCTCGCATTCCCTCAGAGACCCACTCCTCCCCCTGCTGGTCCCTGCTTCAGCAGTTGAGTCTCTTTCATCCTGCCTGAGTCCCTCCACCACCTGATGCTCTGATGGCAGTTCCCTGACATCCACCTCCCCTCCAGGGCCCCCCTCACCCCCTCCCAATTCCTCCCCCCTGGGAGGTGAAGGGCTAAAACCCCGAAACGAATCTTCCTCATCTTCTGACGTCTCGAACAATTCTCTCCATCGATCGTCGTCCTGGCCAGCTGAATCCTCCTCCTCTTCAGAATCTGGGAACCCCTCCAACTCCTCTTCCTCGTCGGTGGTGGCAAAGTATTCCCTTCGGAACCTCGCTACAGGCTGAGGTTTACGTGGGAACCTCTGATGAAAAGTCTCTATTAAAACCTCGTCATTGACATCCTCTGCCCTAACCCAGGTGTTTTCCGACTCCGGTTCCCCTTCCCACATTACCAAATACTCTACTTGATCTCCCTTCCACCTGGAATCGAGGATCTCCGCTACATGGTAGCTGTGTTCCTTCTCCTCCATTGCTGGTCCCCTAGTGACCCTCCCCTCACTGTCTCCTCTATACGGTGACAGCAACGACCTGTGAAAAACTGGGTGCAGCTTCATGTGGTTCGGTAACCGGAGCCTGAAAGCCACTGGATTGACCTGCTGTATGACTTCAAACGGACCCAGCCTTTTGGGTCTTAATTTCTTACAACCTCCTTTGAATGGCAACCCTTGGGTTGACAGCCACACCTGGTCCCCCACCCTGATGCTTTCACCTTCCCTTCTGTTTTTGTCTGCTTGCCTCTTATATTCCTCCTTAGCCCTGTTTAAGTTGAGTTGGAGCTGGCGATGGATCGCTTCCATTTCTTCCACGAACTGTTCTGCAGCTGGAACGCTCCAGTTCTCCCCCTCCCCCCCTGGGAAGGCTCTGGGATGGCACCCGTGATTAGCCAAAAAGGGGCTCATCCCCGTGGACACGTTCTCTGCATTGTTGTAGGCAAATTCTGCCAACGCCAGCTTCTCCACCCAATCATTCTCTCTGTCATTAACATAACACCTCAAATATTGTTGGAGAACCCCATTTGCTCTTTCCGCCTGCCCGTTGGTTTCAGGATGACGGGCCGTCGAGAAATTAACCTCTACATGCAGTAAGCTCATGAGCTTCCTCCAGAACCTGGAAGTAAATTGTTTCCCTCGGTCTGAAACCACCCTCAAGGGGGCGCCATGCAACCTAAACACATTCTCTACAAACAATTTGGCGGTTTCTTCTGCTGTAACCGCATGTGAGCAGGCTATGAAGTGGGCCATTTTAGTTAACAGGTCTACTACAACCATGATGGCTGTTTTCCCTCTAGACCTTGGCAGATCAGTCATGAAATCTATTGCCACTGCTTCCCACGGTCTCTCCGGTGTGGGCAGTGGTTCTAATAAACCAGCCGGCGCCTGCCTCTCCCCCTTGGCTCTTTGGCATTGTTCACACCCTCTCACATACTCCCGCACATCTTCCCTGACCTTGGGCCACCAAAATTCCCTGGTAACCAGCCACATGGTTTTGTGTTGCCCAAAGTGCCCTGCTGTGGGGCTATCGTGCAGCTGCTTGAGTACTTTCTCCCTCAATTCCCCTTCAGGTATATATAACGCTCCCTTATAATACAATGCCCCATTTCTCTCCTCAAAACCACCGGGTTTGTCTTCCTCCCCTCTGAGATCCCTGAGTTTCCCCTGGGCGTATGCATCCTGCACCGTACCCTCTACCAATTCCCTTTGCCCCACCAAAGTCGCCCCACACACCCAGCGGTCCTCTGGAATGATATGGGTTTCTTCGGGTGCTCCCTCCCCCTCCAAATATTCAGGTTTGCGTGAGAGAGCGTCCGCCCTAACATTCTCTGGGCCTGGCACATAACAAATCTCAAAGTTAAATTTGGAGAACTCTTGGGCCCATCTCAACTGCCTTTGGTTGAGCACTCGCGCCGTTCTCCAGTACTCTAGATTTTTATGGTCCGTGCACACTTGCACTTTATGTTGTGCACCAACTAGCAGATGCCTCCATCTCCGGAACGCCTCATGAATAGCAAGCAGTTCTCGGTCGTACACCGTGTAGTTCCTCTCGGATTTGTTCAGCTTCCGCGAGAAGAAGGCACACGGACGCCACTCCGACTCCTCCTTCCCCGGCTGCAGAAGAAGCACCGCCCCTATGGCTCTGTCAGATGCGTCTGTTTCAACCCTTAGCTTCTTTCGTAAATCCACATGCAGAAGTTGTTCTTCAGAGGCGAAGGCCCTTTTCAGTTCCTCAAACGCTCGCTCCGCCTCCGCCGTCCATACAAACTTCTTCTTACTGCTGAGACAGTCAGTGATGGGCGCCGTCAGATGGGCGAAGTTGCGGATGAACTTACGATAAAAGTTTCCAAACCCTAGGAACCTCTGCACATCCTTCTTGGTTTTGGGTGTTTTCCATTCCAGCACTGCCTGTACCTTGCCGGGATCCATGGCCAATCCCTTGTCTGACAGGCGGTACCCCAGGAATTCCACCTCCTTGGTATGGAACCGACACTTCTCCAGTTTGACCCACAGCCTGTTGGCTTGCAGTCTGCTCAACACTTCTCTGACGTCTCTCACATGTTGCTCCTCATTCTCAGAATACACCAACACATCATCTAGAAAGGCAACGCAATTCTTGTAGAGCAAAGGGCCCAGCACGTGGTTCATAAAAGATTGAAAACACGCGGAGCCTGCTTGTAATCCAAATGGCATAACGAGGTATTCAAACGCCCCCAAAGGGGTAAACATGGTGGTTTTCCATTCATCCCCTTTCCTTATGCGTATCAGGTTGTACGCCCCCCTTAGATCCAGCTTTGTGAAAATCTTTCCCTTCCTCACCATGGTCAAAATATCATCAATTCTGGGCATAGGGAACGCCACCGGTTCAGTCACTGCATTCAGCCGCCTAAAATCACATACAAGTCTCGGCTTGTCCGCATTTTTTTTGTCCACAAAGAACACTGGGCTCCCCCCTGCTGCTTTGGACTCTCTGATGAAGCCTCTCTTCAGGTTCTTGTCAATGAACCCTCGCAACTCCTGCATTTCCCTGTCTGACATGGCATACAACTTGCCCACGGGAAGCTGTGCTCCAGGGAGTAAATTGATCTGACAATCAAAGGGTCTATGAGGTGGTAGTTGGTCAGCTTCCTTCTCGCTGAACACGTCGCTGAGATCTGCATACTGTGGTGGTACCTTCACCTTCCCCATTACTTCAGTCCCTGCTAGGGTGGCTTGGGCCCCTACTGAACCCTTCTCCCCTTTGCAGTGTTCTAGGCAATGTGCTGAACCAAAGGACACCACTCTTTGATGCCAGCCAACCAGCGGATCATGTAGAGCTAGCCAGCTCATTCCCAAAATAATGGGAGCGCCTCCCAGGGTGGCCACATTAAACGTTATCAGTTCTGTGTGCCTTGCCACCCTCATTATCATTGGGACAGTCTGCAAGCGGACTCCTCCTCCCAACAACTCCCTGCCATCAATCGTGGTCACCTGCAGGGGGTTGCTTAAAGGGATGGTCTGTATCTGGTGTTCAGCAGCAAACTCCTTGCTCATAAAATTGCAGGAGCTGCCTGAGTCCAATAGCGCCTTTATTTTTAGGGGGTGCCCATTCTGCAGCTCTAGCGACACTTCAATCACTAGAGCAGGTCGAGGAGCTTCTGGCACGGGCACTTTCACTGCTCTTTGGCCTGGCTGCAGTGCCCCAATTGTGGCAACCAGGCGTTGGCTTTTACCTGCTCCGCTCCCCCTTCTTCTCCCCCCTCAACAGCTCCCACCATCCCTTGCCATTCCTTCCTCTGGGGGCAGACTCTGGCAAAGTGGCCTGGCTGTTGGCAGAGATAGCATTTCCGGTGGCCCTTTCCCTCCTTCTTAGCTCCCTCGCTGGTTTTTGAAAATGCGCGCGCGCGCGCTGTTCCGATTTCCATCGGCTCTGCCGGCGGGAAAGCTGGCTCAGGAATGTCTGGAATGCGGAACTCCTTCCAACGTTCCCCTCTCCCTTCCCGCCTCTCCAAGGCTCTTGCCTCCTGCCGCGCTCCTATGGTCAGCGCAGATTTGGTCAGCTGATCCATAGACTCCGCCCTGGGGCTCCGTGCCAGCTCGTCTTTCACCCCCGAAGAAAGACCTTCTTCAAATAGCATTTGAACGGGTGCCGCCGATAAATCCCAACTCAGTCTGTGAATCAGCATGGTAAACTCAGTCCAATATTCACGGACAGATCGACTCCCCTGCTTACAAGCCATTAGCTGTCTGCGCACCACCCCTTCCTCACTATCGCTGGAAAACATGATATCCATTGCACGAAAGAACTTCATTGTGTCCTTTAGTATGTCATTGTGCGTTGCCATTAGGGGTCGAACCCAGTCTCTAGCCCCTTTCTCAAGATGCCCAATTACAAAAGCAACTCGCGATTCCTCATCAGGGAACTCATCGAACTGCACATTAAGGGCATATTGCATCTCTGTCCTAAAAGCATGGTAGTCCTTGGGGTCCCCCCCAAATTTCTGCACCAATCCTGGTACCTTTCTGGGGAATTGAGTGGCTCTCCCCTTCTTGTCTGCATCCTGAGCCCTTCTCTCCTCCAGCCTCGCCGTCTGCAGGGCCAGTTGAACCTCCAACGCTCGGTATCTATCTTCCAAGCTTGGACCAGCTCCAGCCCCTGCTCCTCCGGTTCCGGTTGGTTCGCTCATGATGCCTTCTCTTGCACAGGCAGCGTACAAAGACTGTCGGACTGCTGTGAGGGTTTGATTAGCTGCTTGTGCGTGAAAACGTGCTCCCTCAGAGTTTGTGCGCCCCCACAAACCTCCGTGTGTGACGGAGCTCCTCAGACATGTCTGCTCTAGTCACTAGTAGAGTCCGACAGTGGCTGTCTGCGGAAGCGTTTCCAGCAAAGAAGTTCCTTAACGGAAACGCGTCTCCTGGACTCACGGCGTGACAGTTTCCTGCGAGGTATGGGTCTCCCTATGGGAGACTCCGATACCTCCCCACTGTTCTCGCTGGAAGCCTCCCTGAGCCCTCCCTCCTGCTCGCATTCCCTCAGAGACCCACTCCTCCCCCTGCTGGTCCCTGCTTCAGCAGTTGAGTCTCTTTCATCCTGCCTGAGTCCCTCCACCACCTGATGCTCTGATGGCAGTTCCCTGACACAATGCATCATTAAAACACACAAGTTCCATCAGCGTACTAAAACATCCTTAATTGAAATATATAATAAAACAGGAAGAGTGACAATTAAAACAGCTTAGGAAAAATGCCCAAATCACACCCTAGTTAAAAGTATAAAATCAGAAGCCTCAACAGCATGGGGACAGAAGTGTGCCTTGTGGCACCTTGCAAGAGGTAGATAGGTTGTCCCCCAATACTCTGGTAATGGTCATGAAGGTAGGAGCATTGCCACTGGAGAACAGTGCCTCCAACTCCCAAACCACTGAGATGGTCCACAATGACACCACAGCCAGTGGTACCCAAAGCCACTGTAAGATCCATCAGCAGTAGTAGAGTTTCACTCTCCCTGTCTCTCCTTCGAAGGGGGACATCTGTCAGGGCAACCAGGGCCCATAGCATGCCTGAACTCAGATTGGAATAGGTTCAGATAATCTGTTCCAACAGTGCCAGCGGCTGAACCACCCCCACCCCCAAAGGGCATGTTACAAGACTGGGCAGTTGCTGTCAAACACCTCAGGGTCCGGTAGGGCTTTTTCAGAAGTGAGCTTGCCACTACCTCCTTCAAAACAGTTGGGGATTTATCAGATTCAGTGAGTCCCTCACCCTAGCAAGGGGGTGCAGCAGGAACTCAAATTTTACCGAATACTGGTTTGACCATGACAAAGGGATCAATGGTCAGGATCCACCCCCCCGCACCACCAAGGGTGCATTCTGCCTGGTGTGTTGGTCCACCAACAACCTGGGACAGCCCTGGGGTTCTTCAACTTAAGACTACCTCCAACAACTCAGCCAAGGAGGCCACTGGCCAACAGGGTGGATGGAAAGCCAACAGCATCTTCACTCTGACCCAACCCTTGAAAACCCACTCCAAGGAAAGGGGTTTTCTGGCAAGCTGAATGGATCATAGCAACTCCTCCGCCCCAGCCTTCTAACCTCGGTTGGTGTTGCACCAGGGTAGCAGAGCTGAGTCAAATCTACTACTCCCTATTCACATACCCACAGTTATACAGGCAATATATATAATATTGTCCCCACACCCTCAGATATCCCTCGTCCATAATCCAATCATAGATGAGGGTGGTCTTATTATACAATGACCAGACATTGAACAACAGCACCATCAGGTTAGCCGTCTCAGTTCCCTGCCAGGTAGGAAGATTCAAGGGCATAGAATGAAGCCACTGTCCCCTTCTAAAGAAAGTGAAACCATGAAGAACAGCGAACAAAATAAGATAGAAAAGCAAACAATTGTGAGGTGCTGAACTTACCATTCCGGCCATTCTGTTTCAGTGTGTTTGCTGAGAGCTGGATGGCACTTCCATAGCCTGTATTCTGTGGAAACTTCAGGTCTTCCAAGTTTCCATCTGTGCTTAGCCTTGCAACTTCCAACTCTGTTGGTATGAAAAAAGTGAAAAATGAAATGCATGCAAAACATTCCAAAGGATATAACTGATTAGAAATTCAGGCGGCAATCAATATATATAATATTGTCCCCACACCCCCAGATAAAAACGTGAGACCCTGTAAATGGATTCTAGTATGGGCCACAGTTATTACCGTATTTTTCTCTCTATAACACTCACATTTTTTCTCCTAAAAAGTAAGGGGAAATGTCTGTGCGTGTTATTGAGGGAATGTGTGGTCCCTGGAGCCGACTGGCCCGAGTGCAGGGGCAAAAATCAGGCAAAACTCAGATCGCGCGCTGCAAAGAGGAGGCTGCTGCTTTCCTGCATTCTGCCTCAGGGTCTTATTGCCCACCCTCTTCTGTTTTCGGTTGCTTTGTTTACAAAGTTGTAAAAGCTGTTTCCGGTTGCTGTGGTTACAAAGCACAGATCCACATGGATTCTCAGGATTTTTGCATTGGCCTACCCCAAACTCACCGTCAAATCACATGTCTGTGGCCACAGCATGAAGCACCGAAATGATACATCCACTGTTTCATTCAGAATTTTTTTTCTTGTTTTCCTCCTCTAAAAGCTATGTGCGTGTTATGATCAGGTGCGTGTTATAGAGCGAAAAATACGGTAATTTACCGTACATTCCTAATCTGCAAGGTGCATCAGGGAGTGCAATAAAATTCCCTGCAGGAAGCCCTCTTGCACACGCAAATTCACTGCTGTGCAGAGTTTGCTCCCCTCTACATTAGCTGATTTGAAGAGAGAGAGGTGGGCGAGAGAGCCTTGTTTCTCCCATTTACCAACCCCATGCTCAAAGCTTCCTAAAGTGCTGAACGTGGGGCTGACAACATCCCTTGTGATGTGATTCCCAAGCGGAACCGCCCTCCACTAGGGATTTTGAAAGGGAAGCTGCGCCAGCTGCCTACCAGGTGACATCATAAAGATGCCACATGACTGACAGATAGGTGGCCCCTGTCCATCTGTCAGATTGGGCCAGGCTGATCCTGATAAAGTTCTTCAGTCCTTGAAATTCCTCTGCACATTTAACCCAAGCCACCAGATTGTGCCTAGAAAAATTAATTCTGCCAAAATTTAGTATGCAACACTACTTCCTTGACCTACGATTTTGGCCATGCTTTACTGATGCTCCATAGACTGCAAGTCTCACAGAAATTGTTCACAGGCTGTTAAGTGTGAAAACTAAGTAACTCTTGCACAAACTACTTTATATCACTTGTTCTTAGGAAGCCAGTGCCAATGCAAGTGAGTGGATGCTACTGAAACAAGTTTCACCCCAATTATTTCGGCTACTCACGAATGTTTTCCGTGCTCTCCCTCACGATATCAGTCTTGAGAAGGTTGTCAGCCAGTACAAAGGCACTTTCTTCCACGGTGTCCAATAACATGGTCGCTGCACGAAGCTGATCACTTGCAGGGAGATCCCTCCATGCATTTAAAGCTTGCGGCTGCAAGAGGTTATTGACTGTTTCCACCATGGCCTGCGAAGAAGAGGAATAAGATTGATTTCCTGCGAGAGCCCCATCCACTCATTATAGAACGCAATGCACCCAGATTCACTGCCCATCCTTCTCAACTTAATCAATGTTTCTGGCTCTGTGTATGAGATGGACAACTCTCATATCTCCCTACCCATTCACTCCACGCATTTCCCAGATTTGGGATCCAGTCTTTGCCCTGAACCCATTTTTGCCAGCCTCCATTTTCTGCAGCGCCTTGCCTTGCTGACGTCTTCACAGCTCTCTACTTGACTGAGGTGACAGCCTTGTTCCTAATTGTTCTTTATATATAGAAAAAACCTAACCAGAAACTTTCCTTTAAGTGGCAATATTGGTTTTTAACAGGGACCTAAAAAGAAACATTGAATCAATGACAGTGACGGAAAGCTCTGTGGACCTGGATTAGGTAATTACTGTCTGCAGCTAAGAAACTGCACTTGGCAAAGAGGCAATCACTCTCTTGCTTGGAAGACTCAGGCCTTGTAAATGACTCAGCTTTACTTGTCACACAACACTTCATGCCTGCAGAAGTTCCTCAGTTCGTTTCTGTGGACTTGTACAAGTGGTTTGTTCTTTAAGAGATCAAGGTGTATCTGCAAGTCTTTGTTGACAGGGGATACACACTTCTTCCCTGTGAGTCCCTTCACAAGCAGATTGTGTCACGTTCTCAAGTGAAGGAATGGGAAATGAGATGCAATATACGTTCACCAATACATTCTGCAGCAAAATAAATATATGAACTGCAACCCATGCACCGCTGAGATCTGAAGTGGCACTATCTCTTGACAAAGGGGATCTTGGGAGTGGTGCTTGCTATCTCACTTTATTGTGGCCATGAAATAAGTAAAAGCTGTTTGACAGCGCAGCGGACCACCTCAGTGGCAGTCTGTACTGACTGGTCATTTCTCACTAGTCTTGGCTGGCAAGGAGGAGTCTATGAGCAATAAAAATGGACACATGTTCTTATGTGAAAATTAAATGCTTAGGAATAAACAATGGCATGTTTCTTTGTCTGTGTGACTGCAGGACTTGAAATCACATTCCTGCTGACCCAAATGAAAAGCAGATTTTCCTTGCTGTAAATATACATTAAACTCAAAACTGCTGAACTTCAACAATGGGCCACCGATCCACAAAAACCTTTCTGTGATTCAAGTTGAGAGGCTGTGACTAACTCAAGGTCACCCAGTTTGCTTCGTGGCCCAGTGAGGATTTGAACCCAGGTCCTGCCTGACACTCTAACCACTACACCACACTGGCTCTCATAGTGGCCTTGGAAAAGGAGACTGTTTTTAGCTTCTTGACGCTGAGGTCCAGCGCCAAGGGCCTTCTGGCTGCTCCCTCACTGCGAGAAGTGAGGTTACAGGGAACCAGGCAGAGGGCCTGGCATGTATCAGAGAGTTGGGATTAGGTTTGAATCTCCTGGCATGTTGCATCCATGGCAAATTTAATACAAGTCTGAACACATGATACAGTGATATTTTGTCAGCCTGATATGCTGTAGTCACTCAATCTCTCACCCATGGAAAAAACCCCTCTGAGTCAAATATTTCTGTGAAGCTGTAAGCTCATAACGCACCAAAAACACAACACCCACAACCTGTTGTGTAAGCTTTGCTTAAATGATCTGCTGCAACTGTGATTTCCTGGAGCTCTATAAATGGTATTTTTCTGCACTTGGTATCAGTATTTATCTTACCCTTCCTTCCTTCAGTTGTTTTCCCCTCATTATTTACTTTTCTTCTTAAGAATAAAAAAAGTCTATTTCCCCCCATTACAAATTCTATGTGGTTTTGGTGTCCACTGATGGTGCTGTAATAATAAGGAACACAAAGCCAAACTATGATAAACCCAGCGGGGAGGAATGTGCAAGTACCTGGACGTAGGCTCTGCAGGAACGCTCCCGTTTCTGAAGCTGGATCCATACAGATGGTTGTTATAAACACAGAATAAAAAAGTTAGTGACAGGAGAATGCAAAATTATATCAAACATCTACTGCAAAACTCGTTTCTCTTACAACTTGTTTCCAAGAAAGCACACTAAGCTAGGCAGTAGCAGTCTTTCAGTATCACTGAGGACAAGTTACCTGCTTAATTGTTATTTATAAGAAAAGTACTAAGACAAGCAGTAAACAAAGAATCATAGAATTGTAGAGTAGGGGCCACGAGAGATAATATTTTCAGTCAAAACTCTTTTAAAAAGAATTCCTTCATCCAACGACCAACTCAAGCTTATTTTGAAGATTTCCCTGAAATTGCTCCTTGTATCTGGTCATAGTTTTGAGATGTCCACCTCTGAGCACTACAAATAAAGGCTTCTGGATATGCAAATTTTTTTCCTCTGGGCTACTTATGAAGTACTACTACCATATGAATTCAGGCCCCAAGAGACCTCATCGCCACACCAAAATAACCATCATTTTGCTGACTCAGATGTCATTTGCAGGATCATATGAACTCCATTTCATTGAACATTGGTGCCCTGATCCAGAGAATGCTATTCATTTGTGCATCACGACCCCCAAATAACCAATTTACTTTCAATGGGGCAAAAGTTTGGATGCGCCCATGGAGGTGCAGTTCTTCCAGATATTTATATACCACCTAATATAAAAACAACCTCTAAGCGATTTACAAAACGACATTCTGCCGGGCATCCAATTTACCCTTGCCACTCCTGATTTCGTTCTCTGGATTTTGTGAAAAGCCATTACATTCTGGAGAATAATGCGAGGAAAAAGAGCAATTGAATGACTAAGAATGTAAGCTGACTCAGAATTCAACACTCTTTAGCACAGCCTTCAGATGTTTTGGATTACAAGCCCTACCCTGAAATCTGATTTAGCATCTCAATGCCAAAGCCTACCCAATGCAGCAAGGTCCATTGAATATTGAGAGAGGTTAAATGAATACCTCAAAAGTCAAGGTTCAAGGGCAGAAATCTGGCTGAGTCTGGAATAACCTTGTGAAGTGAAAGGATATGAAAGAAGGTTTTACATCTAGATGTTAGGATAGAGAGGATAAAGAAAACAGGAAAACAGGAAGACAGAATGAGAGATAAAGGAGGTGCTGTGGGATTGATAGAAGTCAATGTCTTGTTGTTGCTGCTTTAGTGTTTATAATATTAACTTGTAAGATATGGATTTGTTTGGTTTTTTGTTTTGTTTTTGTTGTCTTTTTTAGTTTCCGAATGTTGATTTTTGTGTGTTGTGTATTGTTATCTTTTGATATCTTTCGTGTTGTTGTTGTGTGGAAAATACTAATAAAATTCATATTTAAAAAATGAATATTGGGAGAGGTTTGGGTGGGGACAGGAAAGTCATCTTCCATCCAACCCTTCAGTGGGAACGTCTCTGAATCCAACTCATTACGATTATACATTTTATTCAATTCCTATTTCATATTCAAGAACTAATCTTTACCCCTTCTGCTTTAATCAACAATGTGCTGAACGCCGCAACAGAACCCACAATTTACGCAGATTATATTGTTTTTTTAAACAAGCTGAGAAAACAAACTTATTTTAGATGATTTAACTTATAAGGCAGGAATCTGAATTAAAGGATTTAATTATGCAAGCTATCAGAAAGTTAGAAAATCTGCCTAACAGAACACAATCTGGGGAAATATATGACAGATTGAAGGCGAATGAAGAACAGCAAAAGTATTTGGAAACATATAAAATATATAAACAGCTTGACTTCTCAAAATAAATATTTGTTTGACAAGATAGGTAAATCATTTGGCCACTATCCATATGATGAGCAAAAGAAAAAAAAAATAAAGGAATATAATGAGTTTGTTGTTAAATCATAAGCAATGTTATAAGAATGTGAAAATTAGTTTAAAAAGCTTTCCGCAATTACATTTCTTAAACAAGAGAGAATAAAGTAATTCTAAAAGGTGTTAATAGTTCAAAGCTAATGAGAGGGGACATGGAATTCACTGATGTGAAAGATAAGGCTACAGGTTCAGGAGGTTTTTCTGCAGTTTTATTCCAACTGTTTAAAAATAAAAATACCATCTCCACAGTGTCTGTTATAAATTAATGTTAATCCCTGATAATCTTCCAACCTGTCTGGAAGAAGCAAGTATGACTGCTATTCCTTGAACCAGACAGCAGCTTGGAACTTACCTGATCAAGGGTGCTGAAACAAAACTAGGTCCCCAATTTAGAGCCAGCGAATTTGGTGGCTCATTTCAGCAACGCAGGTGAGGAACATGTGACCCTCCTATCAGCCTCTGCCAGCAAAGCGAATGAACATCAACTCCATGCTGGGAGTTGATGTCCAACAACATCTGGAAGGCCACAGGTTCTCCATCTTTGAAGCAGCAGCATTCTGTGAGCCATGTGGAAAAAAATATGGTGGCCGACTATGTCATGGCGAATCATTCCAACAAAGCAATTAATTTTTTTCCCCTGTGCTGAGTTTAACCACTTGACTTTCAGCCCAACACCCCAACACATATATCAGTTTTCTATGTACTGTATATTTCTACTTGGATATCTACCTACCTACCTATCATCTACCTATCATCTATCTATCTATCTATCTATCTATCTATCTATCTATCTATCTATCATCTATCTATCATCTATCTATCTATCTATCATCTATCTATCATCTATCTATATCTATATCTATCATCTATCTATTTTGAAAACATATGTAGGTGTTTTTTTTAAAATCTCATTAAAATAAAACAACAAGATAAATTAAGTAGCATGAATACCCAATACAATATTTTACTTAAATGATATACCAAATGGCTGGCATCAAGAGCCAGTAAAGGCCCCACTAAACAGGTACAATGTAAGCCCCTTTTCTTTGGGGAAAAGATTATTCCAAAGAATGGGCTCCACAAGAAAAATAGTCCTCTGCCAGGTCACTGAAAGATGAGTTTCTGCAAAGTGTGGCCACAACCAAGAGAGCCTAAGAAGATTACTTTAGTGACTGAGCAGGTCTGAACAGGAGAAGGTGTTCCCTTCAAATTGTTTTGTGCCAGAGTGCCTTGTCAAACATTTAGCCTACTCAAATAAGCTATTCCTCCACCCTCAAACTTATATATAATACACTGGCAAACTTCAAAGTAGTCCACCACGCCATTTTCAAACTATATACAGTAGGACCTATTCTCCCACCTCAAATTCTCGTTATAATGGAGGGATGTGATTCAGCTGACTGACCCCTAACATGGGGCCACTATAGCAGGACTTCTTAGAGTCACCTGGATTTTAAAATTGCTCATAAAAAGCTGTCTAATGAGATGCTTTACCAGACAGCAGTAAGTACAACTGCCATGTTCTCTTTGTCTCGCTGTCTTGAGGTGAAGCGAGAAGCTGCTGGCACCCTCCCCACCACCAAAGCCTTGCTTACTGAGGTCGGGCAACTGGTTCTTCTGACAAGATCTCAGAGAACTTTTGTGAGATGGTGATCTGTGGGGGCAGCACCCTGCAAGATTCTGCCACCTGAGGCGGCTGCTTCAGCCCACCTCATGGGCGGGCTGGCCCTGTATCTTTGACTGCAAATACGAGGGAATACTAAGGGACGCAGGTTGCGCTGTTGGTTAAATCACAGAGCCTAGGACTTGCCGATCGGAAGGTTGGCGGTTCGAATCCCCGCAATGACGGGGTGAGCTCCCGTTGCTCGGTCCCAGCTCCTGCCCACCTAGCAGTTCGAAAGCACGTCAAAGTGCAAGTAGATAAATAGATAACGCTCCGGCGGGAAGGTAAACGGCATTTCCGTGCGCTGCTCTGGTTCACCAGAAGCAGCTTAGTCCTGCTGGCCACATGACCCGGAAGCTGTACGCCGGCTCCCTTGGCCAATAAAGCGAGATGAGCGCCGCAACCCCAGAGTCAGCCACGACTGGACCTAGTGGTCAGGGATCCCTTTACCTTTATGATAGGTAAGGAGGGAATACTGTCTTACTTTGGGTGGTACTAGGGTAATGACTGTGTTGATTTTCACTCATCAATGGTCAGATAAGGTGGTGGAGTCACATTATCCACAAAGGTTTAATCTTTGCCCATTGAACTCTACCAGCTTGGAAGTGTGTTTGTGACGCTGCGCACCAGGAGCAGTCAGTGGTTTCCACAGGCCACGTTTCTGCCTAATGAGAATCACTGGCTGAGATGACATTGGAGTTGGTGCTGAAGTCTCATGCAATGATGGCTCTGTGAGATATGCACATCCAGACAGACATTGCTGTGTCCGAGTCTGGTCCAGATATAGCTGCAGAATCTTTGCATTCAGTGTGATGAGGAGACCATGGTTGTAATGATGTCCGAGCTGCAAGCCATGGATTGTTTCCTGCTCACGTATTGACAGGGGAAATGTCTCGAACCACATGCTCACCTCTGCCTTTCCTGGCTAATAAAAATTTGTAAGGAGAGGCTGCTTTCCAGTTATCATGCCGTTCACAATTATTATTAATTTTGGTGCTCTATAACATTTTAAATGATGACAGGGAAGCTGTCTATGCCTCTTAAGGAGGCTGTTATCCATTCGCTCCCCAGGGGATCTTTGAGTGTTGATAACCCAGTAAATCACGGTCCAGTATCTGAGCTCCCGTTTCCAAGCAACATAATTGAGCATAGGGTTGCTTAGCAACTCCAGGCATACCTAGATGATAAAAACATTCTTAATCTTTTTTTAGCTTGGCTTTTGCTTAGGCTCTGAGAACAAAACTGTTTTCGTGGTCTTATTAGACGGTCCCCGTATGCAGATCAACAAGAGAAACTGCACCATCTCCAGAACTTTGGAGGCAATGGGTTATTGGGTACTGTTAAAGCAGTGGCACAAACCAGTGGCCATGCAAGAACCTGACCCACAATGACTTCGCCAAGGACTAGCAGCCAATTAAATGTCTTAGGACTGAACTACAAAAGCAGCAGGAGGAGGAGGTAACAGAATGGACTGTACCACTTCAGAATACAATGGGTGTGTGTATGTGTCATGTTTTTTAATGTTGCCCTACATGAAAAAGCTCACTGCAAACAGAAAAAAGCACCTTAGCAAGAAAACCTTTCTCCCTCATGTGCCATATAAAACACAGGGTCATTAAAAATGGTACAGTGGTGCCTCGCAAGATGAAATTAATCCGTTCCGCGAGTCTCTTTGTCTAGCGGTTTTTTCGTCTTGCGAAGCAACCCTATTAGCAGCTTAGCAGCTATTAGCGGTTTAGCGGCTATTAAAGGCTTAGCAGCTTAGCAGCTAAAAGGCTATTAGCGGCTTAGCGGCTTAGAAAAAGGGGGGGAAGCGAAAAAAAATCGCAAGACTCGCAAGACGTTTTCGTTTTGCGAAGCAAGCCCATAGGGAAATTTGTCTTGCGAAGCGCATCGAAAAACGGAAAACCCTTTCGTCTAGTGGGTTTTTCGTCTTGTGAGGCGTTCGTCTTGCGGGGCACCACTGTATCCTCCGCTTGCAGTATGAAGTGATAAAGTCTGTTATTCCACCTTGATATTCAACCTCTGCAGCGACAGGGGTGAGTAACCGTTGTCCCTGCATACATTGGATTCCAACAACATTAGCAGAGCCATTGGTTTTCGATTTTCATGCTATAAGTTTAGACCTCATCCCAGTCAATTAATCAAATGCATTTCAATTGACAAATGATTATTAATTACAATTAAGTCATCAGCAATTAATTAGATATACAAAACTGGTGTATGGATAAGGAAAAAAGTATTTTTTCTTCAGAATTATAATGACACAATTATAATTCTGCAACAGAAGGAAGAGATTCCCTCCCGCATAAAACAGAAGAAGGAATGTCCCTTTTGTTTTTGCTTTTACTTTGCAAAGTGCTTTGGGATTCACTTGAATGCAAAGCAGCATATAAAACAATAAATAAAACAAATCATTCTAAAATGGGACCTGTCACCCTTATTTTTTCTAACAATTTGTATCAAAGATAAATGGAAAACCTAATGCTCAAGTAATCTTCTTAAATGATAAAATATTTTAATTGATCTCTCTAATTTATTGGTAGCGCAGTTCTCTACATGCCTATGCAGTAGTAAGTCCAACTGAGTTCAAAGCTTTTTATTTGTTAAGGTAAATGGGTTAGTATTTTATGTACATAGATTTTTTAAATGCATTTTATTAAATAAATAAATCCAACTGCTTGTCTGATTGTGCAACCGATTTCCACTTGCACAGTGAGACTTTTCCTTCCTCCCGTTTCCACTGCAGCCCCACACCTGCACTCCTCCCTCCCAAAAATATGTGGTCCGGAAAGTTCCGCAACCCTCCAGATCAGATTTTGGGTGTGCATGAAGGGCCTGCAGTGGGGAGGAAGGGAAATCTATTTTTGTGGCGCTGGAGATTGCCCACCGTGGCTAAACTTTCACTGCAACCTCGTGGGTCACTCTCAAAGGAAGCCACGCTAGTGAGTCTTTCCCTCCATTGCTATTCCATATTGTATGTGGAAGAGGTGTAACACCATGTCCCCAACTACCCTACCCTTTCCCACTTATCCAAGAGGACAATAGTCTTGGTTCTTAATTGTTCCAAGTTAGGGTGGCGAAAGAAAATTAAGAAAAGCAAACTAAAGCAATCCAGAAAAGATTACGGTGATCAAAGCAGATCTTGGGTTGCCTTTAAATTAGATCTTCTTCTTTTTATTACATTTTTTCAACCTGTGGTGGACACAGACAGGAGTGCTTTTGATCAATTTCATTGGTGACCTTTCTTTTATCACTTTATCTTTTATCACTCCTTTACGAGCTGACAACCCGTAGCTCATTATGATGAATCATTTTTTAAAAAACTATATCCCACCTAGTTTCCCAAAGGAATAGGAGAAGCAATCAGGGCCCGAAAGAATGCTGTCTGAGGCAGTTGCTACATTTCCCCTATCGAGTGGTCTGGCGCTGTCCACCACCAACAGATAGAGAACATCGAGGTCAACAGAACTGCATATATGGGGAGGACGAAAGTCCTGGCTGTTTCCCCATCTATCTGCTGTTGTTTCCTCTTCACTATTGTTAATTTCCCCTGTTCTTCCCTGTCAGGGAACTGACATCGGAGCCAGAGGCGAAGGGAAGGCTCTCAGATGATGCTGGCGAAGGACCCAGCACCAGGGGGAGAAACAGCTCAGTAGAGGGTGAAGCCAATCAGCGCAACACCAGGGATAAAGGGGGGCAGACGGGGGAAGTGGAGAGAGGGCTCCAGGACTCTTCACTGGACATCAGTGAGGAGAGCCCAGGTCCTCCGCTGCCCACGCCTTCCCTGCGCAGAAGACTCCCGCGCAGTGAGAGGAGGAGGAGACTGGGTGTCAAACAACTTTTATGTTGGAAGAGGTTCAAGAAACGCCCACTGACGGATTCTGCCAGTGACTGAGGCAGCCACGATGAGAAGGGGCTGCGCAGTCAGAAAGGTTTAACTAGGGAAATTAACCGAGAAAGGCACCAGCTTACGCACGAGTAACTCATACTCACTACATTCCCAGTCCCAAAATTTAGGAAAAATAAGCTGAGATTTCAGCCACCTTCAGTTCCCGCTGCATATTGCTGTCAGAGCCTTCAGAATTCTCAACAGGAAAATTCTTACTAATCTGGAAGAGGGGAAAAGGATGGGGGAGGCAGGCTGCAACTGCCTATTCCCTATAGGTTTGATTTTTATCTCCTCCAGCAATGCCTACTGGTGCAGGAGTTACTCAGACGGCCACTATAGTTCTGGGAGCGCTGCCAACACGGCTCTCTCAAGTTACTCTATAGTATATACATCGCCAGGGAAGTATTATTCTGCTATGCGCTCCTACTATCCGCTGGGACAAAGCTACAAAGAGCTGTCTCACGCTGGCCCTGCATTCTAATGTTATCCGAAGCCCGAATTGTTCTTGGAATAAACAAATATTTCGCAGGGAGTCCAAAGATGATCTGTTTTGATCGCAGCAAAACGGAAGAGTAATGAAACCCCCTCTATACAAGATTGGATCCAAAAGCTGACAGAATATGCCGAATTAGACGGTTTATCAGAAAAAATGAAGAATAAATCAAAACAGGAATTTGTTTCAAAATGGGAGGTTTTCAAAGAATATCTGAAAAATAAATATAGTAGTTTAAATTCTGTTGCAGCAGTTGAGGAACTTCAGATATAGTTGCAAGGTAGATATAAGAAATTAGATTTATTGAGAATAAGTTTAATTATGATAAAAGTGTGTATTGGCAATAAGTAATATGAATTTGAAATATGGAATAGACGGGTTGGGTCTTTAGTGTTAAGACCAATAGATGTTTTATTGTTTGCTAAGAAAATTATGTGTCTATGGTTATTTTTGTAATTTGGTATTTGGTTTTTTTTTCTTGTTGTATAAATAAAAAACTTTATTTTTTAAAAAAAGAAAAAGATGATCTGTTAAGTTAGCAGAGTGCGGAGGTCCTCAGCTCCCGTGACAGATGCAAGAGGACTTCTCACAGCGAAAAGCAGAAGAGAAAGACAAAGACGGCGGTGGCTTCATTGGCCATTACATGTATTACTTACCTTGTTTAAGCTACGCGCAGCGCTGTCTTTTCCGCCGGGTGTCAAGTTTCGCAGCTGCACGTCCAGCAAACCCACCAACTGATCCATGGCGCGAACGGAGTAGGTGATGTCTCCGGCGTTCAGGTGGCTTTTGGTTTGCTCGGCAAGTTCTCTAGCGACGTTGGCAGCTGTCTCTCCCGATTTCAACTACGGTTCAAAGAATGCGAGAAAGCGTCAAGATATTTCACTGCCTCGGCTAAAAACCGAGTTTGCGCTCTGGTATTAGGGAGGTTTGGGATCGTGACAGCTTCACAACAGCAACATTTGCCTAGAGCTTTCATGCGTTTGAAGTGCTTCACGTACATTATCGGGTTATAATCTTTACAACATCCCTGTAAAGTCCGTCAGTATTATCACCTCCCCATTTAGCACATTCATGCGCGTGCGCTTAGAGGCTTAAGGCCACCTAGTGAGTTCAGGACAGAAACAAGATTCAAACCAAGGATTTCCTGATTCACAGCTTGGTTGTATTTATGTAAAAAAGCGTCATAACAGGCTTTAGTTGTATATGCAAATGTTCTTCATTAATGCTCTGCATCAGTGCTTTCTAAAACTTGGTCCTCCACTTGTTGTTTTTTTTTTTTTTGACTACAACTCCCATCACCCCCAGCTAGCAAAACCAGTAGTCAGGGATGATGGGAGTTGTAGTCCAACAACACCTGGAGAGTCAAGTTTAGAAAGCACTGCTCTATTTCAATGTCTTAAATTATAAAATCAATTCTGAAAAATTCTAAGTCTTCTACAACCCGAAGATGTCATCCTCCACTCAGTTAGCTGCTTTTCTTGGGACTATCATGAATTAACCTACAACTACAGCTACAACAACAACATAACCTTACTCAGCCTCCCTTACAGCAAAATCATATACATGCCTATTCAGAAGTAAGTCCCATTTAATTCTGGGAGATTTACTACCAGGTAAGTATATATAGAAGTAAAGCTTTATTACCTCTTTATGCATAAATACCCTCCCTCTTTAGTCATTTTGAGAATGTATTTTTATCTTTTTGGATGATGCCTTTTGTGTTTGTTCTTTTCCATTGCCAAGGCTGAAGATGATCAACAGGCAGGAACTGCCTTTTAATTTCTCCATTAAAGGAGGATGCCTTTGATTAAAGAAGGACGCCTGTTGAGATTCATAAATCAGCACTAGCAGTGAAACTTCACAGTAGATTGAGGCACAATATAGTGGCAGTTCTTCTTTATTTTCCTTCTCTCGGTACTAGCCTGATGTGCAGTTACAAAACTGAAAGGATGGTTTTGAGCATTAGTGCTTAGAACCACCTTATGGGGGGAAATATCTATATCAGAGGATCTCAGACTGAAATCTGCTGAGAGTCTGAGAGTCCTGCTCCTGCCTCTCTCCACCAGGCCTAGGGCAGGGTCTGACAGACTACAAAAAGACGGCTGTTGCCCGGCAGAGAATACTGTTTACATTCTTTTAAACTGCTTTTTAATGTGTGTGTTTTTTTAATTTTTAAAAATTATTTAAAACCCTTTTTATGTGGGGTTGTTTTTGGTGTGGTAGGGGTAAGTAACCACAGTTCTAAACACCAGATATTTTTTTTTTAGGACATCTGTTTGGTGAAGACAGTGACTCTCCCTGGAGACTATTCTTAATTATTTGTGAAACAAATGTTCGTTTTGAAATAGATGCAGGGGCTGATTATCACAGGACTCATCTACGCAGCTGCAAATAAACATTTACAATTTATTACAATTTTCACAGCGTTTTTTTATATGTTGTGTAGATTCTACCACAGTTATTTCAGAGAAGACCTGCACATGACTTCAGAACCCCCCAGATTAGCAATAGGCAGAAATCATTTTACATAGCCCATGGGGTATTCTTGATTGTTTTGGCTGCTTCACCACAGAAACAAGCTAGAAAGATGAGCAGTTTGTATTCACCATGTATGCGACGGAAGGCTGGATCCTGAATAATCTCTACAATTGTGTAGCTGCCACAATAGGAAAACACATTTGAGTAGATTTTTTAAAAAAGCTTAATGGGAAAATATGTACTTCAAACACCTAGAAGAGTCATTTTCAAACTGGATGACTCAATAAGCCTTTGGCACACAACCATGACAAACTAGAGCACTAAAGTGACAACACAACCTTTCTGAGTTTCTCTTTTCAGCACTGCCATTTGGGATCACAAGTACACCCAAAACCTTTCAAAGAAAGGACTTTTTAAGAGTTCTAAGAGGATTCATTGATGAAACCTTAATACATCACTAGAAGATCAAGACCAGATGTTGGCCATCAACTTGAATCAAATCCATGAATCCAGTCTCAAGCTAAACAAGGATAAATGCTTTTTTTTTTGCCAAGATGAAATAAAGTTTTTTTGGCAGATAATCACACAATATGAGACAAAGCCATGCCCAGAGAAAACAAATTGTTATCTTCCTATGTAAATGCCATCCCAGAGCCAAGAGCACTGATTAACCCCATTGCCTTCTTGGTATAGTCAACACTCTCAAACTAGGTTAATATTTCCAAGACATCTCCACAAAGTCAAAACCACTACACCTACTACTGAAATACCATGCTCTAATTTTGGGGTCCAGGTTTGAAGTCTGCTTTTAAGAGGATTTATATGATAATCAGCAGACTTCACTAAGAGAACCACCTTATTTACTAGGAATGTGCATTCCACCCCAAATTTGATGAAGAAAATAACCGACAGACCCCAGCTACTGTCCTGGGACAAAATAAAACACTCAGATCATGTTCATAGAATCATAGAATCATAGAATCATAGAATCATAGAGTTGGAATAGACCACAAGGGCCATCGAGTCCAACCCCCTGCCAAGCAGGAAACACCATCAGAGCACTCCTGACATATGGTTGTCAAGCCTCTGCTTAAAGACCTCCAAAGTAGGAGACTCCACCACACTCCTTGGCAGCAAATTCCACTGTCAAACAGCTCTTACTGTCAGGAAGTTCTTCCTAATCTTTAGGTGGGATCTTCTTTCTTGTAGTTTGGATCCATTGCTCCGTGTCTGCTTCTCTGGAGCAGCAGAAAACAACCTTTCTCTCTCCTCTATGTGACATCCTTTTATATATTTGAACATGGCTATCATATCACCCCTTAACCTCCTCTTCTCCAGGCTAAACATGCCCAGCTCCCTTAGCCGTTCCTCATAAGGCATCGTTTCCAGGCCTTTGACCATTTTGGTTGCCCTCCTCTGGACACGTTCCAGTTTGTCAGTGTCCTTCTTGAAGACAGTGTCCTTCTGTTCAGACTGAACATGGACTACTTAAAAGAAACCAACCACTCAGATTTGTAAACATAAGTCAACCCAGTGTATGGCCACCATTTTGGCTCTTGCTCCATTTGGTATATTTTGGAGTTCCAGTAAAAACAAATTCGATCACACCACGCTGAACTTTCCATCCCTGAACTAATATATTCTACGCAGTTATTTGTTGATGGCTCATCCCTCCATCCCTAATTTACGAAACCATGTGTTACGTCAGCCACCACTAAAATTCCTATGCGAGGGACTGATTGTTTGACGCAGTATCAGGCAGCTTCACAAAAATTACAAAGCTCTTGTTTTAATTTGGCAATTCATTAAGAAGGGCTAAAAATGTGTCTTGAGCTATGCCAAAGCCATTTCCTGTCCCCGGGGAGATGATGTTGCGGGCTGGGAGCAAGCCCCCCCCCATGCGCATGGGGCGGGAAAGCCCCTGCGCCTTTGGTTGGTCCTTGGCCACGTCAACCCAAGGCTGTCCAATCCGGACGGTCCGGGGGTGTGGCGCCGGCTATTTAAACTGCCCACGGCCAAGGACATGTTCCTTTTCTCCCTGCTTGGTCAGTTCTCCTGTCCTCCACTCCCTTAGGTTCGGCTCTTTATCTCCTTGCTATGGACTTTGGTTGCTCGCCTGTTTTTTAACAGGGACCTGGTAAGAATTTTTTCCACTTGGCAAATTGGCACCGGCCATTTGGTTTTTCGCCTACCTCGCAGCAGTTCGTCACAACTTTGTAAGGTTTGGCGGTTAGGCATTGGAGTATTAGGTTGAAGGTGAGGGGAGGTAGTGGCCATCACCTACCCCTCCTATTTCAACGGTATTCCGTTAAAGAAATCTGAGGGGTGTGGTTCCCATCCAAAGCCCCAGACGGGGGGGGGGGGGCTAGGGCCATGGCACGACCCCTAGCGGTGACCCTGGGGGAGTTCCTAGTTGATGTGCATCAGCAGGGCTCCCCCTTCTGGTGGTTAACCCTTCCAAGACTCCGGCAGACGGGCGGTTGTCAGATATAGTTGTGTGGCTTCCAATGCCTAAGCCAATACCACTCACATTCTGTAACCAATAAAGTTGTGGCCTTTTTCACCCATTTACCTAAGACACTGTTTCATGTGTCTTTATTCCACTTCCTGGGAGGGTTTGGGACCTTGCCACGCAATTCTGAATGCAGGCAGCGGCTCACATGATGAAATGGAATTATAAAACACTTCTGTACCCACACAAAACTAGAAGCGTTCCAACCTTGCCTTCTCCCCAACATTCTAGTTTTCTAAGCATAGGAAGGTGTGTATCAACCATGGGTAGTTGAGGCAGGAGTCGTGCACCTGACTTCTTGACACCATGCATGCCTGCCACTTACACGGAAAAGCCGTGTGGCAAGGTCAGTGCAGTGCGAGGGCAGCAGCAGGAACGTCAGATTGCCTCCGCTGCTGCACCCGGGCTGACGCTGAGCTCCTCACAGATCCCTCATAGCTCCACAACTCAAGGGAAAGAGAGAAAGGAAATGCAAAACAAGACAAGACAAAACCCTATTCTGATTGAGACTGAGAGGTGTGGAAACAGGAAATGAAAAAGCGATGGTGCTTTTTTTGAAAGTATGTCAAGATAGTGATATCGACATACACTCCCCACAATCCCCATCGCATCTAAATTCATGCCAAATAGGAAGAGGTTTAAAGCAATAATTTTTTTAAAATCCTAGAAGATAATAACTGCTGCCCCTACCATATTCTAAGGATGGGAGGGAGATTAAATATTATTTGAGCCTATCACAAATAGCATACGGACACAGCCTCAATTCCCAGTGATTTATCATCTTCTCAATTGGGTCATAATGAATGTATGAGTAAGATGGTCGAAATGGAAGTTATTGGATATGAAGATGGGGCAAAGCTAAAACCTTTTCATTCAAATATTAAAGGGTATCTTTCATGAAAAGCCAACCAAGAGTCCAAAAACTTTAATAATTCAAACGGATCTGGAGTGTAATGCATCAGGATTTATAGGAAATTATGTGACCCCCTATTAATCTGATACCCTTGAATCAGGATTCTGAACAAGAGATATGAAGTGCATTTTGCCATGTGGATGGCTGGAAAGGCATCAGTTTTCAGCTTGAAATGCGGCAGACTACTTTGGCAGTCTGATGCACTGCGGTAGAAAATTCAAAGAGCCTCTGAGCGAATAAATGCTTCTCTCCCAAGTGATCATATAGCTTTGTCAGCTCGCACCCTTTGTGTTGGAGACTCATAGGCAGAAAACGTCCAGAGAACTATTGGTATGCCCTTCCTTGGATTGGGAGGAAGCCCTGATAGGCTGGAGAAGCCGTTAATTAGGAATACAGTGCAACACAGTGCAGCAACGAACAATAAACTGAATTAAAGACAAAGTGTGTGCAAAGTAAGCACAGTGGCCATTCACAACTGGAGATCCCAATCAAGGTTTTTTTTGAAGCAGGTTTTCAGACTGCACAAATACCCCATCAGACATACCACACTAATGAAAAGAAAAGAAAAATATGAACACAAAGCATGCTTTGCTCCTTGCTTACACCCTGTATCAGTGGTGATTTCTAGTCCCTAGTTCTTATTGATTATATACTGACAGTTCAGTTATGAATCTGTCTTAGCTCAGTAACAACCAGGCAAAAGAAGAAGAAGAAGAAGAAGAAGAAGAAGAAGAAGAAGAAGAAGAAGAAGAGAGAAGAAAGGAAAAGAAAAGACAAGAAAAGAAGAAGAAGTAGGAATTTCAAAGGATGCAATGAAGCATTATCTGTCCAATGATGAAGGTACAGAAGATGCGGTTTTGGCTAAAAAGAAGGCATGTTTAATATGGTTTGAGAAGTTTGTTGTAGTGATGGAAACTGAGCATATTCTACTCTACATAGGATTTGTGTAATACTGTCTCTGACACTGCCTGTCATTTAAGTGTTTAATAAACGGATACACCTAAACGTGTCTCATCTCCTCATTTTTCAATCTGTACATTATCAGCTTTCCAACCACCCCCCCCCGCAATTTCACATCTTGTGTCCAACAGCACACTAAAAAAGAACTTTTTCACAAACATCCTAGGATTTGCTAGGTAGGTGTTAATTAGCATAGTAAATCTTGGATGATTGTGAACTTTTTGCATTTTGCAGCCACTTGCCTCCACTGCTATACATATGCACCTGTCAGCTGAAGTTAACACTCCATGAATCTGAAGAAGAGAACTCTAGTCCATGAATGCTTATGCCATAATAAATGTGTGCCAAGGCTTTTCCCCACAGCCAGAACTCCGTTACGGCGTCTCTCAGGTGGGCGCCATTGCCATTAAAAGAGAACAAGGAAGGCGTTCATGGCGAGTTCCAGCAATTCTTTTTCTACAAAAAAAATGTTATGCCATACAACTTTTCTTGTTTTTTCTGTTACTCATTTAGAAAGTGAGAATATTGTGATCACGTATTACAAAGAAAGGGATTCCATACTTGTTTGAAAAGCAGCTAAAATAATTTTAGAAATGGGGAAAAATACCTTATATTCAGGAAGTGATATGACCTTGATACAGAAGAGCAAGGTAAGTCATTTTATATGGTACAACCAAGTATTATAAAATATAGCTTAGATCCAACATCAACAGTTTCTTCTTTTTAAAAAAGAAAGTCCACAATCAATTAACAGTTTATTTTTGTCTGTTTGTTGCTACTGATTTTAAAGCGATTTTTATATTAGTCTGACTCTCTTAATTTTAAACTGCTTTGGAAATTATTTTCTTTCCGTTCAGATAACTTCCAAAGCTGAATAAAAAGCACCTTAAAACTGACATAGAAATTCAAATATCTTACAAACATAAATGGCTCAGATAAAGATGCACAAAGTTAAAAGCATTCATGTAATAAACAAATGATCAATACTGATGGGGAATATGGATAACGCCGTATGCTGAAACGCCTCCATCTTGGCATGGAAATGTTGGAGGGGCAGAGAACCACCACTTGCATTGTCACAGCACCCTGTGCCATGGGCAGGGACAGTTCTGCTTCCTGATGTCATGTGAATTCAGGTGATTGACAGTTGGGTGGCCCCCTGGCTGGATCAATTATCCTACCACTGATGCACACAATAAGGCATCAATTCTAATAGGGTCTTCTTGACAAGATGTAAAAAATTCTAATATTTTGAAGACTCCCTTCCCCTGCTATTTTGAAACCTCCTTCTTGACTAGCACCTTACATATGGGTATGTATGAACTGCAATTTATGCTCTCTTTTTTCACATCAATCTGACATCATATGCTCACTGCTCCCCTTTCTATAGGCAAGTCTCCTAATTTCTTGCATTTACTGTACTTTAGATCCGGGAGATGCAACGCAATGCTATGATTTTTGGTTCAGTCGCAGCAGAAACATATTTTTATATAAAGGCAACACAGAAGGAATGGGAGCATAAGGTATGAACACAAGGACATGTCAGATAAAAGCAAAATCTTACCTTCTGTGTGATATGGTTGACCCAAAGTGAAGAGCAGTTGCTAAGATCTGGCCCTTGAGGATCCCAGATCCCGCCAGGAGCAAGGCACAGGAATGTTGAAACACCTAGAATGACAAAGATATGATGAGACACCATATATGTTACCTGCCCCTTGAAGTACTGATCAGTCAGTTGTTTCAAAAGAATTTTTTTCCAATGTAAAGATTAATTTCTGGGCGGTAGAAGTGTTTTAATGCATGAAGTAATCTGTGCAATGAATTTGCCCAAATCCTGAACTGAAATAGTCCACTTCACAGAGTTTTGGGGCTTGTTTGAGCAGAAGTGGGATCTCTCTGTATCACCCTAAAATGAAGAATGGGTCGCCAAAGCAATCAGGGTGCTTCAGAGATTCAGGGTGCTTCAGAGATTCAAAAATAAGTGTTTGCAAAAACTGGACAGCTGTGAGTCTAAAATGACTCCCAGGCTGCGCACCTGGTCCTTCAGGGGCACAGTGACCCCATTCAGGACCAGGGAATCCCCCACACCCGCCCGCCCCCTGTCCCCCAAAAACAGTACTTCTGTCTTGTCAGGATTCAACCTCAATCTGTTAGCCGCCATCCATCCTCCAACCGCCTCCAGACACTCACACAGGACCTTCACCGCCTTCACTGGTTCTGATTTAAAAGAGAGGTAGAGCTGGGTATCATCGGCATACTGATGAACACCCAGCCCAAACCCCCTGATGATCTCTCCCAGCGGCCGCATGTAGATGTTGAAAAGCAT
This sequence comes from Podarcis bocagei, assembly GCF_964188305.1. NCBI lineage: Eukaryota > Metazoa > Chordata > Lepidosauria > Squamata > Lacertidae > Podarcis > Podarcis bocagei. Next base: position 42,316,569 of record NC_138143.1, on the reverse strand, counting down.
GGGGGGAGAGGACAGAATCCTGAGGCACCCCACAAGTGAGAGCCCAGGGGTCTGAACACTCATCCCCCACCACCACTTTCTGGACACGGCCCAGGAGGAAGGAGCGGAACCACTGTATTGACAGTGCCCCCAGCTCCCAGCCCCTCAAGACGGTCCAGAAGGATGTTATGGTCGATGGTGTCAAAGGCTGCTGAGAGATCCAGCAGAAGGACAGGTGGGAAGGACAGGTGTTTCTCTTCCAGCAGCATACAATGGACCGTTCTGCCCTGTTGCCATTTATAATACCACATTCTCAACAACATTTTGCGGAAAGCCAAGGAACACAGGCAAAGGACGAACAGGACACTGATTAAACAAAACTTGGGCGGCTGGCTTAGCATGGCAGAGAAGTAACTTTGTTTTATGAGCTCACCGACGGTGCCCCTGGGGCAAGGCTGCTTGGCCACTTGTCCTTGCCGGGTCTTGAACCATGTGATCTCACGGGCTTCCACCGTCTCGCAGCTCTCTGCCCCTATTGCAGGCAGCTGGGAAGCCGCAGGCGGCAGGTGTGTCGTCATTTCATTGGGGGCCTCCAAACCCGGGGAAGGTGTCGTTGTGCTCTTGTTCCTCCTGCCCAAAGCTGCCGCAGTGGTGGTCCGTGCAGTGCTGCTGGTGGTCAGTCGGGGAGTGGTGCTTGTGGTAGTCCCACCCAAACCTGTGGCTCCAGCCGTTGATGCTGCCAATGAAAAGCAAGAAGAGGTCAAGAGGGAGGGAATGACAGCTTCTGTTGTGGTTTGGAGTTACTCGTGTGTAAACTGTCCCCTTTTGGAGCTTGGCTGCCTGGGTTAAACCGTCCTGACTGCACAGCCCATCTCAGCGTGGCTGCCTCAGTCGCTCGCAGAGTCTGTCTGTGGGCGTTTCTTAAACCGTTACCAGCATAAGAGTTGCTTGACTCCCAATCGTCTCCGCCTCTCATTGCGCGGGAGTCTCCTGCGCAAGGAGGGCGTGGGTAGTGGAGGACCAGGGCTCTCCTCACTAACTTCCAAGGAAGAATCCCGGAGCCCTTCCACCTCCTCTCCCATTTGCTCTCCTGGATCCTTGGTGTTACGCTGATTTCCTTCCCCCTCCATCAAGCTGTGTCTCCCCCTAGTGCTTGTACCTTCCCCTGCAGAATCGGAGAATCATGTTGTGGGGAAAAATGAGAAGCCAGCCAATGCCTCAACATTGCCCCATCCATATTTCAGATATTGTGATCTATTGCTATAACGTGATGTTTAGCTAGTGATATATCGCAATGATGAAAACCAGATATTGCCCAGTCCTACTTGTCTTGGCAGAGCTTCAATGAATGCTGGCATACTCACACTGCAGCCACTCACAGAATACTTCCCCTACACTTGTGAAGGACAGAACCACTCAAGTGACATTTGTGCCCCCTTTCTTGCCTCGTAGCAAATCCTAGGGACCTTCCAGTCGGTACAAATGGCCTGTTCCTTATCATGAGCAACAAGCAAAACTTCCAGGGGGATCTGAAGAGAAGCCGGAGTCATGTTCCTTATTCCATGCATATGAACTTCAGCAGACACCATCTACTGCAGTAGTTCTCAACCTGTGGGTCCCCAGATGTTGTTGGACTACAACTCCCATCATCCCTGAGCTCTGGCCTTGTTAGCTAGGGGTGATGGGAGTTGTAGTCCAACAACATCTGGGGACCCACAGGTTGAGAAAGGCTGATCTACTGGCATGCACCACTTCATTTTGCATTTGGAGACACACGATCCACACTTTAGGGTGGAAAATCCTGCAGCGTTTATAGCAGTGGAGGGAATCTGTAGTCCTCCACATGTTCCCAGACTACAGCTCACATCATCCCTGACAATTTGCCATGTTGACTTGGCATTGAATTACAAGAAGATCTGTCCTGGAGTGTCAACACAAGGGGGCTTGTGAAGAAGGCGCAGCAGAGACTGTATTTTTTGAGAATACTAAGGAAAAACCATCTTCCGCAGAAACTGCTGCTTGCCTTCTATCACTGTGCCATTGAGAGCGTGCTCACTTATGGCTTCTGTGTGTGGTACGGAAGCTGTACTGCCCTGGACAGGATGGGGTTGTGCAGGGTTGTTAAGGCAGCAGAGAGCATTGTTGGCTGCCCACTCTCCACCTTAGAGCAGATTTATGCCACAAGGTGCCATAGGAAGGCACTGGACATAGTAAAAGATCCATCGCATCCTGGTCACTGTCTCTTTGAGCTCTTGCCGTCGGGACGGAGATACAGGACGATGAAGACAAGAACGAGCCGTCTTAAGAACAGCTTCTTCTCCAGAGCGATCTCGGCCCTGAATGGGAAGCCCGGACTTTGAAAGTCATCTAATCTCCCTTGCTGTATTATATTGTATTGTTTAATTAGTGTTTTTATGGAGCAGTAAAGTAATTTCGTTGTCCCCGAAGGGGGCAATGACAATAAATATATTCTTATTCTTATTCTTATTCTTCTGATGGTGGTTGGGGGGCTGCAGGTTCTCCACCTCTGCCATGAACGGAACCTTTCCCTGCTGTTGAGACTCACTGTCTTGTCAGATCATCCCTGGAAGATGTTGCTCAGGGCAGTGTTGCCATCACCTTCCCTATAGATTTTAAATACGAAGTTGGACAGGCATCTGTTGCCACTTTATATAAGGTATCCCGATTTAGACAAGGCGGGTTGTTGGGTTCAGATCAATGGAATTCAACTACATTGATCAATATGCCAATCTAGGGAGCAACACAGCGGGAACGAGTGAGGCCCTGCTACAACCACCATAAACTGATTACCAGAGCCTTAAGGAATGTACAAAATCTGTGCGGGATAGTAGATTAGTTTCATTAAAGGAAAAAAAATGGCTTGAAGCATAACTCAAAAATCAATTTTATGAAGACCACAAGATACATGATCATACTAACGGCACGTGCTTTAAATTTCACTTACTCATTTATGTGATTTAAAACCAGCTTAATTGGTTAGTTAGAAAAGAACAAGGCATCTGATTCATTTACATATAAATGGTTTTTCACTCTGGCTACAACTATGATTAAATGCCAACCTGAGCAAACTTATTTGACATTCTATACAGTACAGAATACAAATCTGTCAGCCAGGTCAAAAGCAAACGGTTAAATTCAGGATAGAGCAGCCTGGGCAGTTCCGGATACTACATGGGACATTTCATTATCCTTACAATATTATCACAATTTTTACCATGCTTAGCTATATTAATGGTTTGGATCTAAAGTTAAATCATTAACATAACTAAGCATGGCAAATTAGTAAATACGTTTATTAAAAAAAATGCAGGTGGGCTTTTAAAAACAATTTAAAGACTTAAGTAAAATGTTACTTATATAACTTCTGTTTCAGAAAATGATTTTGTGATTTTGATGGAGCTAAACGTTTTTTTAATAAAAAGCATTTTTAGGATTCTCAGCAGAACACTCTGATTTAATTTCTTACCATTCCTTCCTACAATGGGATATATATTCAGAGATAAATTCAGCAACCAAAAGCACCAACCTAATCAAATGACCAACATGCTGATTCAATATTTCAAAGTGAAAAAAAGAATAAATGCGCATTGGGGATTGTGCACAGAAAATTGGCTGTCACATAAAATTTAGTTATATTCACCAGTCTCCTAAAAATGTGTCTGTGCCACTCCAAAAGTTAGCATACCCTCTTACGTTGGGCAGTTTGTTTTCCCTTTTCTTCTTTCTTGGTAATTCTAAGAAATGCTTTTGTGTTGCAACAACATTTGCAAAACCTCTCTGCAATTTAAACGATACTGGAAGTGTAGAAAGGATGTGGTCACATAAATCTGCAGTGAAACAGGACTCTATATTCATTTGTATATCAGACTGCAAGCTTTCACCAGGATTGGTTAAAGCCAGCCATCACCACCCTGGTGCTCTCTCCAGATGTTCTGGACTGCAACTACCAACAGCACCAGGTTGGCAAAGGCGGGTTTAGGTCATAATCCACTCTCCTTGTATAGGCACCGAGGAAACAAGGAACTCCTCCATCCACCTTCTGAAGATGCCATTTCATAGAACTGTAGAGTTGGAAGGACCTAAGAGTCACTAATCCAACCCCCTGGAATGCAGGAATCTCAGCTAAAGCATCCATGACAGATAACCAAGGTAAAGGTAAAGGGACCCCTGACCGTTAGGTCCAGTCGTGACCGACTCTGGGGTTGCGCGCTCATCTCGCTCTGTAGGCCGAGGGAGCCAGTGTTTGTCCGCAGACAGCTTCCGGGTCATGTGGCCAGCATGACTAAGCCGCTTCTGGTGAACCAGAGCAGCGCACGGAAACACCATTTACCTTCCCGCCGGAGCAGTACCTATTTATCTACTTGCACTTGGACGTGCTTTCGAACCGCTAGGTTGGCAGGAGCTGGGACCGAACAACGGGAGCTCACCCCGTTGCGGGGATTCGAACTGCCGACCTTCTGATCGGCAAGCCCTAGGCTCTGTGGTTTAACCCACAGCCCCACCCGTGTAACCAACCTCTGCTTAAAAGCCTCCAAGGAAGGAGAGTCTACCACCTCCCGAAGGAGACTGTTCCACCGTCGAACAACTCTTACTGTCAAAAAGTTTTTCCTAATGTTTAGTCGGAATCTTCTTTCTTATAACCTGAAGCCATTGGTTCGAGTCCTTCCCTCCAGAGCAGGAGAAAACAAGCTTGTTCCTTCTTCCATGTTACAGCCCTTGAGATATTTGAAGATGGCTATCATTCCTCCTCTCAGTCTCCTTGATCATCTTGGCTGCCCTCCTCTGCACATATTCTAGCTTGTCAATATCCTTCCTAAATTGTGGTGCCCAGAATTGGACACAATATTCCCGTATTTCCTGGCTTCTACTCTTTCCCACAGTAGAATAAACAACCCACACAAAGTCCAAGCGTATCCTAGGAGCTGCAAGACCACTCATGTGACTGGCCACACCAATCACAAAATCTCTGCCAACAGCTGTATGTCTGCAGTGCCCTGCCTGCAGCCAAAGAGGATTTGGTTAGGAACTGCTAAATAAAATAAAAATTCCTTGCAGTATTATGCAGCAACACTTTTCTAAAGCATTAGAGTAATTATACACATAAGATCTGGGATGACAAGGAATAAGCTATCCAAGATATTACTCTTTTTGATACCACTATGAGTACCTGCCCACTCAACCACTTAGATGTGCGGAATTGGCACTTTTACAAGTACTGCATAATGTTTGCTCTGCACTTTCAAGAAATTGACCTTTCAGCGTGGCAGAACATATGCTCTGGAACTCCCTGTGCGTTGATATTAGGCAGGAACCTTCACTGTGTTGTTTTCAGTGCCTTTTTTTGTTGTAGCAAGGCATGTAATTTGGACATGCTGTTTTAGTAAGTAAAAATGTTTCCAAATTTCAGTTTTTTATTTTATATATTCACATTTTTTATGCAACTTGTTTTTAATGTTTGTTTTTATTAGCATTTTTAATTAATATTGTAAACCACTTAAAGGCATTTTGTTCTAGTAAGCAATATAAACATTAAACAACCCAAGTAGTTGAGCGCCAAGGAACGAGAGAGAGGTACCTGCACTCTTGGGGGAAACCAGAGGTTCAATCCCTGACTGTTCAGGTTGGAATTTGCAATGTTAAAAATGAATCATGAATGGCAGGTCTGAACATTTCTATCCCTCTCTTTGATGAACGTTGCAGTTCAGAAGGGCAGTTGTAAACCTTAGAAGACTAAAGCTTACTGTGTGTACAAAGGTCCGCATAGTTCAAGCTATGGTTTTCCCAGCAGTGATGTATGGAAGTGAGAGCTGGACCATAAAGAAGGCTGATCGCCAAAGAATTGATGCTTTTGAATTATGGTGCTGGAGGAGACTCTGGAGAGTCCCATGGACTGCAAGAAGATCAAACCTCTCCATTCTGAAGGAAATCAGACCTGAGTGCTCACTGGAAGGACAGATCCTGAAGCTGAGGCTCCAAGACTTTGGCCACCTCAGGAGAAGAGAAGACTCCCTGGAAAAGACCCTGATGTTGGGAAAGATGGAGGGCACAAGGAGAAGGGGATGACGGAGGACGAGATGGTGGGACAGTGTTCTCGAAGCTACCAGCATGAGTTTGACCAAACTGCGGGAGGCAGGGGAAGACAGGAGTGCCTGGCGTGCTCTGGTCCAGGGGGTCACGAAGAGTCGGACACGACTCAACAACAACAAAAACCACCCTGAGATCTATGGATGAAAGGTGGTATACAAATATAATAAATAATAATAATAGTTATTAGAAATACAAATGTTGCCTTACAGCTGAAGGTGCCTTTCTTAAGCAAATGCTCAATGAGTTTCAGAAGAATATAGTGAGGAGTTATCGTTTAATTGGCTTACAATTACTTCGTGAAACCAGATTTTGCCCTTCCTTTTTAACAGACACCTTTACTCAGTTTTTTAAAAACTGAAATGTTTTCTCTATCTTCCTGATGCTAAAGTAAACTAAGGATTTTGGCTGCCAAAAATCTGGTTTCACAATGCACTTGTTAGCCTTTGCTCTTAGTCTAGGGTTTCTTCTAGCTCAGATTAACAAAGATAATTGGTTTCTCAGCAGATGGCAATCCTCCCTGAATGACTAGCTGCTTCCTGAATCTCTAAATCTTGGGGATGTTCACATGTTAGATTCAACATGTGTTTAGTCTGTGTACGTGCGTGCATAAGGTTGCTCTCTGTATCGTATCATATATGGTTATTTAAACATAACTCCTGTTTAGACAATCGTCATGTTGTTGTTGTTGTTTAGTCGTTTATTCGTGTCTGACTCTTTGTGACCCCCCTGAACCAGTGCTCACTGGAAGGACAGATCCTGAAGCTGAGGCTCCAAGACTTTGGCCACCTCATGAGAAGAGAAGACTCCCTGGAAAAGACCCTGATGTTGGGAAAGATGGAGGGCGCAAGGAGAAGGGGATGACAGAGGATGAGGTGGTGGGACAGTGTTCTCAAAGCTACCAGCATGAGTTTGACCGAACTGCGATAGGCAGTAGAAGACAGGAGTGCCTGGCATGCTCTGGTCCAGGGGGTCACGAAGAGGCGGACACGACTGAACGACAAAACAACAACAAAACATGCACATATTTTGCCCCCGTGAAGAGAAAACAAGGAAGTCAAGCCTTTCAGTTTCTGATGGGCCCAACTGTCCTACACAACTCTGGAAATATGGCAGATGAGATTATGAGAACACCATTTACTGAGGAAACAAACATGTATTGCACAAAAGAGCACTTGGTGTTAAAATCTAGTCACACACTAGGTAAAAGTCTCAATCATTTCAATCCAACCAAGGTAAGTCTGAGAAGAACCCAAAGCCTGGCTGCAGAAGGCACAGCTCAAGTTGCAAGTCCTCTGCGGAAATCTCCAACAAAAATACAAAGATTTGCAACGGGAAAGCTAGCGAAAAACTATAGACCAAGCAAATTCAAAGCACGGCAAAACCCATGTTTGCATTCTGCCTCTACACTTGCAACCTACACGAGATGTCCGGCAAAGTTAGTGCAATTACTGCTAAAAGTCTGGCTACTTTGCCAAGGTTTGAAGCACTAGGAACTCCAGCAGTGCCAAAGTGTCTAATCCTGCCTAAAGTCACCAACCCAGTGGCCATAATCACATCTTGTGACAGCAAATTCCATATTAATTTTGCATTACATGAAGATGCATTTTCTGGAGTATGTCTTGAGTCTATTGCCAACCAATTTCACTGAGTGACCCAAATTCTAGTGATATGTGAAAGGCAAAAAGAATGGTAGCAGTCCATTACTGTGTCTATATATCCCAAAGCAAGGGAATTTTAGTCAGGGCTGGGGTGGGAGTGGGGGTGGGGGTAAACTCTACTTGCTTCCTGCTGCTTTCTCACTCCTGGTTAGTCCCTGAAGCTGCTATTTACCATCGAAAACATATAAAAAATTACATTAAATCAATTATTTACCATCAAGTTTAGTCCCAAGACCATTAACGTACGTTTTGCTCTATAAGACTCACTTTTCTCCTCCTAAAAAGTAAGGGGAAATGTGTGTGCGTCTTATGCAGCGAATGCAGGCTGCGCAGCTGTCTCAGAAGCCAGAACAGCAAGAGGGATTGCTGCTTTCACTGCTTTTCACCTTTTGATGTTCTGGCTTCTGAGATTCAGAATATTTTTTTTCTTGTTTTCCTCCTCTAAAAACTATGTGCGTCTTGTGGTCTGGTGCGTCTTATAGAGCGAAAAATACGGAGCCCTGTTTCTGGCTCAAAACCATGGCAGTTTAATCTCCAAGAGCTATGCTCAGAATTTCAATGTGCCAATGGAAAGCAGATGACTATTTCTACATTCTTATGTGACTGGAGAAACAGATGTCCATTCAGGTTGCATGAAATCAGTTCTGTTAATGGTCACTCTAAGCTTAAGTTAAATTTAAGCATATACAAGATAGGAGCAGAGCTCACAGTTCTACAGTAACACAAGATGATCTGTCAGATGATCAGAGAAAGATGCTTCTTATAGTTAACATGGAATTTCATTACTTTGATGCAACAAATCATTTTTGAGTGCTAGGTTGAGTTTTAGTCTTCAAGCAGACACTCTTGTACACGGAGAAAGTTCTCAACAGAGCAGCAGGCACGACTTCACACAGGAAATCTCAGCAAAAAGCAGGCTTAGGGTAGCTAACTGAGCACACCAGATAATATTAAAGGGGCTAGTGGAAATGGGAATTTTACTTATGTTTTACTTAAAAGGAGTTTTACCTAAAAGGAGATTGTAGGTTCAAGTTCCCATTCTATCATTAGAGAAGAGATCAGGAAAAAAATTCTAACTACAGTGGTACCTAGGGTTACATACGCTTCAGGTTACAGACTCCGCTAACCCAGAAATAGTATCTCGGCTTAAGAACTTTGCTTCAGGATGAGAACAGAAATTGTGCTCCGGCGCCGCAGCAGGAGGCCCCATTAGCTAAAGTGGTGCTTCAGGTTAAGAACAGTTTCAGGTTAAGAACGGACTTCCGGAACGAATTAAGTTCTTAACCCAAGGTACCACTGTATTAGAGAAATAAAGGTAAAGGTAAAGGGACCCCTGACCATTAGGTCCAGTCGTGACCTACTTTGGGGTTGTGGCGCTCATCTCGCTTTACTGGCCGAGGGAGCCGGCGTACAGCTTCCGGGTCATGTGGCCAGCATGACTAAGCCGCTTCTGGCAAACCAGAGCAGCGCATGGAAATGCTGTTTACCTTCCAATACTGCAATAGCCTTCCTAGAAGCAAAATGGAAAAACTCTTTACCATTGAAAAGCAACTCACTGAGTTTCCAAAGGGATGTTATGAGATGATGAGATGTTTTTAAATGGTGCTTCAATCATGGCCTATTGAGAAATGATTTTATTCTCTGTCCCCACCCCCACTCCTTACTCTGAAATAAAAGGAAAGGGGATTGGATATAAGCAGGTATCACTTCTGAAAAGAGGATCAAGGACATTTCCTCTAGAGGAGGTCAGGTGGACAGGCTGTGTTCTCTCACCCAGTGTTCCTTTACAGGCTTGGAAGGGGTTTATGCATCTGGAAATGCATAAAGTGCATAAGGATTTTCCTTCACTAGATGAAAAAGAGAGTCAAGCAAGCTCAGAAATTTTGTTTCTAACAGCAGCCTGCTAGCTGCCTCTGGAAACCTCACAAGCAGTGCATAAAACAATGGTCTCTCCTATCATTTCTCACAAACCATAGTTAATGATCGTGGCTAGTAACTATTGATAGAATTATCCGCCATGAATTTGTCTAATTCTTTCTAAACCCCAACAAGTATATTAACTGTGTGTTCTATGGCCTGCTTCTAAGGCCTCTCTAGTAAAAGCTGTATAAAACAATCCCATGGCATCCCAAACTTCTGGGGAACGTCCATTTTCAAAGGAGCAGATGATAGCAGCCTTGCACAGCAGAATGATGTCAGACAAAGTTTTCCCTAGGTGCAAACTGGGAACAACAATGACAAACATAATTAGGGCTCTGTTAAAACGCCTTCCCAGTGATTTGCTGGTGATTGCTCAGAGCTGTTGCTTATGGAGCAGAATGCGACCAATTCTGGCCCTGTTGTAGGAAGAGAACCCTGGCTGCCTTGTGGGACATCTTCGGGAGAAGAAAAGGCTAAGGAGTAAACCCGATGCAAATCCAGACTGGAGCCCCTAAGGCAGTTGGATGACGCCTCGTATGCCTCCTTCGGGCAACTTCTGCAGCCAAGCTGGTGCCAAAACTATTGATCTGTTTTTCTTTGGACCGCATCAGAGAGGCCCAGAGGGGGGTCTTGTCTTCTGGGCAGCCCAGGATCTCCAGACACACTGCCCAAGGGAAGTCACTTTGGTGCTGCTAATGCAGCAAAAGCAATGCAGGAGGCAGTAGTTGCAAGTTGACCGTCTCTGCAGCCACAGCAGGCGCTGTGACTCTCCAGTGGTTTGACTTTGCCCCCGGAGGTGCACTCCATTGTCTCTTGAGACAGATGGATGCCAACAACAACATGCGGGAGGAGAGCATAGCTAATGAAATGGCCATGGCTCAGTAGTAGGACACATGCAAAAATGCCCACCCTGGCATCTCCAAGCAGGCCTGGGAAATAGGACTGTCTTAAACCACTGCCAGTCAAAATGGACAACATTGAGCTAAATGGACCACTGGTATAAAAGCAGAAGTTTTCAGCCTTTTTGAGTCCACGGCGCTCCCTTGGCCAACTACATTCTTACTGTGGTACCCTGGTGGGGCTCAGGAGCCCAGTTCTGTCACCCCTTGCCTGCAGAGCTGACAGCCTCTCACCCTTTTCCCTTCAGTCTCCTCTCCTCTCCCCTCTCCTTGGGAGTCCTCTGAGCAGCCACTGCTGCTGCTCCTGGTCTGTGAGCTGCCCCCCCTTTCCCCAAAGAAAGGTGCCTCCTCACGCTGCCCCACAGGGGCCTGGGACTTGTCTGTCTGTTCCCAACAGCAAGGGCTGGTGGACTGGCTGGCTGGGCTCCCACGCCCGCTTGCTTCCTTACTCCGAGGTTGCCTCAGCTCCTGGCAACCAGCACCCCCTGGCCAGTCCCAGAGGCGCCATTCACCTGCAGAACTGGAAGCCAGGGCTGCTGCAACAAACAGCTGTGCAAGCTTTTGGGAGGCAGAGATGCAAGAGGGCATCAGAGGAGGGAGGGAAGGAAAGGCGGACAGAGGCCAGTGCTGCCTGCGGCACCCCTGAACATCATTCAAGGCACCCCAGGGTGCCACGGCACACTGGTTGAAAACCACTGGTATAAAACGTCTTCCTGTGTTCCTATCACCTAAATTTATTTCTTATCTGTACAACACAAGATGACAGCAGCTTCTGCTGATGTCTCTGCACACTCTGTTTGGATAGATAATGGCAGCTTAGTTTAGCTGCCCAAAGCGTAAGCCGACGGGACTGATATTCTGAGTATTTTGCAATCATTTGTTTAATTAGCTGAGGCTCCTTGGGGAGAGGTTCATGAAATGGCATACTACCAAAGTCTGATGCAAAACCTTTTTTTGCTTATACGACGGAGACTCGGAATAAAGAGTTTTAAGAAGCTCCAGTGAATTGAGCTCCTATTTAATTATCAGTTAATTATTTTAATAATCCGCCGAAGAACAAAAGATAAATCCATTGAAGAAGATGCGGGTGAACAAGGGGCGCTCACCTGAGGTTTGTATCCTATTTGAACTCCTTTTTTGGAGGTTCTAAAAAAGGAGACTCCTTCTAGAGCAGAGGAGAGGGGCACACAGCTCCCCCATCACATTAGCAGGTGAGCTTGATAGCTTGCTCAGGTGTGCAACCGAATGTCAGAGAAACTCAGGGCTGGCCTGAAACATTTTGGCACCAGAGGCGAACCACAAAATGGCATCCCACTGCCAGAGGAGAAGGGAAGGAGTGAAGAATGACGTCAGGAACAAGAGGGAAATAAATATCTACATTAGGATCCTGCTGTCTGATGCAGTCGCCTCACCTTATCCCATGGGTGGGCTGGCTCTGGAAAAAGTACCCTTTCATACAATTAAAAGAACAAAGCAGGTTGCCTACTCTAGGGTGGCCAGTTAAGCATCACCGGAAAAAGAGGAGGAACGAAGACACAGATTTGCAAAAAGTAAAAACAAACAAACAAATCCAGTTTCTCACTCATAGGTATACATATACATCTAGAAAGACTATGGACAGGTGACTCATGTGACTGCATGATCAGCCTGCTCTCTAGGTGTTAACCAAACCGGGCCTTCAACTAGAGGACACCTTCAGATGGAGAGCTATCCCTTGTAGAGTAGAGCACAAGGCCATTCTAGTCCTCTTCCTAGGTTTGTACATGGCCAAAAATGGCTGCTATCTTTCACAGAAGTTAGTCCGGATCCACAGTCTTCTCTCACCTTCTACAATGGTACAATGCATGGAGACATCACACAGAATCATAGAATTGTAGACTTTGAATGGACCCCAGAAGGTCATCTAATCCATACCTATCAAAGCAGGAATCTCAACTGCTCCCCCAAATCAAGTAAATAAATAAAAATACTTAATTAACTGACCAACTGCGTTACATATAACTTGGTTCTGCCTCTCCCCCCCCCCCATAAAGCCTGGCTACACCAATGCAACACGTGGTCCCCTCATTCAATTTAAAGCCATACTGGACCCTGCTTATCTTTGCAAATGTCCTAGCAGTCAGTGGGGGACCTTGTGTGATGCCAAAAGTCAATGGCACCCCCCCCCCCGCCTCTCATGCTCCATTCTAAGGCATAGTTGCAGCATCCCCTGTGCCCAGTAACAACTAGTAGCTGCATTCTGGTTCGTTTGCATTTACCATATAGATTTAACTAACTACATGCTCCAATATTTTGGCCACCTCATGAGAAGAGAAGACTCCCTGGAAAAGATGTTGGGAAAGATGGAGGGCACAAGGAGAAGGGGACAACAGAGGACGAGATGGTGGGACAGTGTTCTCCAAGCTACCAGCATGAGTTTGACCGAACTGCGGGAGGCAGTGGAAGACAGGAGTACCTGGCATGCTCTGGTCCATGGGGTCACGAAGAGGCGGACACGACTAAACAACAACAACAACTACATGCTGGTCTAAATTGAATGACACAATGTTCTTGAATCTTCTTGTCCTGTAATAAATCTCTTTGCTGTTGATTTTGGTTAAAGTCCCCTGTGCACATTTGGGTTTACATGTGTGATTTACTCTACACATGTACATGTGGACACATGTTTGTCTTTGAAACAACAGCCAGTGGATAATTTATGGACAGAAGCACTGACAGACCAATTCTCTCTCCTGCAAACTAAATGATGTAGTCTTGAGGAGGCCAATGAGATGGAAAAACTAAGCATTCGTCTACAAAATATTAGTCTAGGTCTCCAATCCTGTAATCCAACTGTGGGAAATAAAAGCCTCATGTTTTGAACCAGTTGGAGAAGATTAAAGCTTACTCTGCTACCAATGAGCTCTCTGCAGGTCGAGTTTCCATGTCCTATGCTTTAGGAAAGGGGTCAGCAAACTTTTTCACCAGGGGGCCAGTCCACTGTCCCTCAGACCTTGTGGGGGGCCGGACTATAATTTTTTTTTGGGGGGGAATGAACAAATTCCTATGCCCCACAAATAACCCAGAGATGCATTTTAAATAAAAGGACACAATCTACTCATGTAAAAACACGCTGATTCCCGGACCGTCCGCAGGCCGAATTTAGAAGGCGGTTGGGCCGGATCCTGCCCCCGGGGCTTAGGTTGCCTAGCTGTGGTCATGAATATAGAAGCACCAGACACTTAGGAATTTTAGCTGCATGTTGAGGGGGGAAAGGAAGGTGTGATCTTGCTCCTGGGTTTGGACTCCAAGTTGGACCCAAAGTCTGTTAGCAATTCCTGGATCTTGCCAGAAAGGAACCAGCCCATATGTAGTATTCTGGACTTGCACCTTTTGTATGCAAAATTTTACATAAAATAACATGGTTCAAATCATACAGTTATCATATTTAAGAAGCCGTGAAGTTACTCCAAAAAACTTATGTTCAAATAAAAGGACACATTCTACTCATGCAAAAACATGATGATTCCTGGACCGTCCGCGGGCTGGACTGAGAAGGCAATTGGGCAGGATTTGGCCCCCGGGCCTTAGTTTGCCTACCCATGCTTTAGGAGTTAAAATTCCAAAGAAATTGCAAGCTTTCCACAACACTTTCCTATTTATATGCAAACATGACTAAAAAAAATGCGCACTTCGCATTAGTGTTTACTTTTAACAACAACACAAACGCAACTCTGCTATTTGCTTCTGCCATCAGTTTCTGGAATCATTTGCATATTCCTTCCATTTATTTGCACAAGGAGCTGGAAGCTACTCCATGTAAAAACACTTGCATGTCTTTTAGGGAATGTTGACACTAGACGGAAATGGCACAGAAAGAAAGTGCAAAGCGTTTTAGTCACACACTGCTGCCCCGAAGCTAAATATTCTTTAGAAATTAAGTGGAAAGGAGATAATATGAAAAAAGGCAAAGTAGCTGATGTTATAAAGAGATAATCAGTGGAAAGGAGGCACAAATGGGAGTGTGCCAATAAAACGGGAGTGTTATCTAGAGACAGATTGTAGGAAGGGTGGGCTTCAGATGTCCGGTTCATTGCTTTGTGCTCCCTAGCTGGCAAAGCTTTTCTCATTGTTCTGGAGTTTTTTTTGTATTCTCACCTCATGCTATCTGATTCAGACAATAATGCGGCTGTGGTGAATGCTTCTGAAGTTAAATATCTGAACGTAATAAGAGGCTTGCAAGATCAGACAAAAAGTGAATCCAGTCCAGCATTCTATTCTCACAGTGTCCACCCAGAGATGCCCCAGTGGTACCCAGAAGCAGAACAATGGGGCACCAGCACTCTCCCCAGGAACTGGCATTCAAAGGCGACTCTAATACTGGAGCCTTCTTCTTGGGAGAAAAGCGAAGACAAACCTTGACAGCATCATCTTAAAAAGCAGAGACATCACCTTGCCAACAAAGGTCCGTATAGTAAAAGCCATGGTTTTCCCAGTAGTGATGTACGGAAGTGAGAGCTGGACCATAAAGAAGGCTGATCGCCGAAGAATTGCTGCTTTTGAATTCTGGTGCTGGAGGAGACTCTTGAGAGTCCCATGGACTGCAAGAAGGTCAAACCTCTCCATTCTGAAGGAAATCAGCCCAGAGTGCTCACTGGAAGGACAGATCCTGAAGCTGAGGCTCCAAGACTTTGGTCACTTCATGAGAAGAGAAGACACCCAGGAAAAGACCCTGATGTTGGGAAAGAAGGAGGGCACAAGGAGAAGGGGACAGCAGAGGATGAGATGGTGGGACAGCGTTCTCGAAGCTACCAACGTGAGTTTGACCAAACTGCGGGAGGCAGTGGAAGACAGGAGGGCCTGGCGTGCTCTAGTTCATGGGGTCACGAAGAGTCGGACACGACTAAACAACTGAACAACAACAACAAATTCCAAATCATGGAAAGTGCCTCCACGGAGCCAGCTGGTTCTCATCAGGAGCAAGATGGCTGATCAGCAGCAGCTGGAGTCACTTTGCCTTCTGCTTCTTCAGGCTGCTGCTCAGCAGGTGAAGCTGACTCCTGGCCCATGACAACCATCTCCAATTGTTCAGGTACCATAAAAATAAAAAACGGGTCTAGAAATGTACTGGAGACCAGGAACCAAGTGCTGACATAATAGGTGAGCAACATCCAGTCCGTCAGAAATCACACAGTTCTCAACCAGCTGGACTGACAGGTTTGACTACCTGTTTGTAACACCCCACTGCACCTCATTGCACAGGTCCATATGCAGAATCTGCTTCTGCTTGTGAATATATCACTGTGACTATGGCATCATTTGACTATGACCTCGGTGATTCTGTAGCTTCAGCGACTGATTAATTAACTATTCCTTCTATTCATCTTTTGGATTCTGGGCCTCTAAGGAAATACTGAAGGATTAACTTCAGAGATTTTCTGTACAACCTTGATTAAGCCGAGAGTCTTATGTTTCAGTCAGTGGAGTTCTTAAGAATAATAAAACTTGTCATAAAGTCACAAGGCAACTCTGCATTCCCCTCTTGACTGACAATTAGAAGTCATTGGGGATGAGTATTTACTAATTTATGTCTGGCAGAGACTTCAGAATTGGCTTTCAAATAGCTATAACGGTTATTTTTTATTCTCCTGTCCAATAAATCAATACCACTTTTCATGGATGAGGCATCTACTACCCCTGTCAGTTGCTAATGGCATCACTAATCACTATTTTTTTTGCCACATTTACCAGTAGGTGTCTGATAAGACACAGGGGCTGTGAAATAAAATACTAATTATCAAAATGATCGCAATGACAGCTGATTCATTAATAGTAGCTTATGTGTAGTTATTTCAGAAGAACAACGGAGCAGTTCAATGCGTATCTACGCAGGAATAGGTCTCGTTGAGTTAAATGGGACAGACTCTCATTTGGGCTTGCAACGTTAAAAGAAAATATCATCTCACAGTTTAAGCCAAAGCAATTTCTAAACTCGCAGGACAGCTAACTATTCCTCTTAGTAATATATATCTTTTTAAATCAGAGGTCTGCTTGGAAAAGCTTCACTGCACTGTTTTAGGTCACTAATGGATATGTCAGGCCAAGTGTTCCCAAGCTGTGGTCTGTGGATTTGTGGTTGAAGGTGGGAGATGGCACGACAAATATCCGTATTGATTTCCAATTGTACTTTTATTTCTTCTTCTATTTTTTATATTGTATTTTGCTGTATTGCAATTTGAATTCTATGGAATTCAAATTGTAATACAATAAAAAACGCAATATATAATAAATAAACGAGTATATAAGAAATAAAAGAAGCGATAAAAATACAATGGAAAATTGCACCACATTACAATTGCTACTTCAGGCAGAAAAATCCTTCGGTGGTTTTCAGGTGGTTCATGGCAAGTTGGGGTTTGGAACCCATGTGAGGCCACAGATAATTATGAAGATACTGAAAATAGTTTTATTGGTTCTGTCTGATTTGTGCTGTTGTTAATTTTAACTTGATTTACATGTTTTTTTTATTGTACATTTCTGAGTTGTTGATAAAAATGGTGCCATTCTTTGGTCATCCCAACCAACTAACTCCTCCAATGTAGGGATGAGGAATTTGTGGTCTTCCCATGTTTGTTGGATTCCATCTCCCTTAATTTCTGACTGTTGGCCATGCCTGCTGGGACTAGTAGAGTCCAACAACCTCTGAAGGGTCACAGGTTCCTCGACTCTGACCTAGAGATTTGACACATATATAGATTAATATGCCTTTCTGCCATCATGGAAAGAACTAATAGCAAGTTAGCAAAATTGTACCATTCAAACGGAGAAAGTATAAGATCAGAGCATTAATACCCTATCTGTTGTGTGTGTTAAGTTTTCCTCTGGGGTGGGCAGGGGGGAGTATAAATTATCTACTTGACATGTTGTTACATACGATTATATCCAACATAATGCAGTTATAATGGCAGGCATTTGCACATTGCCCATCTACCAGGTGCAATCATGACAGGCCACACTAATCATCTGGAGAAAATGTGAAAATGGACCACTCTTCTGATTAAGGACTACCACACGTTTATTAATTTAACAGCTTGTCTTCAGCTTTGTCCATCTGCTCATTCAAATGTTTGTTGGCTCTACATTTACTTTAGGAGAACTGTATCCAAACTGATTTATATAATGACTGGTTTCGAGCGTGTAGAACCCTTCACCTGGCTGCCAGACCAGACCGGACCAGGGAGCACATTTTCATGTGGCATTATTTTGTTGCTGCTTTTCCGGAAACTAGCAACTACACTGGTACCTCGGGTTACATACACTTCAGGTTACAGACTCCGCTAGCCCAGAAATAGTACCTCGGGTTAAGAACTTTGCTTCAGGATGAGAACAGAAATCGTGCTCCGGCGGCGCGGCAGCAGTGGGAGGCCCCATTAGCTAAAGTGGTGCTTCAGGTTAAGAACAGGTTCAGGTTAAGAACGGACCTCCAGAACGAATTAAGTACGTAACCAGAGGTACCACTGTACCTGTACTACATAAGAAAATTAGAAGTTCTACCTGTGATAATCTCAGCTGAAAATAGTATAAAAGGTACATTGATTTATTTAAAGTTAAAATATTCCACAACCACTTCAGTCTTCCCAACCGAAGAGAACAAACAGCACTTCTTTCCTTAAACAAGTGAAAGCATATTTTTCAAAGCGGTGGGTGCAAAACGCTTCCTTGGTGTAACTGTAAAATCAGAGACTACCACTATTACTATGACTTAATGTGATGCATGAACTAGGCCAATGTTTCAAAATTAAATGAGCCATCAGAAGCTGCCTATAGATATGTATGAAATACAAGCAAAAGTGAAGTATACAAAGGGTGATTTTATTAGTGCAGCAATTTCCTTAAGCAACATAAGGGGAAAAGGAGAGTTAGAGTAGAAAGCATTACAGTTAGAAAAGGAATATAGATAGAGAGGTGACAAAGAAAACCTATGTAAACTAGGTGCATATATACATGTATTGGATGATCAATATATACTGATGAAACTGAGAAAGTGCTTTTGTATATTTGTTTGTTTTAAATAATACATTTTTGGAGGGAGGAGTAATAAAGCAGCCTGTTATTACAATATGTCCCATCTACTTACATATAACACTCAAGTTGGCAAATCATTTGAAACAAAGACAATAGACAAGTTACGCCATCTGTCTGGATTGGTAACAGAAACATTACTTCCTTTAATGAGGGCATTTTAAATTAATTTCTTCATTGTTACACCATCGGCTAAGTCAGATCTGTCTTACCAGTTATTTCTTGAATAATACTATACATAAGATGGATCAACATGATCTGAATGAGTTAAGTTCAAGAAAGTAAGTGACTGAGACATGGGGAAATATCTGGGACTGGGTAGGTTTAATAACTGGTTGTTATGAGAGGCTTCAGACTATGGTAGCAACTCAATTCATTCCTTCTGTTTCATAGGTGCAGCTTCATTGATTCATGGTAAAAGGCAAAACAACTGCAATTAGTTGTAAAGATGGATTAAGACCCTTAAAACACCTGCTCATTTAGACCAGGTGAGAGGAGGAGGAGGAGGAGGAGGAGGAGGAGGAGGAGGAGGAGAAGAAGAAGAAGAAGAAGAAGAAGAAGAAGAAGAAGAAGAATCATAGAATCATAGAGTTGGAAGAGACCACAAGGGCCATCGAGTCCAACCCCAATAACATCTGGAGGGCCAAAGGTTCCCACACAGCTGATACAGACCAAATTCCATTCCAGCCATTGTCACTGCTGGACAACTGCTTATGACCCCTTTTACTTTTCAGGATTGCACCATGACACATACAATGAACAAAAAAATCATTGCATATTAAGTTCTGCTGGAGGTCCCTACAGGGGATGAGTAAGAAGGATCACACACTTCTGCTTGTCCTACCACTTCCCACCCAATAAAACCTGCTCTGGAACAAATGTCCATCACCTGTCCCATACCTTCTGATTGTCTTGACATTCTTGGGTGCCATTGTGTGCTTCAGGGCTAAGGGGCTGCACATAGAGTGTAAAACTGGGGGCTTGGACTCTTCCACTCTGTTTCTTGGTGAATATGGCTGGGTTAATGGATTAGGTCAGCCATGGCCAAACTTGGCCCTCCAGATGTTTTTGGACACCATCCCTAGCTAACAGGACCAGTGGTCAGGGATGATGGGAACTGTAGTCCCAAAACATTTTGGGGGGGCAAGTTTGGCCATGCCTGGATTAGGTTAATGGATTGGGCAGCTGGAGGGCTTTCAGAAAGTCCCCTCTGGTGGCCAGATATCTCCAGGGTTTGGTGGCCTTTGGGCAAGCTCGCTTCCTTCTTGCTACTGCTGCTCTGCCTATTCACTTGCCCTCTTCTTTTAGACCCAATCTGCAGAGCTACCCAGAGGGAAATGGCAAAGTGGGTGTTGGTTGCCGCTCTTTCTTCCTGCACCTCTCACACATCGAGGAGGCAGAGGAGAAGCAGAGTCCGGGGGCTCCAGGAAATGACCATGGTGGCTGTATGGTAGGAAAGGCAGATGAGCCCTTCCTGCTTTCCGTCTTTCATCTCTGACATGGCTGTTGCTGTAATAAAAAAATTCCTTCCAGTAGCACCTTAAAGACCAACTAAGTTAGTTCTTGGCATGAGCTTTCGTGTGCATGCACACTTCTTCAGATACACTGAAACAGAAGTTGCCAGACCCTTCTATATAGTGAGAAGGTGGGGAGGGGTATTACTCAGAAGGGTGGTGGGAATGGGAGATTGGCAGATAGCTGAGATGAGCCTGTTGACGACTCTTAACGACTGCAATAGGTCTTACAGGAAAAGGCAAGGGGTGAGAAGGTGAAAAATGGCTTAGTCATGTATAATGAGATAAGAATCCAATGTCTTTGTTCAGACCAGTTCAGACCATCTATGGCTGTTGCTGGTGAAGCATGCAAAAGTTGTATTTTGCCTTCGCCCCACAATCCCCCCAGGTAAGACTCAAACAGGTACGGCTTGCTCTCCATCCCAATGCTGTCCCCACTGAGCTAACAAGGTTGGCTCCTTTAAGAACGTGGCTGCCTTGAGCCAGTTTCTTCTTAGTGGTGCTTTCTGCGCCGTGCCCTGCTTAGTCAAAAGAGCCTTCATTTGTTGTCTGTACGTGTGAACGCTTTAAGGGAATTCATGTGCGCACACTATGAATATACTGCCCTATATGAATATAGTATATAACAAATTGTATAATGGTAAATGAATAAAGGTTAACTACTTCTGTTAAGAATTAGACACTGGAGCCAAGCGATTCTATGCCCAGAAATCCACCAGGGAATCACCCTGGCAGATGTTCTGCTGTGTCTGAGTCTGAGAGTGGAGGGTAAATTCAAAGAAAAACAAATTACATACTAAGCCGTGACAACAGACATACCTGGGGAAGTTATGCCAGTAGCAATCAATTGGGGACTATGCCCCCAATGACATCCACCAGCTGCCCACAGACACCGTCAGGCAGTGAGCTCATGGTATCCATGCCATACCCCAAGAAACACCTTTGCATCACCCCACCCCACGGGGTAATGCAGTTGCACACGCAGAATCATAGAATTGGAAGGGACCCAGGGGGTCATCTAGTCCAACCGTCCCTTACTGGGATAGAACCTGCAACCTTTGTGTTCTCAGCAACACGCTCACCAACTGAGCTATCCATTACTTATATACCAAGGAGGCAGCTGGTTCAAATACCCTACAGCAGTGGTTCTCAAAGGGTGTGGCATGAGAGAAAGGCAAGCGTGGCAGGAAAGTTAGACAGGACACCTGGAACAAGAAGGGTTAGCAATGTGCTCTAGTTTCCATGTGTGCACATTGCAAAGTGCTCCCTTTTTGTGCAAAGCACCCCTTCTCCTGTTTCATTTTAAGTTGAGCTACACCAGAGACATCACCTTGCCAACAAAGGTCCGTATAGTTAAAGCTCTGGTTTTCCCAGTAGTGATGTACGGAAGTGAGAGCTGGACCACAAAGAAGGCTGATCGCCGAAGAATGGATGCTTTTGAATTCTGGTGCTGGAGGAGACTCTTGAGAGTCCCACGGACTGCAAGAAGATCATACCTCTCCATTCTTAAGGAAATCAGCCCTGAGTGCTCCCTGGAAGGACAGATCCTGAAGCTGAGGCTCCAAGACTTTGGCCACCTCATGAGAAGACTCCCTGGAAAAGACCCCGATATTGGGAAAGATGGAGGGCACAAGGAGAAGGGGACGACAGAGGACGAGATGGTGGGACAGTGTTCTCGAAGCTACCAGCATGAGTTTGACCAAACTGCGGGAGGCAGTGGAAGACAGGAGGGCCTGGCGTGTTCTGGTCCATGGGGTCACGAAGAGTCGGACATGACTAAACGACTAAACAGCAACAACACCAGCATGAACGAGCACGTAGGCTAGGAGTGGGGGAAACCAAGCAAAACCAAAAATCCAGTTACCTCTTGTTGACAGCATCTTGTTATGCCACAGGCTTGTTTCTCAAAATCCTAGGGTGGCGCATCTGGCTCTTCAGAGTGACCCTTTTCAGCGCAGAGGGCTCTCCAGTTGAGCAAACAGCCCTTTCTCCATAGCTGCCAACTATCATCCTTGTGAATACCAAGTATTCAGGACCAGAGGCCAGAGGTACAGCCCCATGATTATCTATTACATTTGTATATCGCCCACATTGACTTCTATGGGAGGAGCATTTCTTATACCAGTCTGGGGCCAGGGTCATTACAGGGTTTAGGCACTACCAGCCCTACATCTGCACCACAACCCATTTTCAGAGACTCCGCTGGCAGGACTTGGCTGGGGGAGCTTTTCCTCACTTGGGGGGGGGGGGCTTTTGGCAGTGTTCTGGGGAGGGGAGGCGACACCAGCATAGCTTTCATCCTGCCGCTGTACCTTCGTCTCCACTGGCTGCATGACACTAACATTACTTTCTAAAGTCGTGGCAGAAGATTAAGCCCTAAAGGTTGCATGCTAATGCTTTGTAGCGTTTCAGTGCCTTGTGAAATCAAAAGCGAAACAGGAACTAATTGTTACCCATAAACTCAAATGATATATAGAATAGATTTGAACAAATCAAGGCTCTCCTCTTGCCCTGTTTGGGTTCAGGGAAAACATATTTTCTTCCAACTTCTTTATTAGGACATGAATTGACGGGCTGATTGTTTATTAAACAAGGCAAGATTTTGTTAAGCAACTGCTGGAACATATTTTGGCAAGAATAAAGCTCAGAGAATCCAGTCTGCAAGAAGAGATTAGTATAACTCAGTACTGCATATCCATTAAAAATTGCCAGGAAAGTTTTCTGGGCTTGGGTTCAGAAATGCTTTCTTTCTTTCTTGCAAGTGATGGTGGGGGCAGCAGTTGCAGTCTGTGGGGAAAGAACAGCAGGGTTCACTTTTCCATCTCCTAGTTGCAACAGGTAGCAGCCCATGAAGGAACCAAGCCTGATAGCAGATTGCAAAGGCTATGAAGGCAAGGCATTCATTTGACAAAGGAAATGGCCAGAATTCCATGACCATCAGCATAACATGAACTTTACAAGCAGTGTTTTTAAGTATCTGCTTACCTCAGGGTTGGCTAGGTTGGTGCCTGCCCAGAGCGCAGGCCCAGGGGACACAAAAACCATGCCTCTCCACTCTGGCTTGGAGTGCCTGCTCATTCACATGCTCTGGGCGCATAGCTGTCAACTTACAGATTTGAAAATAAGGGACCAGCAGCCTCGAAAATAAGGGATCAGCAGCCAAAATAAGGGATTTTCCAAACACAGGTATGTTCAACTTCTGAGCCCCTCAGAGCCAAAGGCAGAAAGCCCAGCCAGCAGCCAAACGAAGCCTCAAGTGGTGGTTCCCACAGCGCAGCAACCCGGCAAAGGGGATGCAGCAAGGAAAACCACTGTCACCTCTCCGCTGGGAAGCGCTGAGCAAAGCCGAGTCCCCAGGCAAGGCGGCCAATTTGATCGGCACAAGGCATGCAAGCTCCACCCCCCAGTCGTTCTCAGACTCCTTATTGGGTGAGCAACGCAGCCAAGCAACACAGTTGGAGCCTCCCTTCTCCCTGGCCGGCATGGAGGGAGGAAGGGAGAGAGAGGAGCTGCTTCCTTTGAAACCCGGGAAATTTAAGGGACCTCATCAATAAGGGACAGCAGCGGGACACAGCGCTGGGATAAGGGACTTTACCACCAAATAAGGGACGGTTGACAGCTATGTCTGGGCGGCAAGGTGAGGTGTGCAGGCTCCTCTGGCCTCAGTGAAGGAATCTAGTCGCTGGCGTGGGCAGCTGCAGCAGCCCTGCAGGGTCCCCTTCCCAGTAAGCTGGTGATGAGAGGGGAGTGCCCAGCAAGGTTTTGAGAGAGCCAGGAGAGTTGCAGGAAGAGGAAAAAGGAAAGGAGGAGGAAGAAGGGAAAGCAGCAAGTGCAGGGAGGGAGGCAGATAGACAGACCAACAGAGCACGTGATGGAGGAGGGGAGGCGGAGCACAGCAGACCCCCCCCCCCGGATGGCTGCAGAGGAAGTCACTGGTGGAGCAGAAAAGGTGACGAAATGCAAACTTTTTGAGTTTCTGGTCCATGGTCTCTCCCAGCCAAAATAGCTCCTTGCCAAGGGCAAAGGGAACTGAGATACTCCTCTGTTTTTAAGGCATTACCGAAGACCTAGTACAGCGGGTGGCGCTGTGGGTTAAACCACAGAGCCTAGGACTTGCCGATCAGAAGGTCGCGGTTCGAATCCCCGTGACGGGGTGAGCTCCCGTTGCTCGGTCCCAGCTCCTGCCAACCTAGCAGTTCAAAAGCACGTCAAAGTGCAAGTAGATAAATAGGTACCGCTCTGGCGGGAAGGTAAATGGCATATCCGTGCGCTGCTCTGGTTCGCCAGAAGCGGCATAGTCATACTGGCCACATGACCTGGAAGCTGTACGCTGGCTCCCTTGGCCAGTAAAGCAAGATGAGGGCCGCAACCCCAGAGTCGGCCACGACTGGACCTAATGGTCAGGGGTCCCTTTACCTTTACCTGGTACAGTGGTACCTCGGGTTAAGTACTTAATTCGTTCCGGAGGTCCATTCTTAACCTGAAACTGTTCTTAACCTGAAGCACTACTTTAGCTAATGGGGCCTCCCGCTGCCGCCGCACCACCGGAGCATGATTTCTGTTCTCGTCCTGAAGCAAAGTTCTTAACCTGAGGTACTATTTCTGGGTTAGTGGAGTCTGTAACCTGAAGCGTATGTAACCGTACTCACATTGAGGTATTGTTTCAACTATACCTCCTTCTCCTTATTATTATTTTTTGGTTACACAGTAAACAGATAAACAAGGAGCAGTACAACTATTGTCTCCCCATTCAATTCATAGTCTTTTTCACAGTTCTTAATTTACATTTGGTGAGAGACACTTCCGTCGCAGACACTTTCTGTTAAACTGAGTGCACTATGACACACAGACACTTTTATGTCTGCAGTCAGATAAGTAGAATTCTGTAAACCAAAACATGGCATTGATTACAAGGCTGGAACACATGTTACAAAACAGAGATCGAAGTTTTCAAAAACAATGATTAAATATTGCTCAGGTGAAGCATATAAGGACAAAAGAGCACCAGAATTATAAAAAGAAAAAGGACTGTGAAGTGGGATGCACCAAAAATGACCAGAGCAAGACAACATCTCAAATTTCATTCCTACTTCAGGATAAACAGCGAACAATCAAACTTAACAATTGGGATAGCTTAAGTGAGTGATTTAAGCTTCGTAACTCAAGAAAAAATAATAAGCAAATCTTTGCAATCTAGGTAAACATGTATTCCTGGTCCAAGAGTTGCGATCATCAACTGTACCTTAATGCTGAAGTAAAATGTATACAGCAGAGAGCACTTTCCTCAGTCCTTGATCATGAGAAAATACACAGTAGCAAGAATTTTAAAAACCTGTAAGAACGGCATTTGAGATAGGCTTAGGGGACCTTCTATCATAACCAGTTTGGTGCTTTTTGGCACACCCTATCTTCCATGAGGGATGCGGGTGGTGCTGTGGGTTAAACCACAGAGCCTAGGGCTTGCTGATCAGAAGGTCGGCAGTTCGAATCCCCGCGACAGGATGAGCTCCCGTTGCTCGGTCCCTGCTCCTGCCAACCTAGCAGTTCGAAAGCACGTCAAAGTGCAAGTAGATAAATAGGTACCGCTCCAGCGGGAAGGTAAACTGCGTTTCCGGGCGCTGCTCTGGTTCGCCAGAAGTGGCTTAGTCATGCTGGCCACATGACCCGGAAGCTGTACGCCGGCTCCCTCGGCCAGTAAAGCGAGATGAGCGCCACAACCCCAGAGTCGGCCACGACTGGTCCTAATGGTCAGGGGTCCCTTTACCTTTCTTCCATAAGTCTACCCCGCCCCTCATAAAAGCATGATGTTCAACAAATGATGTTGGACCCAAACTCCTCAACCAGCATGACCAATAGTCAGGGATGATCACAGTGGTGTAGCATGGGTTGTCAGTACCCAGGGCTGCACAGAGAGGTGGTGGGATGGAGGGAAACGGACAGAGAATGCATGCGCATTCAACTGCCTAGCAGTGTCCACGTCACCCGGAAGATCGCGAGTGCAGAGATAAGGAAAGAGTCATTCCATTGTCTGCAGAGGTCACTTCCTGGTTTGCATGCAGAAGCCATTTTCAGTGGAGCCCAGTGGCAGAATCACACAGCTGTATTGAGGCAGCAGTGGGTGCTGAAATTTTGCGTCCCTAAATTTTGCTCCAGGGGCAATTGCCCCTGTGTCCTGCCACGCTCCGTCACTGGACAATGGGAGTTGTAGTCCAACAAGAGCTACATTAAAGATGCCAGAGAAGTAAAACAGAATAAAAAGGTAACAGATGGTTTTTCTGATTCTAAAGCACACTCTTCTGAGGCCTCACATACTAGATCATAACTCTTTTAATCTCCTGGTAACGTTCAGAATTCAAATAGCAAAAGGGTAGAACTTGCGAGAATTGCCATTTTGATTACCCAGTAAGGCATCATCTACACTGACGTTTAAGAAACAGCAAGGGATGTTCTTGACAGTTACAGTCCCCAAAGATCTTACACATTCCTCCAGACACATCAGCAGCCCTGGGAAATATTATGCTACGTGTTTAAAGAAGAACAAACAAACTTTCCAAGGCCTGTGGAAGGAGATAATTACTTTACAGGTTTGGTCAGGATCCTCAAGGATATG
Source organism: Podarcis bocagei (assembly GCF_964188305.1). Lineage (NCBI taxonomy): Eukaryota > Metazoa > Chordata > Lepidosauria > Squamata > Lacertidae > Podarcis > Podarcis bocagei. Next base: position 42,289,820 of record NC_138143.1, on the reverse strand, counting down.
CTGTTGAACATTGGTTAATTTTGCAGGAGTAAATCTCCCTTCTCTTTCTTCCTTCATTCAGCAACCACAACTCTGATCCAAAGAGTCTCTCAGACCCCATAATTAAATGAAGATAGTGCCAGCTCAAAAAGCATTTAAACAGCCTTGTAATGGGTGACCGTTTTCAGAATTTGTTATTTCACAGCTAGCATTCCTATATAAAACCGTTACATAAACGCAGTTCTTAATTTCGTTTTTCAACCTAACCCAATGGATTTGAGGTAATCTGTCGGTCATTTCTGAAGCTGGTGAATGGATGGCATTTCACTCCAGTAGAGCTCCACTCCAAGAATAATCTCTCCACACTGTAGAATCGTGAATTTCTCTTCCCTCGTGGGAGAGATACGTGCATTTGGCGATAGCTCAGATATAGTGCAAGAGGCCAATTCTGCTTGATCCACCATTAACCCTTCTCTCAATCTCTATGGACACCCAGGATCAAGTCTTCCTCAAAGAGGTCAAATTGTTACTGATAGTGGCGGGTAGCATGGAAATCACACCAAACTGGAAAACTTCTTTATACCTTGATTCAATTTTCTGTGAAACAGAAAGTTTTCTATTCCTATGCTTACTCCCCATTTGTTCTCTCATTAAATGACAGCATGTTCCACCAATATAAAAAGAGAACTGTTCCTGTTGGCAGATTTACGTGTAACTGATGCTTAAAAAAAAAAAAGGGTTGTGAAAATTCACTACAACTGATGTTTACCTGCATTATTTATGCCTGCAATGCATTTTCCGTGTCTTTCTGTGCAATGATGCTGCCACGTAAGCTGTGTGTAAACTCCACTAGTTTACTAGCACATTAGTGTCATCCTACATTACAAGGTAATTGCTTCAAACCACTGCTCCGTACCGAAACAAAGTGAATCCTGTAAATCACTTAAGAAAGCCGGATGCTGAATCAGCACTCACAATTAATGTTGACTCTATTTTGGTACTTCCCATTAACTAAGAATATTTAAAAAGATTAGTTGCACATATTAGTTGCGCTATTAAACACCAGTTTAAACCTATTTCTAGTCAAGCAAACATACCATTGACACTATTTTATGGGATTGCTAGTGCTTATTCGTAAACATATTAATTCTACAGGAAGCACAGACAAGCTTTCTTTGGCATGCGGGAAATGGTTGCCATTGGTAGCCAGAGACAGAAAAGACACAAACGCTTGCTTGTTTTATTCTGCTACAAGGCCACCGTCCAACTTGTTGCTTCTTTTCCTTCTCAGTTTCCCTTGCACAGCCTCAGTTTGGAGGTGCAATGACATACTGTATTTTTCCATGTATAAGACTAGGTTTTCCCCCTAAAAAATAATGTCAAAAATTAGGGGGCGTCTTATACACTGGGCCATCTCCACCCATTTTCTTAAATCTGAGTCCCCCCCCCAAATAGGGGGTGTCTCATGCATGGGGGCGTCTTATAGACGGAAAAATACGGTTCCCACCACTTTGACAATGGCTTGCATTGAGATGGCCAACTCAATGGTTTTGTGAAAATCAATAACTTCCATTGTTTTAGTAAGGGACACAGTGCTGGTTACATCTGAAGGGTGCTCAGTCTTTCTACTTGCATTCCACAATGAGAGGGTCTGGAAATGACCAAGAGGTCACTGGACAAGTGGCTGGACAATTGCACCCTCTTATGTACTTTCTAACAGAACTGGCTAATCTTGCCCTGTGTTGAAATTGTGTGTTTTTTTCCACTGTTCATTTTTACAGGCAGATTAAAAGGGATTGAAGCTAAAGCTAAGGGCTTTGTAATGGTACCAGCAGAAGCAAATTAACATACAGGAGTCTTTGAAGTTTTATTTCCCCTAGAGATAATCCTTATGTTTTGAAATCATGACATTATATTGGTGATATTTCTCATTTGGGATAGCGATACTACTAGGTTAAATTCTTTCTTTCTTTTTAACTGACAGTCTCAGAGACTCCAGTATCAGATTTGAAATATATCTCAGTGAAACAAATTGAAATTATCTGCACATTAAGAGCATTAGTAAGACAGGAAAATTACAGAACTGTGACAAAGAAAACCTACAGATTATAACACTTTCCTGAATTTTCAAAGTTCACAACCTAGAAAAATATTGTAGGTTGATTTTTGAGAAAACACAGGAATTGTGCGGAGAGGTCACACACAAAGAAGACGGAAATGGAGGCTATTCAAAATATATCATCCTTAAAACACTCCAAAAAGCCCAAATAAACTTCTGCTCCAAATAAAGCACGGTTGGGTGACACAACAGAATGACAGTTCACAAAGACAAGGACTGAGGAAGCCTGACATAGTGGTGAGTATTGGACAAATCGCAAATATAACTGACGCACAAGTGGAAGGCGAACAGGTGGACCTACAGAGGGTTCATGGCTCCAAAGTCCAAAACTACGCAGGAAATTGTAATCTCCTGGAGATGGTTAAAGTGTGTTACCAAGTGGAAGACCTGAGAACCACTTCAGCAACAATCTTATGCAGAGGGGTACGGAGTGATCGCTCGGCAGAAGAACTGTTAGCCTTGGGTATCGTCTGTAAACAAGACCTCAAGGTTCTCTCATCATGGGGTATCATTGGAGGCATCTATACACACAAATTAGGGATGCAGGTGGTGCTGTGGGTTAAACCACAGAGCCTAGGACTTGCTGGTCAGAAGGTTGGCGGTTCGAATCCCTGCGACAGGGTGAGCTCCCGTTGCTCGGTCCCAGCTCCTGCCAACCTAGCAGTTTGAAAGCACGCCAAAAAGTGCAAGTAGATGAATAGGTACCACTCCGGCGGGAAGGTAAACGGCATTTCCGTGCGCTGCTCTGGTTCGCCAGAAGTGGCATAGTCATGCTGGCCACATGACCTGGAAGCTGTACGCCAGCTCCCTCAGCCAGTAAAGCGAGATGAACGCCGCAACCCCAGAGTCGGCCACGACTGGACCTAATGGTCAGGGGTCCCTTTACCTTTTTATACACACAAATTATTCAATAAAACCACAGCCTTCTCTGGTGCTGGAAGGTGAGCATCCAGGAAACTGCCCAGGTAAGTACGGGAACCTACTAAAAAAATCCATACGTCTGCACATATACAGATGCAATTTCTGAGGGGTGTGGCGCACTGATGACAATTTTTAAAAAATAAAATTGTTTTGTGGGAATATATCTGCTTTTCAGGAGAATTCCATTTTTGCCTACAAAATGAGCAACATATAAGTCATATTCAGTAATATTAGTTTAAATGGTAGAAGGAAAACAGTAATTTTGCCAAGAGTAGGGCAGCCCCTGAGATACAGAATAGATTATACCATTGTACATCCTTTTTGTAAATATAGTGGTGCCCCGCAAGACGAATGCCTCGCAAGACGGAAAACCCGCTAGACGAAAGGGTTTTCCGTTTTTGAGCTGCTTCGCAAGACGATTTTCCCTATGGGCTTGCTTTGCAAGACGAAAATGTCTTGCGAGTGTTCCGATTTTTTCTCGCTCCCCCCTTTTTCTAAGCCGCTAAGATGCTAATAGCCTTTTAGCCGCTAATCCGCTAAGCCTTTAATAGCCGCTAAGCCTTTAATAGCCGCTAAGCCTTTAATAGCCGCTAAACCGCTAATAGCGCTAATCCGCTAAGCCGCTAATAGGGTTGCTTCGCAAGACGAAAAAACCGCTAAGCGAAGAGGCTCGCGGAACGGATTAATTTCGTCTTGTGAGGCACCACTGTACTTAATGCAAGTTGTGACTCCTGTGCACGGCCATGTTGCGTCATCATTCCCAGTCTGGTTGAAACTGCAGAGTGCACTTGTTGAGTTCTCAACGAAGTTAAAGTTCTCTGCAAATCAAACTTAGGCCAAATCCAATGTATCATTTTCAAGGCCATGGCTGAATTTATCATGGCAAGCTGCCAGAAGGTTAATTTAGCTTTACCCTACCCCCAAAAGACAAGCCTTTTAGTTTGTGTGTGTGTGTGAGAGAGAGATAGAGAGAGAGAGAGTTTTTGAGGAGGGAGACCCCCCAACAGGGACAAGGGCTCAAATCCCACATTTGTCAAAAGATTCCTGCCTGGGGGGGGGGTTGGACTAGATGGCCCTTGTGGTCCCTTCCAACTCAATTCTATGATTTTATGAATGCAAAATACAAGCTGCAGAACTGCACCAGACAAGAAATCCGTGGGTTGGCTTATGCAAACCATTCACAGACAAAGCTACTGATTGCTGGTGATTATAGAGCATCAAGGAAGGGTCTCAGGTCTGCAGAAAACTAGGGGTTGCCAAGGTGATGGGGAGGGGTGTCAGGTGATAGGAAAGAGTGTCATCTTGCAGAAGGCTTGGGTTTTGGGAGAGGTGCACTGGGAAGAAGGAGGACAAAGACCAGACCTCCCTGAGCTGCTGGATAGGCTAGAACTCTGTGCGGGGCCCAGATGTCAGTACAGTGGTACCTCTGGTTGCGAACGGGATCCGTTCCGGAGCCCCGTTCGCAACATGAGCAGAATGCAACCCGCGCCTGCAGATCGCAATTCGCCGCTTCTGTGCATGCGTGTGACGTCATTTTGAGCGTCTGCGCATGCGTGAGCGGCGGAACCTGGAAATAACCCTTTCCGGTACTTCCAGGTTGCTGCGGGACGCAACCTGAAAAGACGTGACCCGAAGCAAACGTAACAAGAGGTATGACTGTACAGTGGTACCTCAGGTCAAGAACTTAATTCGTTCCGGAGGTCCGTTCTTAACCTGAAACTGTTCTTAACCTGAAGCACCACTTTAGCTAATGGGGCCTCCTGCTGCCGCTGCACCGCCGGAGCACAATTTCTGTTCTCACCCTGAAGCAAAGTTCTTAACCTGAAGCACTATTTCTGGGTTAGCGGAGTCTGTAACCTGAATCGTATGTAACCCGAGGTACCACTGTACTATCTTGGCTCTGGCTGGAGGAGGCTGCCCTGCAAGACTGGGAGCTGTGACTGACTGCGGCTTTGGAACGAAGCTTGCTGAAGCTATGACAGAGGCAATGAGAGACATTCTTGGGGTACAGTGGTATCTCTGGTTATGAACTTAATTCGTTCCGGAGGTCCGTTCTTAACCTGAAACTGTTCTTAACCTGAGGTACCACTTTAGCTAATGGGGCCTCCTGCTGCCACTGGAGCACGATTTCTGTTCTCATCCTGAAGTAAAGTTCTTAACCTGTGGTACTACGTCCGGGTTAGCGGAGTCTGTAACTCAAAGTTTGTAACCCAAGGTGTTTGTAACCTGAGGAACCACTGCATAACATTCTGCATTCCCTCCACTGTAGACTCAACAGGTGTAAATATTGAGATAATAAACCATATTTCAGAAAGACACCAGTCTCTGCTGTGCCTCCACCTTCCCAACACAAACTCAGCCCTGCCTAAGTGCCGGGAACCCCTGGAATTTCGCACCACTCATGAAGACTGGGGTGGCGTGTAACTATATATATATATCCTTGAAGAATTGCTTATTTTTATTATTATTATTAATATTTTATTAAGTTTTATCAATAGAAAAGTTCAGAAAAATACAAAAACAAAGAAAAATACAAAATTACAAAATACAAAAATACAAACATTAAACACGAAAAAGAAGAAGAAAAAACACATATAAAAGAAAACAAAACTCCCTCTTTTTTTGATTTCTCATCTTTAGTTAACTTATTTTCCTGACTTCCTCACACCTCCCTTTTTTGTATCCCTTTTGAAAATTGGTTCAGCAAGTTCATATCCTATTAATTTATCTATTATCAATCCCATCTTACATTTTACCTTGTTGCTAGAACCCCTTCAATTCATTTCAATGTCATCAGCATCTTGAAGAATTGCTTAAACTCACCCCCCCCCCAAACCAGTAGCTGTGTTACACATAAGTAATTCCCAGAAGCAAATCGTGTGACTGCAGCAATGGAACAATTGATCTTGTTGCCTGGTCTGAAACAGGTTGAACTTTTGTAAGTGTTCCAGCTGAGACCTCTGCAAGGCTTTAGGGCCACCCATGGCTTGTTTATTTACTTGCTATTTATTTTAAATAAATATATTTGTATTATCGCAGTATCATAAAAATATATCACAGTGGTTTACAACAATATATAAACATAGAACTTTCTTCCCCTGCTCCAAGGAGCCTTGAGCACAGAGGCAGTAGGTGGTGGAAGCTCAAAAGATCCTCCACCAAATCCAAATCCCTTCTGAGATCCAAAATAAATCCTCTGCTTGAAGGATATTAGCTACATTGGCACTAATATGGGGTCCTTGTACATTTCCGAGCGCAATTCAAAGTGTTGGTGCTGACCTTTAAAGCCCTAAACGGCCTCAAAGGCCCAGTATGCCTGAAGGAGCATCTCCACCCCCATCGTTCAGCCTGGACACTGAGGTCCAGCTCCGAGGGTCTTCTGGAGGTTCCCTCACTGCGAGAAGTGAGATTACAGGGAACCAGGCAGAGGGCCTTCTCGGTGGTGGCGCCTGCCCTGTGGAATGCCCTCCCATCGGATGTCAAGGAAATAAACAACTATCTGACTTTTAGAAGACACCTGAAGGCAGCCCTGTTTAGAGAAGTTTTAATGTTTGATGTTTTGACATTTTTTTAATATTCTGTTGGGAGCCCCCCAGAGTGGCTAGGGAAACCCAGCCAGATGGGCAGGGTAGTAGTAGTAATAATAACCATCATCTCATCCACCTCCTTTCTGCAATATTTAAGACATTCTCACCACCCATTTTCTCCTCTAGCTGCAACACAGTTAGTCCAAAGAGAAACCCAGTAATAGATGTTTGGTGATCACTGGCTGCGAATCCGTTTCAAAACTTGGCATTAAAATGAGGTCAATCTAAAGAGACAATCAAGCAGACTGCCTCACAACTGGATACCAAGATATAGAACTCTCTGGCATTCCCTGCGGGGCTGACAATTCAAGGCTTACCAATTATGCTTATAAACCAATGGCAAAAGCCTAAAACCATACCTATCAACATGTTGATCCTGTGACTTGACTGGTGACAAAAGGCAAGATCAATCATTCCACATGAATCCAAGAGTCACAGGGAGACCACCAATTAATCACTGCCAAAAGTAGCATTTAAGTCCCCTGTAAACAACAAATGAAACTGCAGCCTCCAGAAGAATTCCTACCAGCTGCTCAAAACATGCATTTATTTTTGTCATTTATATGCCATCCAATTAACCAGGTCCTCTTGGTGGTTCACACCGTCAAAATCAATAAAATAGGAATGGAATCAAAACGAAAACCAATCAGCACAAAAACTGTACCAGCACAAATAAAGTCCATATCACCTTATACAGACCAGGAAAAATAAGAGCCACCCCTTTGTGGAATGCAAACATTTACACATAATATGGAGCCTTGTGCAATGGAGATCGGAACACCTCATAAGTGAGGTCAATAATGCCAGCGATAACAGATCCCAAACAAGCCCCAAAATAATAACCGGATTCTTGACTAAAGGGGGAGACTGAGGCTAAGATTTAGCAAAGTTCATTTTGCCTGTATTTTTCTCTTCGCCTTCTTCCAAGTATCTCCAATATGAAAAGCTTCACACGGTTTACAACCTCCTTACTCTTTCCTTTGTTTCTCACTACTTTAATGGAGGTATTTTTTAAAAAAAGGTGTATTGTCATTTAAAAAACAAAAGCAAAACAGACTTGTGGAGGTGGAGAGGCTGTAGCTGCTTTTATTCATCTCGACTTCTTCTTCTGCCACTTCCTGATTTTGAATGAAAGGGAGAGGAATTGCAACCAAGAATTACCGTATTTTTCGCTCCATAAGACACACACACATTTCCCCTTACTTTTTAGGAGGGAAAAAGTGAGTCTTATAGAGCAAAAAATACGGTACATTTATCCCCCTTGGAGTACAAGCTGGAACAGGAAGTGGGTGCCATTCATGTTCCCATCGTTGCCACTTCTTTAGCAGTGCCTTGCGATGAATGGGGCACTTCACATCTCTCCTGACTCCAAGCAAACCAACAAAGAAGGCGCTATATACCAGATATATTCTGTTTATATTTTTGGAGGTTTTTCTTTCAGAGCTTTTCCCAAGTGGGATATAGATCTGGCGGATTGGTTCCAAAGAACGCTGCAACTCAGAGAACGTGACGGATGCATCCAAGGCAAAGAATGAGCCTGGGATGCTTCAAAGCTGTTAAATTGCAACCCACTTGGGACAGAATACCCTTGGTGGGGCCAGTAATGTAGCCAAAGTGTGCTGAGTCCATGAATGCTTTCACCCAAGAATTATTATGCTGCTAACTCACCCTTAAACGATTGCCTCTCGAGGTCCGAGTCCAGGTGAATGGGAGGAACCAGGTAGGAAACTTGGCCGTGGTGTACCTGCCCTGTGGAAAAACAAGATGGATGAACGTCTAGTATTTGAATGTGAACTGTTGGTAGAGATTAATAAATCAGAGGAAGACTATAGTACACCAGAGAAATAATATAAGGCATCAACCTATTTTAACAGGTCTGGATAAATGGAATATCTCTGAAAAGGGACTTTCAAAAAGACACAAAATGTCTTAATCAACTAATTTAGGTAAACAAATAAAATACAAATGGAATAAGCAGAGCCCGCTATTTGCATTTCAACTAAAAGCAACAACAAAAGGGGAAAATTCCCCAACTAAAGTTGGTAAATGATACAGTCAAAACTTCAGGGAAGAAGTCGGTAGAATCCTTAAAATATTAGTCTATATTATAGAAATCAAATAACCTCAATAAAGGAGTAATATTGAAGTTTATATCTGAAATAAATATTCCAAAATTAACTGAGGGAGATCAGGAACTACTGAATGAACCCACCCCTAACAGTGAAATACTCTAAGTCATAAAGGCTTTGAATGAGAATATGGTGCTAGGCTGTGAAAGTTTATCATCAATCTATAAAATCTTTCATGATTTCCTACAGACCTATATCACCGCTGAACAATGACTAGAAGATATTCACTGGCATTTCGGCAAAAAGATTAAATGGTATAAATACATACAACAAGATCAAAGAGGGATTTTATGGAAGGGAAATATTAGGGACATAACGAAAACACAACATACCGTGGACTAAAAATTGTTTCATTTTTTATGTGTTTTGTGATTTAGCATATATTATTTGTAGGTTCATTAGTTTGTCATATTCTTTTATGATTTTGCGTGTTATGTTGGCTTAACTTCAAACCTGTTACTGTGTACACTACTACTATGCAAATTCCAGTTTTCGGTGTTTTACAATTCCTATTTTGGAAATACAATGTTTGTTTTCCTTGTTAAAAAATTAATATAGAATATATAAATATTAATTTAAAAGGAAAAAAAGAAAGGAAGACAGCAGAGCCTACTATCATCTATGTTATCAATCTTGGTTTAAGAAACCCTGGCAATTAATACAAGTGATAAGGAAACAGAAAAAGGACACTTTTATTTTTAAAAAATGTCAAACATATTAAAAAGCTACAGATAATGTTGTTCTGGCATTAACCAAACCAGTTATCATTAGAATTAAACAAAAGAAAAAAAACACCAATGAAATATCTGGGAACAAGCGGAACCAAAAAAAAGGAAGATTTATATGTATGCATTCCCAAGTCACAGCAGCTGACGACCTTTCACCAAACTGGCCATTTTAGTTAGATAAGCCTTTGACTGATAGGCTGACTTGTAAATATGTTGCAACAGGTTTAAAGTGATTGCTTATATTGATTGTGTTGGTGTTTTACCAACATTATTTTTATGCTACACAGCGTTATAGAATTGGAAGTGACCTTCCACCCGCACAGACATTTTTATTTAGGCACTGAAAGGGAACTCAAAGGCAATCTTGTTCAGTTCTCTTGGGATGGGGGAAAATTCAGTGTGCAGAGCATGGAGGCTATTGGCTTGCGAATCTGGTTAGACTTTTCTGTTGCAGTCACACACGCGAAGGTGCTGCTTGTGGAAACACAACAAAGTGTTTATTATAGGAAGTCTATGACCTGGGTGCCGGGACGCGGGTGGCGCTGTGGGTTAAAGCACAGAGCCTCTTGGGCTTGCCGATCAGAAGGTCGGCAGTTCGAATCCCCGTGACGGGGTGAGCTCCCGTTGCTCAGTCCCTGCTCCTGCCAACCTAGCAGTTCGAAAGCACGTCAAAGTGCAAGTAGATAAATAGGTACCACTCTGGCGGGAAGGTAAACGGTGTTTCCATGCGCTGCTCTGGTTCGCCAGAAGTGGCTTAGTCCTGCTGGCCACATGACCCGGAAGCTGTACGCCGGCTCCCTCGGCCAATAAAGCAACCCCAGAGTCGGTCATGACTGGACCTAATGGTCAGGGGTCCCTTTACCTTTACCTGACCTGGGTGGGATAGATACTTTTTAGAGTTCTAAAGTACACCGAGGTGCACAAAACAAAGGCGGCCATGCTTGCCCGCTTGGAGAGATCAATCCAAGACGATTTCGTAATTCGAGGTCCCACAGGGAAGTGTGAGAGGGAGGTGGAATTTAGAGAGGATGCAGCCTGAGAATATCCGTCTCAAGATCAAGGGATAGGTCATCACAGAGATATTTTTAAAAGCCTCAGAGGAACCTGGAGCTCCCTTACTGTGTTTTAACCCCATGCAAACCTTTCTTTGAAAGCTGAGCTGCACCTCGACTTCCAACAAATCCCTCCCATTGCAGGAAACCCACTCCTGATAAGTGGCCAGCCAACCTCTCCTTTAAAAACTTCTAACAAAGGAATGTCCATCACTTTAGATAAATATACCAGTTGTGGGGAGGGAGGGGGGTCGTGACTCGGCAGAGTCAAAGGGAATGTATGGTGCTATTACAATTTGTTGGAAAAGAATATGTAAGGAAAACAATAAAAATTCACTTGAAAAAAAAAAGGAATGTCCATCACTTTAAGACAGGGGTCAGCAAGGCTTAACTTGCCTGGGCCAGCAGACGCGATTTCCGGCATCTGTGCATGCGCAGACACGATTTCCAGAGCCATGGAAGCGAGTCCCCACACCGCACTGTGCCAGGACTCACCAAGTGGGTGGCTCGGTTTGGGGACAGCTTGTAAAACGACCCCCCCTGGGCCGCTTGTGGCCCCTGGGCCTTAGGTTGCCGAGTCCTGATTTAGGAGGTTCCTCTGTCCTCAAACAGTGACAGTCAACACTCAAGGCTGTTTGTTGCTTAGATCAGTAGCAGATAGAATAGCTAAACAGTTTTTTATTAGGAGGGGCCCTTCTCCTAGGACCCTTCACCATCTTACAAGTGCACTGAAATATAATTACCAGCAATGCCAATACCACTCTTATCCCTGTTGCATCAGAAGCAACCGTAATCTCCCACTGTTTAACCTCCTTTACAGGTTAAACTGTCTGGTTGCAGGCTATGAGCACGTGGTTGTGGAGCATGCGCATCTCTGCATATGTATAGCTGCAGGGTGCACAGAGGCAGTTGCAAGGGAAGGTGGTAGAATCATAGAATCATAGAATCATAGAGTTGGAAGAGACCGCAAGGGCCATCGAGTCCAACCCCCTGCCAAGCAGGAAACACCATCAGAGCACTCCTGACATATGGTTGTCAAGCCTCTGCTTAAAGACCTCCAAAGAAGGAGACTCCACCACACTCCTTGGCAGCAAATTCCATTGTCGAACATGATCATTTCTCCCCATATGTGATGACATGGACCGGCTAGAGTGTTGGGGGGCTACAGCTGGGGAACCCCCAAGGGAAAGCAGCTCAGAGCCAGGGGATTGGTGGTGGGACAATGATGAGTGGTCAGGGGGAGAAGAGGGAGCAACTGGGAAGAGGAGGGGTCAGACGCTGGAGATATAACATGGCTTAGTCAGCTGGGAGAGTCTGTGGCAGAGATCATTCCCAAAGTGGAGGCTGGAGAGGAGAGGGGCCAAGAGGCAGAGCCAAGATGATGATGATTATGAGGAGGATACCGCCCTATACCCAGAGGTCTCGGGGTGGTTCACAGAACAATATCAAAATATAATACCACAATATACATAATCAAAATAAGAACAACCCAATAACCGCCCCCCACAAAGAACCACATTTTACAAGGGCACAGGATGTCAATCAAATCAAACAAAGGCCTGGTTAAAAAGGAACTATTATTATTCATTATTTCTTGTGAAGAAGCCAGGGGGTCTCCCCCTCCTGCTGCGACCAGCTCCCCTTCCCTCTGGTCTCCCAGAACCAGAAGAGGTATAAAGAGGGAGAAGCAAAGCAGGCATGCATGGCAACGGAGTCTCAGATTGCTTGGGAAGGACCCAGGAGAGGAGGAGACTTAGGGAACTGTGGGGTGGCGGGGACCTTCAGTCCCCACGACTGCCTCCTAGGGACAAGATCTACCAGGACAAGTAGCTGTGCTCACTAGACCCGGCCTCTTGAGTTGACCTTGTTTCCTTGGATAAAGAGTTAACTTCACTGATGCCGTGTGATTTATTGCTGACCTGCTCCTGACAGCCGCTCCTGACATGTGCCCACAAGCCCAGAAAGGTTAGTGACCCGTCTAACCACAGCACCACATTGAAATATTCCACAAGTAAAGGAATAGGCCTTGCACATAGTTTCCACCAGATGGCTCCCTCTGCAAGCACTGGGATACTGGCAAAATTCTCACTTCAAAATTTAAACTGGGCATGTGACTCCTGAGTATGAAAAATATGTCTGCTTCCTTGCAGAAGCAATATTGGCATGTTTTTGCCTCTGTTTTATTTTAAAATTAATAATATACATGTATCTACCATGAGACCAATTAATGACAGTCCGATAAAAAACATGAGAGTAGTGGATAATTGATAGATGGTAAACCTTGTTGCAATAAGCAGTTATTTTCAAGGCTCAGAACCACGGCAAAGTTTCTTATTTTGTTAAATACATAATTTCAGTTCCCCAGTGTGCTAGAGAAAGAGCTGTAGGCAGAAACTTATTTGCATTAAAAATATGCAGTTATCACTCACCGGTTTTCCATAACAATTTACACTGCTGTTAATCTCTTTTCTATACAGGTTAAGTTAATGATACGTAGATTGTGGTAACAGTTAGAGTAACCTTCCTATTCCAAATAATATTTGTGCTATAATAAAAACGAGTTACTTCCTCTTGTGAGGCATATTGGAAGTAATTAATATTGTTCCCCACTGAAATGTGTTGTTGTTGCTCTAAGCAGTTTCCCAGTGAGCATCATCTCGAGCGCGGACCTGCTGTCGTTGTAGCTGGGGTTTTTAAAAAAACGACTTTCAGAAATGTCCCACATTCAACCGCTTTGGTGGGCTATAATGCATTCATAATGCACTGAAAAATAATGTCTGCAAGAAATCTGCTATAATGTACTCCTTGGCACTGCGGTTGATTTTGAAATTAGCAGCACCAGGTAGGGGGTGCATTAATTATTTCACTACCTTGACAGAAAAACCAACCAAAAGCTCAGGAATTCAAATTCCAGCCTTGCTTGTGCACTTATTTTGGCTTGATGGCACCCTCTGTCTCAGGAGATAATGGAGTGTGTCTCCGGGGGTGAAGTCAAACCGCTGTGTTAGCAAAGTGACCTCCCTGGGGCACAAGCCTGGTCCTGGGATGCCCAGATGACAAGACCTCCGTCTCGGCCTCACTGATGAGACCCAAAGAATAGCAGAACAACATTTGGCACCTGCTTGGCTGCAGGAGTTGCCGGAAGGAGGTGTATCAAGATGCTATCCAACCGCCTTAGGGACTCCACTCCAGATTTGTGTAGGGTTTACTCCTTCGCCTTTTCTTCTCCTGAAGATATCCCACAAGGCAGTGGAGGTTTAGGATCAGAGTTTTCCTTCTCCTAGATGGGCTACTTTCCCAGGTTGTTGAGCCCAATCTGCCCCTCACTTTCCTCTAAAGCACGTGCAGAAACCACCTCCTTGACCACTGGACTCACTATTGGTCTCATCTACTCAGTCCGCTGGGTCTCATCTTTGCATGCAGGGGAAGTCCCTAACTCACTGAGGGTTTGAGACCCATTGCCTACCTTCACCTGGTTTAGCTGGCCAGTCAAAGCTGTTCCCAGGATGTGGCCGCTGCTGCAGGCTGACAGCTTCTAGGAGCCACAGGCAAGAACTGAGTTCAGGGTGGGGACCAAAGGTGAACAAACTACTCCAGAAGGTGCAAGACATGTCCCTCACCAGAGGTACCACCCCTCCCCTGACACCCCATACTGTGACTCACGTTATCATGATCCTGTAAGCCAGCCTTTCTCAACCTGTGGGTCCCCAGATGTTGTTGAACTACAACTCCCATCACCCCTAGCTAGCAAGGCCAGAGCTCAAGGATGATGGGAGTTGTAGTCCAAGAACATCTGGGGGCCCACAGGTTGAGAAAGGCTGCATGTAAACTATCAATTTAGAACTTTTGAATAAACCTTGTTCTCACATGTTCTTTACACACACAAAACACTTTAAATTCTTCTCCTGATTTTTTTTTTTTTGCGCACCCCAGCAAGCTACAGGCAAATCTAAAGAGGAAACAGGAAGCCGCTGTGGGAAAGATAAGGGGGTGAGAGCCCTGAAAAGCCTATAGCACATTTGTGATCCTCTTAAGAAACCAAGGTGTGACTGACGCATGAACCATCTGTTTCAAATTTTAGACATAAATATAAGGTTTGAGGGCATTAAGCGTTTAGGGGTCACCCAAAGAGCTGCTGTAGGGAGGTTGCTTCTCCCTCCCAGACATCAAGGATAATTGGTTCCAGTTCCCAGCTGATCTGGGCCAGAAGAGCTGAAGGGAGGTGCCCTCTGATCCCATCTATGGGCCAGAGGACTAAGGGCCAGTGGAAGGTTGCACCCCCTGCCTCCCAGGAAAAGAGTCACAGCAAGGAGAAGATGAGCCTGGCCTCATCATTGTCCAGAGAAGGAGTAGCTGCAGGTCATTTGCTTCCACCCTCGTCTCTGCTAGAAAGAACACTCAGTTGCCCTATGACTGCAGAACTGAAGGGAAGCCTGCCTTGGCCCATCCATCAGCTGGGGAACAAAAGGATGGTGGAGTTCTTCTCGTTACGGACGGGGTTTTGCATGGTTTTGTATCATTGCAGCCTACTGTAAGCCACATTGATGATCATTTGATCAATAGGCGGGATGTAAAACAAGAAAGAAAGAAAGAAAGAAAGAAAGAAAGAAAGAAAGAGGTGAATGTCACCTGGAAATTCTTGCAAACATTTCCTAAATAATACCACTGAATATTCCATTTCAGGATTAGATGTATTTCTGAGACCTGAACAAATCTGGTCAAAGCTGGAGAATGTCTATTGTGTTTTTTCTCTCCTAAGAAGATTCTATTATCATCAATTACTGTCTTAGTCTATGGCCTAGGGGGTCTAAAAATGGGGTGGCTGTTACCATCTGGGATGTCTCTTTTTTAATAGACTACATCCCTAGTTCCCTTCATGGATCACTGCCTTGTCGTGGTGACGGGGCTTGAATAGCTCCAAGAAGCTATGAGTTTTTCCATGCAGGGCCACCCAAGATGGACAGGTCATAGCTGAGAGTTTAGACTAAACGTGATCCACCTGGAGAAGGAACTGGCAAACCACTTCAGTATTTTCCCAAGAAAACTCCAGGAAAACCTTTATGGACATAAAAAAGGAGAAGCTTTGAGAAGAAAGAGAGAGTTTCCAAAGCATGCTTTGGTTCATGGGGTCATGCAGAGTCGAACACGACTAAGACGACTAAACAATAACAAAAAACAAGAACATCCCTAGTAAAATTACCCATCACTGGCTATCAGCAAAAAGTAGCTTTCACTGAAAATACACCTAAATTGTGCAAAGAAAAGCCAAAAATATGTAGAACCCAGTTTGGGGCTATGCATTTCACACCTTTGCCCAATTTAAATCCAAGAGGGCTTAAGCTGACCAAAGAAGATACAGTGGTACCTCGGATTACATACGCTTCAGGTTACAGACTCCGCTAACCCAGAAATATTACCTCAGGTCAAGAACTTTGCTTCAGGATGAGAACAGAAATCGCATGGCAGCGGTGCAGCGGCAGCAGGAGGCCCCATTAGCTAAAGTGGTGCTTCAGGTTAAGAACAGTTTCAGGTTAAGTACGGACCTCCCGAACGAATTAAGTACTTAACCTGAGGTACCACTGTACATAATCTATTGAGATAATTTCTGAGAGCATCACTGAAAAGAAAACACAATAGACGCTGCAAAATCTGTAGAAGGTCTAGAAGTGTGCCCCAGCTCTTAAGCAGTTCTGATGTGAGTGGGACTCTCACATGCAAATCATTCACCCAGCCCTGAAATGCTGCCCTTTCTAAACTGGGGTTATGTTTCTGATGAAGCTATGGACATATCAAATCAAATCCCTTTATTGGCAGCACAATATAAAACATTTCAGGTCACTGGAATAATTAAAAGGACAAGGGTGAAGCTGTCGAGGTCACGAGGTCACACTGGGATTGTGTGCACTTAGATATTCTGCTTCGCCCTGTCTGTTCCCTGAAAGGATGGTTTGTTGGGAACCCTTCCGGGTAAAACAGTGGCTAAAAAGGAAGCTATATATTTCTTGCCAATGTAAGAATAATGTTTGGCCATCCAGAATAAGAAAAGGGTAAGTCGAGCTAAAAAGTAGAGACATCACCTTGCCAAGAAGTGTGCAACTTAAAAAGAATAAGAAAAGCTAAAAAGTAGAGACATCACCTTGCCAACAAAGGTCTGTATAGTAAAAGCTCTGGTTTTCCCAGTAGTGATGTCTGGAAGTGAGAGCTGGACCACAAAGAAGGCTGATCGCCAAATAATTGATGCTTTTGAGTTATGGTGCTGGAGGAGACTCTTGAGAGTCCCATGGACTGCAAGAAGATCAAACCTATCCATTCTGAAGGAAATCAGCCCTGAGTGCTCACTGGAAGGACAGATCCTGAAGCTGAGGCTCCAAGACTTTGGCCACCTCATGAGAAGAGAAGACTCCCTGGAAAAGACCCTGATGTTGGGAAAGATGGAGGGCACAAGGAGAAGGGGACGACAGAGGACAAGATGGTTGGACAGTGTTCTCAAAGCTACCAGCATGAGTTTGACCAAGCTGCAGGAGGCAGTGGAAGACAGGAGTACCTGGCGTGCTCTGGTCCAGGGGGTCACAAAGAGTCGGTCACAACTAAACGACTAAACAACAACAACAAGTTGAGCTATGTCTTTTTAGTCGCAAAGAGAATGAGAAGTCTTTTGTTTCTGGTATTTACTTTAAGAGGCATTTTAGTTCTCTAACGGGCATTTTAGTTTTGAAACAAGAAGATTAACTAACTCTCAAATCAATGACAGAAAAGCAGAGGACCTGAGAGGTTTTCCTCCAACTCCTCGGCAGGTGAATAGCCGCATGCCTCTAATGCAAAACTTGCCTTTATCTCTTTCACATCCCATTCTGACTTTAATCATGACGCTCTTGCAGGCAGCACTGCAGTGCCATCGAGGAACAAGTGATATAATCCCCAAATGGATATCTCATCTTCTCATTCTGGTTTCCTTTTCTCTCCCTTCATCTCCTTTCTGTAAGTGAGACACCCCCGTGTGAGCACGATGGGGGCTGCACAGTTGACTTACTCAGGAAATAGAGGCTGTAATTGTGTATCAAAGATCACTGATGGGATTCTCCCCCCCCCCTCCCAGGACAAACGGGGGGTGGGAAGAAGGGTGAACGGGAGATGAGGGGAAACTGAAACAAATACTTCAGAACGATCTTAAGAAGACCAAGCAACAAGAATAGCATGGGGACAATTATTCCCTCTAATTCTAAGGGTAGAAATGCAAAGATTCTGTCAATTAAAATGTCCTGCTATTATAGCTTAGTCTGTGGACTCTAAGGGTGTGGGATTCACTCGTGATTTCTGGATAAATTGCTCCAACCCACACCAATATATAGGCACCACAGAAATATAAACAATCTCACTCATTAGTCAGGAAGATGTTGATGACAATTACCCACCCTTCATGCTAAACCAGTGATCTAGACTATCATGCCAATGATTTTTTTCACTAAAAAACCAGCAGCACAAATTAAAGACTGGGTTGAGTTCTGGAACATGCTGGGGTGAAGGTTTACTTGAAATCCTATGATCATCTCTCTCATCCCCAACAATGATGTCACACTGAAGGAACTTTGATGGTGCGGTTCATAAACCTAATAATAAATGTCTACCCCCTACTTGATACTGGAAATCCAGAGTAGGAGCATCCACAAAAGACACACAGATCTCTCGTGTCATGGAAGCGGAGTAATGGTGGGAGGAACCAGCTGGGGAAACCCCAAGGCAAGAAGGCTCAGAGTCCGGGGAGTGGTGGTGGGACATCAGTGAGTGGTCCCAGAGAGAAGGAGAAGACTGGGGAAAGGAGGTGCCGAAAGCTGAAGGGGTGACAAGGCTTAGTGAGCTGGGAGAGTCTGTGGCAGAGAGAGGGCTAGAATCAGATGCAGAAGCTGAAGCAGGAGAGGAGGGAGGACAAGAGATGAGTCAGGCTGGTGAAGAGTCACAGGTGTTTCCCACTCTTGCTGCAACAAGCTCCCCTCCCCTGCTGACTCCCAGAACCAGGAGAGGGAAGAAATGGGCAGAGCAAAGACAAGTTGCACACAGGTAGAGTCTCTGATTGCTGGCAAGAAGCCCTGGAGAAGAAACTTTGGTGGCTGTAGGGAGGTGGGGCAACTGCCTTAATAGGACTTACAGGGCTGCTGTGCTTTGTAAAGTCTGTAAAGATTGTGTTTCACTAATAAAGAGTTAACTCCGGCTTTGAACTGTGTGATTTACTGACCGGCTTGCTCTGTGACATCTGGCAATTGAGAGTCTCTCCCACTCCTCATTGCTGAAGTGCTATTACTAGTAAGAACTGTCTCCTAATGCTCAACTAGAATCCACCTTTCTGTAGTGTAACATGAGCCTTTTAAATATAATTGTGCCTTCTAGGGCAACAAAAGCCTTAGCAGTCTTCAAATATCTTAAGGGCCGTCACACAGAGGGCAATTATGCCCCTTCAGTTTTCTATACTCCATCTTAAAGGTGGCAACTCTTCCCATCACAACTTTTTCTCAATAACCTTTCCCATCTTCACGGTCGCTCTCTGGATCCGTTACAATTTGTCTACATCCTTCTTCAAGTGTGGCGCCCAGAACTAGGCAGTATTCCAGATGAGGTCTGACTAGTAGAGAATTAAATGGAATTACATCCTGTGACTTCAGAATTATGTCTCTATTAATTGAGCTTAAAATCTCATTAGCCTTTTTTGCAGCTGCATCCCACTGCTGACTCATGTTTAGCTTGTGATGGACCATAATTCTGAGATCCTTTGCCAAGTATTCCCTCATCTCTATTTGAATTTTGGTCCTTCTCTCTTTCTTAGCTTAAGCAGGACAGCTGTGCTTCTCAAGAGTTCATTACAAAAAAAGTAGTGCAATAGGTGCACTGCTCAGCATAGAGACAGTCATCTCTAGATACATGTACCTTACTAAACATATATGCTGTAGTTACCAGGTTTCCTCCTCTGTAATGAGTGGCCTATGTTGTTCTCATTTCCCCTTTGCTTTCGAAGTTTACTTAATTTCATTCCCAACACATAACTCTAATCACTTTGGAATATTTGTGTGTCTCTCTCTTTTCTTGCTAAGGTGCAACTAGTTCCAATTCAACAACGAATCTGATGGTAATTGGTATGCTGTTCACAGTGTTCCTTCTTTTGAGATCATTAATGGAGAAGTTAAACAGGATTGATTTTTGTGGCTTTGTTTACAGCCTTCCAATTACATTTCAGCCTATATGACTTGCTAATACACAGACCAGCTTGCAAAAGTACCGTGAGACGGATGATTTTATGGGGGCCATATTCTCACTAACAATTTCATTCAATAATGTTTAGCTCCACACCAAAGTGATTACTCTTTATTCCCCCCCCCCAATAAGGAAGTTCTTTGGTGGAGATTAAGTTGAAATCCTTGGCAGAGTTTAAGTAAACACAGTATTAAGCTTCACGGGCTGTTTGAGAAAACCTGGCAGCAGAGGTGGCCAATTCCTAGACCTGAGTATTGATCCTGGAGCAAAGGTAGATTACTCTTGTGCAAAATTTCTTTTGTCTGCACCTCTCTCTAAACAAGGGGCATTATCCCAGAGTTGAAGGATTAGCAGACTCTCTTCATGAGCATCTATACTTTTAATTATTATTAAATAAATCCTCTTTAAGACTGAACTGAATGTATGAAGCTCTTTAAATAACAAATCAGACCACTGATCAATCTTGCTCTTCATTACCTATTCTGACTGGCAAGGACTCTGATGAAAGCAAAAGCAAGCAAGCAAACAATGCAAATCTTTAAAAGGGAACTGAAATGTACTAAAATGCCCAATATATTTCAGTGAAGATCTTGAGGAGAACAGCAACATATAAACAAATGCAATTCAGATAATATACATAGACACTAATTATAATTAGCAACCCACATGAAAATCATGCATGTAACATACCTTATTAAAACAAGCCCTAAAACCTCAACTAATCATATTACAAATCGACATCAATCACATCTTCATACTTGTTTTTCACTACATGACTGACATGTCTCATTACAAAATGATTAACTCTGTCATTAGGGATGGTTGAGTACTGTAATCTGTCTTAAAAATATTTATACATGGAATTTGGGGGTTCTGACCCAAACATATCAGACTGTCTCCTGCATCTAGCATTGTTGATTTTTTTTTAAAAAAACACCCACTTAGAATTATAGAATTGTAGAGTTGGAAGTGACCCTAAGGGTCATTTAATCCAACCCCCTCTGCAATGTAGGCATTGCATCTATAAAATCTTTGAAGTCTGTTTTGTCCATCACCTTCTGAGGCCCTACATTTCACTGATTATGTGCAAAATTATATGCAGGAATATTTATTTTATATGTATAATATACATATAAAAGAGTCAAGCCCCTAGCGGCACTATATTTTTCCAGCATAATTTCGTAAGTATTACCATATTTTTCGTCCCATAGGACGCTCCGTCCCATAGGACGCACCTAGTTTTTTTGGGGGGAAATAAAGGAAATTTCCCCCCTTTATTTCCCCCCCAAAAGCAGGTCGGGGAAACCGAACCAGGTCGAGGAACAGCGGGATGGCGGCGCTGCGCCTCCCTGCTGTCCCCCGAGCTTGTGGGGCTGGCCCATGTCTGCCCGGCGCGAGGGGCGCTGTGCTTCAGGGCGCCCTGCCCGCCAGGCGGTAGGCTGCTATCCGCAGCATGGGGAACCTTGCGGGGAACTCCTGCAAGGCTCCCCACGCTGCGGATGTCTGCTGGGCGCGGGGGGCGCTCTGCTGAAGAAGAGTTTGGATTTGATATCCCGCCTTTCACTCCCCTTCAGGAGTCTCAAAGCGGCTAACATTCTCCTTTCCCTTCCTCCCCCACAACAAACACTCTGTGAGGTGAGTGGGGCTGAGAGACTTCACAGAAGTGTGACTGGCCCAAGGTCACCCAGCAGCTGCATGTGGAGGAGCGGAGACGCGAACCCGGTTTCCCAGATTACGTGACTACCGCTCTTAACCACTACACCACACTGGCTCTCCCACAGGGCTGCCTAGGCTGCGGATGTCTTCCTGAAGCCTGGAGAGCGAGAGGGGTCGGTGCGCACTGACCCCTCTCGCTCTCCAAGCTTCAGCAAAAGCCTGCATTCGCCCCATAGGACGCACCCAGATTTCCCCTTCATTTTTTTTGGGGGGGGGAGCGCGTCCTATAGGGCGAAAAATACGGTAATACATAAGTATATTTAAGCAGTCAGAGTCGTTGTTGTATTACGTGCTGGCTACTTTAGGAAACCTGGTGTGTAATATTTTGTGCATACTAATGTGTGCCACCATATAATATGTGAAACTATCATTCCTGATGGTGCTATAGCACACCTAGAAGCAAACTCTGCCACTTTGTGCTTACAATTAATTGAGCTTTGGGGCAAATATGCATCTTAAGATAAATAGCACTGCCATAGGTTATGACCAACCTAGACAGCATCTTCAAAAGCAGAGACATCACCTTGCCAACAAAGGTCTGTATAGTTCAAGCTCTGGTTTTCCCAGTAGTGATGTATGGAAGTGAGAGCTGGACCATAAAGAAGGCTGATCGCAGAAGAATTGATGCTTTTGAACTCTGGTGCTGGAGGAGACTCTTGAGAGTCCCCTGGACTGCAAGATGATCAAACCTCTCCATTCTGAAGGAAATCAGCCCTGAGTGCTCACTGGAAGGACACATCCTGAAGCTGAGGCTCCAAGACTTTGGCCACCTCATGAGAAGAGAAGACTCCCTGGAAAAGACCCTGATGTTGGGAAAGATGGAGGGCACAAGGAGAAGGGGACGACAGAGGATGAGATGGTGGGACAGTGTTCTCGAAGCTACCAGCATGAGTTTGACTGAACTGTGGGAGGCAGTGGAAGACAGGAGTGCCTGGCATGCTCTGGTCCATGGGGTCACGAAGAGGCGGACACGAGTAAATGACTGAACAACAACAACAACAACAACAACAACAACAAAGGTTATTGCATGGCTCCACAGTATGCCAACATCTTCATGGATGACTTAAAATAGTGCTTTCTCTGTCTCAAAAAGTCCCTGCTCTGCCTGGTGTCTATAGAAAGCACATTTATCATCTGGATTCACAAGATCACACTGGAAAGATACCCTGGGATATAAATGATACTTTCACATTGGAAACAAAGGACTCGTGACTTTTCCCCTGGTGGGATTGAATGTTATTTTTTATGGTTATTGCTATGTTTGTTTTATATGAAACCAGTAAGACACATATTATATAAAAGAAATCTACTGACCACTACACACCCTGACATGCTTCTGGCTTCCACCCAGAATGTAACGCGAAATCCGTGGCCTGCAGCCAACGCTTAAGACACAAGTGTTATCTGCTCTGACTCTTTGGGCAGACTCACAACATCATCAGGATTTGCGTCAGGCATTTTCCAGACTACAATATGAAGGGGGAAAAGCAAATCTACAAGGCCAGACTGGTACCTAGGAATAATCTGCTACAGGACAGACCCAGAAGAGAAAGCAAATGAATGTCCCTTGTCATCCATCACGCCCAGATAAAACCACTCTTCCAAAGTATCTTCCATTATCTGCAGCTCATCTTGGACAACGATGCTTTGCTCAAATACGCCTTGGGCAGAAGGCCTGCACTTGTGTGCAGATAGCACCCTCCCTGCCCAAGCAGCTTCTTGCCGTCAAGAGCAAACCACATCGCAGCCACAGGGACCAGATCCTGCAACAAATCCAGATGCCAACTTTGCTTGCATATTGTTATGGGTTTGCAGGGTCAGATACCCCGGGTCCCTCCCAGTTCCTAGCTATGCCCTATTTGTTGGGGTCGAATGTGCCAAACCAAGTCCTTTATTAATGATTTTGGCTGGCTAGTTATGCACCAAGATGAACATGGGAAGATGCTCTGTGCCAGATCAGTGGGGCTTTCCTCACGCCCCTTCCTCATTTTTGCACCTATTCCCGCCCACCACTGACACACACACACACACACACACACACACGAGAGAGAGAGAGAGAGAGAGAGAGAGAGAGAGAGAGCAGATAGATTTCCCTTCAGAGACTGGGAGCACTGTTTCAGAAAGCAGATATATCAGAAGTCAGAGGGCCAGAGTGCATTCAGTCTCTTGGAACAGAAGTTGAACTCTGAGAGGGCAACAGCTGTACTACTAGGAATTGACTTGAACAGGGAAATAATCAAGATTAGGTTGAGCCAAACACGTTATGCTGCTGTTTTTATTTGCTATTGCGGCTGTTTTTAAAATCATATTTAATTCATTTTGAAAATCTTTGCAATAATTGAAATTGCTGCCCCACGAATACCTTTAGTAAAAGCTAAATTTGTTTAGGAAGAAACATTGGAGGGCTTGGGTGGAATTCAAGTGTAGCACTATGGAAAGTGTTTCATCAGTACAGTGGTACCTCGGGTTAAGGACTTAATTTGTTCCGGAGGTCCGTTCTTAACCTGAAACTGTTCTTAACCTGAAGACCACTTTAGCTAATGGGGCCTCGATTTCTGTTCTCATCCTGAAGCAAAGTTCTTAACCCAAGGTACTATTTCTGGGTTAGCGGAGTCTGTAACCTGAAGCGTCTGTAACCTGAAGCGTCTGTAACCTGAAGCGTCTTTAACCTGAGTTACCACTGTACAGTACAAGCATTTCAGTTTGCCGGGTGGAATGACCCCCCCCTCCTGCCTCTCTCACATACCCTGCACATTGCTCTGGAGTTCCTCCTGACTTTTCCAAAGCCCATGGGGGGTGGGGGTGGGGTAAAAAGGGGATGAAGTCCCATTATGCTAGCAGGACTCTTTGGTTGTATCCGGCCCCTCATGCACACCCTCCAACATTTATCCGATGAAAACAGGGACATCCTATTCTTCTTCTTCTTCCTCTTCCTCTTCATCATCATCATCATCATCATCATCATCATCATCATTACTATTATTATACCCAACCCATCTGACTGGGTTACCCCAGCCACTCTGGGGGGCTTCCAATATACCGTATTTTTCGCTCTATAAGACGCACCAGACCACCAGACGCACCTAGTTTTTGGAGGAGGGAAACAAGAAAAAAAATATTCTGAATCTCAGAAACCAGAACAGCAAGAGGGATCGCTGCGCAGTGAAAGCAGCGATCCCTCTTGCTGTTCTGGCTTCTGGGATAGCTGTGCAGCCTGCATTCACTCCATAAGACACACACACATTTCCCCTTACTTTTTAGGAGGGAAAAAGTGAGTCTTATTGGGCAAAAAATACGGTATATAAAAACATATAATAATAATAATAATAATAATAATAATAATAAATTTTATTTATATCCCGCCCTCCCCAGCCAAAGCCGGGCTCAGGGCGGCTAACAACAATCAAATAATCAGTCAAATAATCACACAATCTAAAAATATTTCATTATAAAAATTAATTAAATCAAATTGATGGCAACCAATTAAGCAGAATTATGTGCAGGTTGCCAGAGGAGGGAGTCAGGCTGCGCCCTGACCAAAGGCCTGGCGGAACAACTCTGTCTTGCAGGCCCTGCGGAAAGATGTCAGGTCCCGCAGGGCCCTAGTCTCTTTTGACAGAGCATTCCACCAGTTTGGAGCTGCAGCCGAGAAGGCCCTGGCTCTAGTTGAGGCCAGCCTAACCTCTCTGAGGCCTGGGACCTTGAGGATGTTATTATTTGCAGACCGTAGGTTTCTCTGTGGGGCATACCAGGAGAGGCGGTCCCGTAGGTACGAGGGTCCTAGGCCGTATAGGGCTTTAAAGGTTAAAACCAGCACCTTAAACCTGATCCTGTACTCCACCGGGAGCCAGTGCAGCTGGTATAATACCGGATGAATGTGCTCTCGCAGCGAAGACCCCATAAGGAGTCTCGCCGCGGCATTCTGCACCCGCTGGAGTTTCTGGGTCAGTCTCAAGGGCAGCCCCACGTAGAGCGAGTTACAATAATCCAGTCTGGAGGTGACCGTCGCATGGATCACAGTGGCTAGGTCAGGACGAGAGAGATAAGGGGCCAACTGCTTAGCTTGGCGGAGATGAAAAAATGCCGCCTTTGTTATAGCTGTAATCTGCGCCTCCATAGAAAGGGAGGTATCGAAGATTACACCCAAACTCTTAACGGCCGGTGCTGGCACTAATTGCACCCCCGCAAGAGATGGGAGTTGCCCCCTCGATCCCATATCGTCCCGCCCCAGCCAGAGGACCTCTGTCTTCGAAGGATTTAACTTCAACCGGCTCCCACGTAACCATCCAGCCACAGCTTCCAGACATCTGGTCAGTGTGTCTGGGGCCGAGTCAGGATGGCCATCCATCAACAGATAGAGTTGGGTGTCATCAGCATACTGATGGCAACCCAGCCCAAAACTCCGGACAAGCTGGGCGAGGGGGCGCATAAAGATGTTAAAAAGCATCGGGGAGAGAATTGCACCCTGAGGCACTCCACACACCAAGGAGTGGCGTGATGACAATTCCCCCCCAAGCGCCACCCTCTGTCCCCGACCAGAGAGAAACGAGCGCAGCCATTGAAGGACTGTGCCCTGGATCCCCACGTCGGCAAGGCGGTGGTCCAGGAGTTCGTGATCGACCATGTCAAAGGCTGCTGACAGATCTAGAAGAATCAGCAGCCCTGACCCGCCTCGATCCAGCTGCCTGCGGAGATCATCTGTTAGGGCGACCAGAGCCGTCTCGGTCCCATGACCAGCGCGGAAGCCGGACTGGAATGGGTCCAGAGCAGATGTTTCATCCAGAAACCTACCAAGCTGTTCAGCAACCGCTCTCTCAATCACCTTACCCAGGAATGGAAGATTCGAGACCGGGCGGTAATTGGATAGATCTGAGGGATCTAATGATGTTTTCTTTAAGAGCGGATGCACCACCGCCTCCTTCAGTTCCCCTGGGAATATCCCGGTGCCAAGGGACAAATTGATGATATCCCCCAGGGGGCCCCGCACCTCGTCTGGACACGCTCTAATCAGCCATGACGGGCACGGGTCAAGAGGACAGGTGGTGGGCTTTCCAGCTTGGAGGAATCTGTCCACATCGGCTGGAGATATCCGGTCAAAGTGGTCCAATACTGGACCCGAGGACAGTCGAGGGGCCTCCAGTTCCTTTATTGTATCCAAATTGGCAGGGAGGTCATGGCGGAGCAACAGGACCTTCTCCGCAAAAAAGCTCGCAAATGCCTCACAGCTGTGTGTCAGATTGTTATTTAAATTTGGCTGTCCTTCAAGGGACGTTAAAGACCGAATTATACTAAATAATTGCGCCGGGCGAGAGCTAGCGGATGCAATGGAGGCCGAGAAGTAAGACTTCTTAGCAGCCTTCACTGCCATCTCATAGGTTTTCATAAAAACCCTATAAGATGTTCTTGAGGCTCCGTCACGGGCACCCCGCCATACTCGCTCTAGCCGTCTGAGGTCCCGCTTCATTTTCCGAAGCTCCTCGGTAAACCAGGGAGCCCGGTTTCTGCGGGGTCGCAGAGGGCGCTTAGGTGCGATCTCATCGATGGCTGCCAGGAGCTGGGTATTCCAGCCCTCAACAAACTCAGTCAATGAGTCGCCAGGGGGAGCAAGGTCCCGCAAGGCTTGACGGAATCTATCCGGGTCCATCAGCCTCCGCGGGCGAGCCCAAATCGGCTCGCCACCTAAGCAGGGTGGGGGTGGAAAGTCAATCCTGGCTTTCAGAGCGTAGTGATCAGACCATGGCACCTTCATCGAAGGAGACATGATCACATCTATACCGGCGCCAAAGATCAAATCCAGCGTGTGGCCTGCTTGATGTGTGGGGCCCGAAACAAACTGGGAGAGCCCTAGTGTCGCCATGGAAGACACCAGGTCCAGAGCCTGTGAGGAGGGAGTGGTATCAGCGTGGAAGTTGAAGTCTCCCAATACCAATAGGTTAGGGAACTCCAAGGCCCAGCCGGCCACCGCCTCCAGCAGGCCTGACAGGGTGGCTGCTGGTGCGCTAGGTGGCCGGTACACCAGCCAGACAGCCAAGCTCTCCTCGGAGCCCCACACTAGGCCAACACATTCAATGCCGGGGATCGATGGCGATGGTAGAGCCCTGAAAGAACAATCTTCCCGGATTAATACTGCCACCCCTCCCCCCCGGCCCACAGTCCGTGACTGGTGGAGGACGGAGAAACCTGGGGGCGCCATCTCTCGTAAGGTAACAGTTACCCCTTCGCGCACCCAGGTCTCCGTCACACAAGCCAGGTCAACTCCCTGCGAGATAAAGAAATCTCGCAGGGTAGCGGTTTTGTTGCCTATAGACCTGGCATTGCACAACACCAGTGAAGGAGGTGAGTAATCCTTGCTCACCCTACCCTCGTCTCTCGGGATGGGGCGCAGATTGGAAGGGGTACGAGCATATCCGTATCTCGATCCCCTTCGCCTATGACATCTGCCCCCACCGCCATACCTCCCTCGCCCCTCCACGGTCGCAATCCCAAGCCTCATACTAACCTCCATTTACAAATAGAAAACATAATAAATAAACATAATAAAACATTAAACATTAACATTTTTTTAAAAAACCCTTCCCTATGCAGGGCTAGACAGCATCTTAAAAAGCAGAGACATCACCTTGCCAACTAAGGTCCTTATAGTTCAAGCTATGGTTTTCCCAGTAGTGATGTATGGAAGTGAGAGCTGGACCATAAAGAAGGCTGATCGCCGAAGAAGGGATGCTTTTGAATTCTGGTGCTGGAGGAGACTCTTGAGAGTCCCATGGACTGCAAGAAGATCCAACCTATCCATTCTGAAGGAAATCAGCCCTGAGTGCTCACTGGAAGGACACATCCTGAAGCTGAGGCTCCAAGACTTTGGCCACCTCATGAGAAGAGAAGACTCCCTGGAAAAGACCCTGATGTGGGGAAAGATGGAGGGCACAAGGAGAAGGGAATGACAGAGGACGAGATGGTTGGACAGTGTTCTCCAAGCTACCAGCATGAGTTTGACCAAACTGCGGGAGGCAGTGGAAGACAGGAGGGCCTGGCGTGCTCTGGTCCAGGGGGTCACAAAGAGGCGGACACGACTAAACGACTAAACAACAACAACATGCAGGGCTGCCTTCAGATGTCTTCTAAAGCTTGTCTAGTTACTTATCTCCTTGGTTCGGGGGTTGCATAACTCCATACCCTCCAACATTTCTCCCTTGAAAATAGGGACGTCCCAAGGATAAGTGGGACATTCCTGGATCAAATCAGAAACTGGAATGGCTTTCGTAAATCCGGGACTGTCCCTGGAAAATAGGGAGACTTGGAGGGTCTGCTCATGCCTAATTGCCTTGCTATACAGAGAGTTGGCTGGACCAATCAATGGAGTCCAGAGATTAAAGAATTCTTCAATGAAAGCTGTCAGGGCATGAAGACGGCCTCTTAGAGACAGCAGTGAGGACCACGGTAGGCTGGGTTCGTGATCTGCTTGTCTTTCCTCCTCTTCGCCTTTTGCTGTGAAGACCATCACCCATGCTCTCACACCCCTTTTCACACATAACTAAGGCAACAGCCTGTCTCAACCCTGACAAATGTGGGAAATCGTGATAAATGAACTGCTGGACTTGAGAGATGAATGCAGAATGCTTATTTAAAACTTCCTTGTTTGGGGATTTCCAAAGTCTGCTCTGCTTGGGAGTAGATACTATCCCCTTCATGGTATTTTGCCCACATATTAAGGAGATATGGGTAACTCGCAACCTATGCACATTTAACTTGTGCTCATTCAGTTTTATGTGGCTGGAAATACAATAAAAAGGGGGAGGAAAGGGGGCAGAAATCTGGGGTGGGGAACTTTGGCAATCCCAACGGCCACTGAACTCAATGCGCTTGGACTATATGTGATTTTGGTTTTGGGCACTATTCCTGGAATGTGGCCCCAGTGTGAGAGTTGCCTGAACAAATTCAATGTGTGTTTTGCTTTACTGAATTCTAACTTTTTGTTTGTCCCCATGTTTAAATCCAATTTCTGATGGTGCAAAAATGCTAAGCAACAGCTATTTCTTTCTTTTTAATGTCTGTTTCCCCAATTCCACCCTCAAGCTTCCTGATCCCCCACAAAGCACTCTGATGTCCTCAGATACGGCAAGAACATTGGTGCTGAATATATTTTCATAGGTTAACTTTCCAATTTAATCCACTTTTAAATCTTCAGTTAATGAATTAAATTACTTTATGACACCGTAATATTGATTCATGCCTTCAGCCTACGTATTTATCTTCATCACCAAGCCCCCAACAATCATTTCCATTAAGCAAAGATAATTTAAGAGATGCTATTAAAATGCAAGATATTATTGCAATTTTGCTGTTGCCCAGTAAAAATGAAGTAATTTGCTATAATGCAGCACTTTTTACCATGCTAGTGAAAGGCAGTCAATAAACATAGGCCTGTTGTTTCAGGGAGTTGTCTCTGCAAATCATCTTCCATGCTTAGCAAAGGATGACAAGAGCACATCTCAGGAGGTGCTGTTGCTCAGTCCTAGAATGCCCCTATCCCAAATATTAAAGATGGAGTGCTCTGACTTCTCTTCATTCTCTTCCTGCCCTTTTATATGGGATTGGGATCTTCCTACCTCATAAAAAAGTGGAGGATGTATTGGCAAATGAAATGTTTTCCTGGCCTTTTCCCCTAAGTTGTAGATTTTCTGTGTGTAGTGTATACAGTGGAAAAGACAGTACTAGCACCCCAAAATGTTGTTATTATTATTATTATTTTAAAAAATCTGTTTATTTTCATATAAAGATGTTGAACATAGTGGAAGAGACAAGGACCCAGGCAGATGATGGGATTCGGAGTGCAGGGGGTATCTGCTGGCAAAATTGGGCTGTCCCCCCCCCCTTCCCCGATACAAAATATCACCTACATCTTCATACGATTTGGGCCGGCAAAGAGAGCCATTTTCTCCCACCAACAAACATGAACATGCAAACTACAGTCGTACCTTGGATCTCAAACGCCTTGGCTTCCAGCTCTTGAATGATCGAAACCTGGAAGCGAATGTTCCGGTTTTTGAACGATTTTTGGAAGCCAAACGTCCAACAGGGCTTTCATGGCTTCCGATTAGCTGCAGGAGCTTCCTGCAGCCAATCAGAAGCCCTGCTTTGGTTTTCGAACGTTTTGGAAGTCGAACGGACTTCCGGAACGGATTCCGTTCGACTTCCAAGGTACGACCGTATAGATTTAGATACACATTAAAGCTTTCTAAAATGTCATTCGACACACAAAATGGACCCCATATTTCTATCTTGATGTAATACTTCAATAATTCCAACTTCCACAAAAGACCTCAAAGCCACACACAGGCTCATTTTTCCTCTGTTTCTTCACGTCATATACAAATGCACTGCAACAGCGTGTGAATCACAGCCAGGTATTTTGGGATCCCTGTAATGACACTCAAGGCGTTTCTTTTCAAAATAAAAACTATGTTATGAACAAAACAAATGGAATACATTAGAGTGTCCTGACAGCTGTCTTTTCTGCTGCTGCCGGCAACACGCCTCCTTTATTTGTCAATCCACAATTCCACCTTCTCCGTTAAATTTATTTTCAGTACCCACCTCTTTCAATATCATTTTAGCTCGTGTCAAGTCTCACTTTCCCCATTTCTCTGCTGCCAGCTGATTATCTCTTAACTCTTCCCGAAATACCTTTACTTTTATTGCTTTAGGCCAGCACAGGGAATATGTGAGCCTAGTCCAGACCTCTGGCACTGATCCATTCAAGCCTTTGTCCTTCTGCTAGCCTTCCCCTTCCACACAGCTGATTGGGAAGGTCAAATCCCATCCCTGCCACAGGGTGCTGAGCAGCGGAATGAAAACATTCCCACCTCCTGTGCTGTGATCAGGAACAAAACAGTCCACCTTCACCTGACCTGGCAAGGTTTATCCTCATCACAGTACACAGAGTGGACGTGTTTCTTCGTCTACTTCCTTCCTCCTGGGCCGTGTTCAGAAAGTGGTGGTGGGGGATGAGTGTTCAGACCCCTGGGCTCTCACTTGTGGGGTGCCTCAGGGTTCTGTCCTCTCCCCCATGCTTTTTAACATGCAGCCGCTGGGAGAGATCATCAGGGGGTTTGGGCTAGGTGTTCATCAGTATGCAGAAGACACCCAGCTCTACCTCTCCTTTAAATCAGAACCAGTGAAGGCGGTGAAGGTCCTGTGTGAGTGCCTGGAGGCAGTTGGAGGTTGGATGGCGGCTAACAGATTGAGGTTGAATCCTGACAAGACAGAAGTGCTGTTTTGGGGGGACAGGAGGCGGGCAGGTGTGGGGGATTCCCTGGTCCTGAATGGGGTAACTGTGCCCCTGAAGGACCAGGTGCGCAGCCTGGGAGTCATTTTGGACTCACAGCTGTCCATGGAGGCGCAGGTCAATTCTGTATCCAGGGCAGCGTCTACCAGCTCCACCTGGTACGCAGGATGAGACCCTACCAGCCCGCGGACTGTCTCGCCAGAGTGGTGCATGCTCTAGTTATCTCCCGCTTGGACTACTGCAATGCGCTCTACGTGGGGCTACCTTTGAAGGTGACCCGGAAACTACAACTAATCCAGAATGCGGCAGCTAGACTGGTGACTGGGAGTGGCCGCTGGGACCACATAACACCGGTCCTGAGAGATCTGCATTGGCTCCCAGTAGGTTTCCGAGCACAATTCAAAGTGTTGGTGTTGACCTTTAAAGCCCTAAATGGCCTCGGTCCTGTATATCTGAAGGAGCGTCTTCACCCCCATCATTCTGCCCGGACGCTGAGGTCCAGCGCCGAGGGCCTTCTGGCGGTTCCCTCACTGCAAGAAGCGAAGTTACAGGGAACCAGGCAGAGGACCTTCTTGGTAGTGGCGCCCACCTTGTGGAACACCCTCCCTTCAGATGTGAAGGAAATAAGCAGCTATCTTCTTTTTAAAAGACATCTGAAGGCAGCCCTGTTTAGGGAAGTTTTTAATATTTAATGCTGTATTGTTTTTAACACTGATTGGAAGCCGCCCAGAGTGGCTGGGGAAACTCAGCCAGATGGGCCGGGTATAAATATTAAATAATAATAATAATAATAATAATAATAATAATAATAATAATAATACTCCACTTTTCCCCTACAAGGTGGCCTACGTGGTCCTCCTCCTTGTTTCATCTCCACAACAACCCTGTGATGTAGGTCAGGCTGAGAGAACACAGTGACTAGCCCAAGGTCACCCAGGGAACTTCAGGGCCAAGTGGGGATTTGAACGCTGCTCCCCCAGGTCCCAGTCCAACACTTTTAACCACTATGCCACGCTGCCTCTCTCGTCTCCCTGTGTACGACGATGGGGATGAAAATCAGGCCATCCCTGCTCCTCAGATGATTAGTGTGGATCTGAGAAACAGGGAAAGTTCACCTGTGGATCTCCACTGGGTTATGCTGGGATACAGTCATCAAAAGATACAGTCATTGCAGATACAGGTACAGTAATCAAAAGAGACACCTGGAAACGTCTAAACTGGGAAGAAAGGATTAAGTCTCCCTCTCCAGTGTGTGAGGATTAGGAAGAAAACTGCCTTCCCTCCGCTGAATGGAGTGCATCAGCTCAGAAGTCAGAGTTGGTTTCAATCCCAGTACATGGGAAGGGTTAAATTTGTCCACCCAGTGCATGGACAAGAGTGGTTCATTCGGGGGGGGGGAGGAGGAGGAGGGCTGAGCAGCAGAGTACAGTGGTACCTTGGTTTACAAACTTAATCCGTTCTGGAAGTCCGTTCTTAAACCAAAGTGTTCTTAAACCAGGGCGTGCTTTCCCATATCAGCGGGGGACTCAATTTACAAATGGAACACGCTCAACAGGAAGTGGAACATGTTCTGCTTCCAAGGCAAAATTCACAAACTGAAGCACCTACTTCTGGGTTTGCAGCGTTCTTAATCCAAGTTGTTCATCATAAACTAAGCTGTTCTTAAACCAAGGCACCACTGTATATGTCTGAGTGGGTGAGATTGTGTGCCAAGGCTGTGCAATCGTGTGAAAGTGGTGTGAAATGTATGCATATATTTCTGTTTGCCTCTTGACTGCGTGTGAACGCTGCAGCACAATTGCTGACGGGTGAATGAGGCCTTGTCAGCAGAGAATACCTGGATTCCGAAATGTATGCAGTGGTTGCTGATCTGCTAGTGGGCCGAGTTCAAGATCTTACTATTAGGCTATACAGCCCTTAACAACATGGGGCCAGTTTACCTACGAGATTGCTTTAACCCATCTGCGCCCACCCAACTGCTTTGATTGGTGGAATGGGCACTTCTACAGGGGCCACGTGAAACCCACAACACATCTGTAAGACTCGGGCATTTACTGTGGCAGCACCAATACTTTGGTACTCCCTACCTATTGATACCAGGCAGGTGCCTTCACTGTATTCCTTTCGGGGCCTGCTGAAGACATTCTTATTTAGACAAACCTACCCAGATGTGGGTTAAACCACAGAGCCTTGGGCTTGCCGATCAGAAGGTTGGCGGTTCGAATCCCTGCAACAGGGTGAGCTCCCGTTGCTCGGTCCCTGCTTCTGCCAACCTAGCAGTTCGAAAGCACGTCCAAGTGCAAGTAGATAAGTAGGTACCACCACGGTGGGAAGGTAAACAGCGTTTCTGTCCACTGCTCTGGTTCGCCAGAAGCGGCTTAGTCCTGCTGGCCACATGACCTGGAAGCTGTATGCCAGCTCCCTGGGCCAGTAAAGCGAGATGAGCGCCGCAATCCCAGAGTCGGCCACGACTGGACCTAATGGTCAGGGGTCCCTTTACCTCTTACCCAGATGTTTAGAAAGTTTGCGTAAGTTTTAATTTACTTTTGTCTATTCCATTGTAGTTTTAACTTTCTGTGTGTTTTAAATCATGGTTGTAATTTTTTGTGTGATACTTTTATTATCTTTTTTTGTAAAATGCTTTGAAATAAATATGTAAATAAAGGTGGTGTTTAATGTGTTTGTGAGTGAGTTGAAAAAGGTGAACTGGGTGTGTTTTTGGGGTTTGAGTGATATGCATCCTCTGCTAGATGCTCCAAAGGAAGGCGGCTTGGAGCAGGGAGCTTTACTTAAATACAGTGAACTGTTCGAAACACAATGCATACACATGTGAAGGCATTTATTTTGAAATCTGAGTCTATACATATAGATAACCAAACATTTGAACATTTTATCTGTCTTCTTTTTTTGGCAATGCGTAAAGCCACCCTAGGGGACACAGGTGGCGCTGTGGTTTAAACCACAGAGCCTAGGACTTGCCGATCAGTAGGTCGGCGGTTCGAATCCCCACAATGACGGGGTGAGCTCCTGTTGCTCAGTCCCTGCTGCTGCCAACCTAGCAGTTCGAAAGCACGTCAAAGTGCAAGTAGATAAATAGGTACCGCTCTGGCGGGAAGGTAAACGGCGTTTCCGTGCGCTGCTCTGGTTCGCCAGAAGCGGCTTAGTCATGCTGGCCACATGACCCGGAAGCTGGATGCCGGCTCCCTCGGCCAATAAAGCGAGATGAGCGCCGCAACCCCAGAGTCGGCCACGACTGGACCGAATGGTCAGGGGTCCCTTTACCTTTACAGCCCCCCTGTGTTTAATTGCGGAATAAAACCCGTTTAAAAAGCAAAAACAAGAGAAAGGTTCTGCAAGCAAGGAAAGAAAACCTGGAGTGCCTTTCTGTAAAAGAAAATATGATTTATTTTTCATCTGGCCTGGTGAAAACAGATCCCTTTTGGAATCTTGAGACCCTGTGAGGATTTCACCAAATTACAAACTTGCATCCCTAAAACTTTTCCCAAATCAGAAATCACTTGCTTCTCTAGTAGCCAAGATAAGCTTGGGGAATGGAGCAGCATGGAAGACTGGTACAGAATGAGCCCCCTTTTGAATTAGGCCCAAATTTCAGAGGGGTCTGAATATGACTTGAAAGCAGTTTTCAAGACTCAAACTGCTGAAAACTGGATATTGAATGTTTTCTGTTAGTAGATTTGAGGCCATCACTGGTTACATATGCATGCTTGCGAGGGGTAATGTTATGTACTGAAGTTCTCACCCTGGGCCAGCAGGGGGATACTGTAGATAGTTTTCACTCAGGTCCACATTGCAAATAAGGGATTGAAAGTGATGTTCAGTGATTGGATAGTTACTGAAAATGGTTACTGTTGCGTTCTAGTGGAGCTCTATATAAGCAGGCTGGCTGAACCCTTCAGTTCTGTTCTGTTCTGGCCTGTGAATAAACAAGAGCTGTTTGAAGAATCGCTGTGTCATCTGATATGTTCACCCACAACTTAACAGGTAACATGCACCTGCAACTCCATGGGGATGGGGGCAGAACTGCAGCAGAAAATTGGCAGTGAGGGAAAGGGATAAAGAACTGCAGTGGCGTTTCTCTTAACAAAAGCAGAGGTCAGTTACATGCTTCAGTGTGCGACGAGGCATTTCCCCTGATTCTCAAAGTCTGTAAGTGCAAGGCAATCCAGTACAGACACTAGAGTTATTTGTGCAAGCAAGCAAGCAACAACAAACCAGTGGGTTTTTTTAAAATAAAAAAAATAGTGTTCTGCTGGCATGGATAAAAATCACATATTCATTTCAGCACAACCTGCTACCAAGTGACCTCAGCCGTCTATAATGTAACCAGCCCCAATGATGAGAATTCTTCAGGGTCTCAGATTGGAATATTTTCTAGGCCTACTGCCTATAAGATCTTTCAAATTATAAATTGCTGTGTTCCATTTGGAACTGATTTATATGTCCGATAACTGTGATGATTTCATCTGTTTTTATAATTGTCTTTTTAATTGCTTTGACCTGCCCTAGGACCTTATGGTTAGGGGCAGCTAAGACATCTTATAAACAAAAGAAAAACAGCACCCCTTTCCACACACACACACACACACACACACACACACACCAAAACTAGAGATGTCAGGAATCAAATCCGAAACCATGCACAGGTGAAGTATGCTATGGGCAGTTCTAACCACAATGTGAATACACATCTCCCATCTCAGAAATAAGGACCTCAGGGAGGTGGAGGCAATTTAAATTGGGAAAACAGTCTGGTTCCATTCCAAATCAGTCCTTCCTGCTGCCACAGTGCAGCTTAGCCCCAAGCCATAGCCCAACATGGCTGTAAAGTCATAGGATGCCAAACCCAAAAACTTAACAAAGAAGCCTTACCTGTTCTGCTGTCCATGGGTCCAAAATCCAAAGAGTACTTAACCACATGGTAGTTGTTCCATACGTAAAGAAGGTTGTCCCTTGGATTATAATCCACCGCAGCAATGTACTGGTAGGAGTTCGGAAAAGGAACATCCACGACACTTTCTTTGCTTTGCTCAGTGTTGTAAATATAGTCTATTTTATTACCTGTTGCCTCATTATCATCATCTTCATACACCGATTTCACCACATACAAAATGCCACAGATCATGAATGCATTGGAAGCTGACCTCTTGTCATAAGACGTATCCCACGTCCCTTCGATCCTCAAGGTATAAGGGTTCAGCTGACTAATGACTATTTTGCCGTTGTTTTGCTCAGTTGCATAGATCACCCAAAGACCATTCTCATCCACGGCCAAGTCTATGTCAGACTTGCCTCCCCATCGGTAAGGGGACGTGTCGTGGTAGTTGGCGTTCGCAATGATGGCTTCCCCACTTTTAATTCTTGTCCGTAGGTCAAATTTGACAATGTTCCTGGTTCGTTCCTTGTTGAAAAATAAAGCCCCGTCATACACCACAAACCCCGTGCCGTCCACCCTGTGCGGCAACTTGTAAGTTGTAGTTGGTCTTCCAGCAATGAAATCATCCTTGGAGGAATACTCCGTTAGAGTGTCAGTTCTGTAAGGAGTCCATGGCATGTAGTAAATTTTGTCAGAAGCCTGCAAAGGATCCTTACACCAGGCTCCTGACTGGTGATCGGATTCAAATAAATGTTCACTCTGATATACTCCTTTTAGTAGTCCAGGACAAAGAAAAACTGAAGGGAGGGAAAAAGTTAAAAACAAAGCAGGTTACTAAATGTGCTGGCCTTCTCTAGCATGCACTTAGAAGTTCACAGCTCAAGAACAAAGGGAGAGCTCAAAAGAAATTCAGGCTTTCCTAAACTCTGATATGAATGTGAGAGTGGCTTTTCATGCTGAAAAGAGGATACAGGAAGTTCCCAAGAACTATTCTCCGTTCCTCTTTTTCAAAAAGCCCCTTGGCAAACGTGCCTCCTTTGAAATTATATAATTAACAGATATTACTGCACGGCAAAGTAAAAATTCCGTAGCAACCAAAAAACACTAAACTAAACTTAAAAAACCCCCCAACAACTCTAAAAGCATACAAAAGGGAAACAAACCTCTTACAGGTCAATGCTTTAAATAATGAAAAAGGTTTTGGAAACAGAATGCAGCCACAGAAGTAAAGAAAGAACATTTAATGAATATGTCAAGAGGAAGAGAGAAAGAATAAGGGAAAAGCTCAATGGAGGAAGGCTAGGATCAAGATTTAAATCAATAGGGAAAGTCCTCTGAAATACAGGAGAATTAAAGCCTTAAGTAAATCAAGATCGACCAGCTGAAATAATCCACTCCACAGACTTCAGAATAATTTTGTATCCCCGTAACCCCTAACCAAACGTGGTTTTAGACACCAAGCTGCCAGTTCTCAATTGCCATTTCTCAATGATCGCATCTGAAAGAACTCGATCTGAAAGAATACTGACACTTTGGAACTCTCCGCCCATTGATAGAAGGCATGTGCCTTCACTCTATTATTTCTGGCACCCACTGAAGACATTTCTACCAGGTTGTTTAGAAAGTTGATGCGATTTTTAATTTGTTTCCCTCTATTGTGGCTTTAATTTTGTGCGTGTTTTAAATGATGGTTGTAAACTTCTCTTAGTGATATGTTTATTGTTTTTATCTTTTTTTGTAAACCACTTTGAGGTTTCTTCTACGGCCAAGCAGTATAGAGATTTTATGAAATAAATAAATTGCTTTCAACTAATAGAAACAAAAAATCCTGATTATTACAGATTTCCCCCCTTTGTTTTCCCTTTTTCATACTCAACGTTTTTAACAGGCCTATTCCTTTTGTATACATATGTTCTATACAGTTTCAGGCTCCTGCACTCATATCCCTAGTTTGATGGGCAATAAGGCAGGAGAACAGCTGTCCTACAGGCAGCTGCTCACACCTGATCAAACAGGCGATGGAATTAAATGTATCTTTGCATTTAAAGTGCAAATAGCATTAGCTGAAGGGGCTGATAATTAATGGCGTCCCAATAGGCACGGACAGGGAAATGAACCTTTTCTCTCTGCTTCATTTCTAATGGGAAATACAGGATACAACTTGTTAATTGATTGAATACACAGTTTTACATAGCTATATGGACTTGTGTCATAGTCTGCAGTTCCCATTACAAATGACTTGAGAATTTCAGCACCAAAGCTAATCCAAAAATTGATGTGTGTTTGTGTGTGTGAGTGAGCTCACCCATGACTGTGTTTCATTTCCAGCTATTGATCCAAAATTAAAGGTGTCCTAAATCCTATTTTCTGAAATGCCACCTTTGCAAAGGAGCTCTTTCTTGCACAGAGTCAGCTGGAAGCCCCAAATTATTGGCCGTAATTCATTTAGTGGGCTTCTTCCCACAGAAACCAGGATGGGATTTCCCAGTGGGAAGGAGGCTCCCAGCTCATCAGAATAAAACTGCAAGGGCAAACATCAATTTAGCAAGACATTTCCACCAACACTGGTGCTGTTAGCCAGAAATCAGATTGGTAAGTGATAGTGTGAAATGGCACAGTGCAATTTTATGCTGCTCCTCTGCAGCCATTCAATCTGACGACTGAATGCACTCAAGGCACTCTTCCCAACGCCATCTTTGATTGTCATGGGACAACATGCGTACACTCATATGTACATGGGATCCATTTACCACCCCACCAAGAAATTGAGGGTTTGGGTCACCTGCATACATCTCTGTGCAAAATGGACATGGAATGTACACTCCTTGGCACGATCCTGATCATTCATATGTATACTGGATTCAACATCTGCCTAATGCACAATGCATATGCAATTTAGCTGTCGACCTTTTGAACAGAAGCCACCTATAAAAATTGCACAGCACTTTATACTGTTAAACACTAGACAAATAGAAAACTGCTGTAACATAACAGAGGGGAATAAACCTTCTGAGGATCTCTAAATTACCCTCAATGCCTTGGTGATATACTGAAAGCGAGTTGCATGCAAGTATGGCAGGAAGGAAAAGAACTGCGTCCTTCTAAATTATTTTATACTGCTCCGTAAATGGTGCAGAAGGACAGGGGAATAGATTTGCAATCCTTCAAGGGGTGGGGTGGAAAGAAGCATGGTGCCAGTAAACATTTCCAGGAAAGAAGCGACATGTTAGGTGAAATTGCTTAGCAGCAGAAACACCCCCCCCCCAACTTTAACCAATAGATTAAAATGGCGAAAATTAATGATGAAAGGATTTCAAGTAAAGCATTAGACTGTTAAATATTTTATCCCATAATTGCTTAGAATGGGTATGTGTATATATAGAAAAACATGTGAAAGGTATTTAATTACCTTTTTGTTCCACTTCTATTGTAGAGAAAGAAGAAAAGCAGGAAAGGAGAAAAAGAGAACAGATTAATGGTATTGTATTGGCAAGACACTTTTGCTCTTGCACTGAACTATTTAGCCTTCATTTTGCTTACTGCTACATTCTGCATTCATTAGTTTGTAAGGCCTTAAAAAAATACAAATCAAGCCCTTATAAAGGTTTATTGCAGTCTTTTTCTTTTTTTTAAAAAAAAGCATGCACCATTGTATCCATAACCCATTAACGTCAGTGCAAGGTTTTCATTGATTCTATCAGACTAACGACTAGGATTCCATTGAACACAGGAATGACAGGAAATTCTTGAATATATGGTCTCTTCACAATTGGCTGGTCCCCAGTGTATCAGTACTCCCAAAGAATTATATGTTCCAACTTCCGAAGAAGATGTTGACATAGACTGAAACCATCTTTGTTTTTTAAAAAACAGAAAAAATATTGAAATAAATGTACATAACAGCAATTATTCCCATTAGATCAAATAACATATGTCATCTCCTCACCAAAAAAGAGAAAAAAATCCCTTACCTAATGCCACATGGTAATTGATTAGCCAATGATGTAATTAGATCCACATAAATCAGTGTATGATTAAACAATAGTTCCGAAGGAAAAGACATGCTTTGTGTATTGAATAATTCCTTTTTTTACCTGGACTCATTTCCTGCTCTCAAGGATGCAGTTAGGAATTTGCCAAGTATTAGATATACAGATATGGATGAACTAAGAACTGATTCTGAAATGACGAAAGAGCGCAGGGCTAATCTAAAATCGCTTGACTGATTTCAACACTTTTTGAACCATGTCTTTACTGATACCAAAAGGCCTTTCGTGAAATGTCCAGAGAAGCAAATTTCCAGTCTGTTGCAATGGGACATTCTGCGCATGTGTCCTTCCTAACACCAATGCTTGCTGGCCTAGGGGTTGTTCTGTTCCCACCGGGACTTTTACACAACACATGGAGTTAGGTAAAATCTGATTGAATTCATGACTACTACTACATTTTGCTTAGCATGGCTTCAAGGAATACATGAACGTAATGTCTGAAGTGGGGCCCACACCTTCCAACAGTTCACAGACGAAAACAGGGACACTCTTGTCAAGGGGTTGGCATCAGCAGTTGACATAACGTGTTCTCCCTAGCAGAGAGCGCGTGTTGCGGTGGGGGATACAAGCCACCCCAGTGTTGCTAGGCGGATTTGTGGAGGGACCCAGCCAGTGAATTGGTTAATCGGGTCGCTGGGGAGAATTGCTTGTTGCCAATTTTGAAGGAGGGGTGAGAGGTTTTAAATATTGGTCGCCCAACTTGGAGCGTTCTCTTGGCTGCTTGCACCGGATCACCCGCCCACCCTCCCTGTATTGGGGGTGTGTGTGTTTGCTTGACCTTGCTATGCCTGTCATAGGGTCGTCTGCTTTGAGGCAGGGGCCTGGTAGGAATTTCTCCATTTGGCTGATTGGCTGGTGCCATTTGGTTTTGCCTACTGCGTAGCAAATCGTCACAACTTGTAAGGTTGGCGGTTAGGCAGTGGTTCACCCCTCCAATGGTGGTGCGGAAAGGGAATTCCGTTAAAGGAATCCAGGGGCTTGCCATTCTTTTCGTCCTTGTCCCTGGCATTGGACTTGGGCCGTGCAAGCCCCAGGGGGCATGAGGGTGAGAAGTGAGGGACTGATGCCCAGCTTCATTTTCTCCCCAAAATTTGTTTCCCACACTGGCTTTCGCTGGAATCCGGAAGTCCAGTTCTGTCCCCTGGGCAAGGACAGATAGTCTGAACCAATGCCTAAGCAACCACTCACTTGGATGTATTTAAATAAAGTTGTGGCCAAAATCATGCCAAAAACCCAAACCAAAATTGATGTGTGATGTGTGAGTTATTGGGGCGTGGCTTGGGGAGCTCAACACGCAACACTGGTAAACCACTGCACATTGTTATGCAAACACAACGAAGTGAGAATCCACACAGAATGGGCTTGTGCAACTGGCTGCCTACAGTTCTTGCAGCAAGGCAGACACCTGGTATTTATCAAAATGACATTAAGTAGTTCTGGGACCCATTGCAAGGCTATCTCAGCCTGATTTAAAAACAAAAAAGGAGAGTGGTGGTGACTGCAGGGAGATCCAAACCTCACTCACCCCACACATTTCTCTACAGATGTCTTTGTCTGACAATAATAATAATGATTTTATTATTTATATGCCGCCCATCGGACTGAGCTGCCCCCGCCACTCTGGGCAGCTCCTAAAAATGATTAAAAACACAAGAAAACATAAGAAAGAACCTGACTCACTAGGGTTTCCATACGTCTGGAATTTCATTGGCGAAAACAGCTCAACAACTTTTGCGTCTTGAATTTTACCTCTGACCCTATGAGCCACCCCCTTAAAAAAGCAGAGTGAAGTTCAGCCTCCGAAGCTGTCTCTGATCCTAAGGGACCATTCTCCCAGGTCTCAGAAGCTGTCCATTTGTAGATGGAAATCAGAGAATTCCTGTAGTCACCCCTCCACCCTTGGTTCTGAGGCTGGGGTGCTGAAGTCTATCATGTTCAGCTTCTTAAAATCCTTTTCAAATCTCAGCACGCTTTGGAAGTCCAATAACCCCTTTTTCAGTTCATGTATGGCCTTTTCTTGGATTAATGTGCATTAGGAGGGCATCACCCATGAATAAAACAATAATGTGGTGTATTCCTCACAGCTTTACTCCTTTTACCTTCTGGTCTGCATGGATGGCTTGAACTAAAGTCTCAATCATCACCACAAGCAGCAGTGGTGACACTGCGCAATCCTGCCTGGCCTCCCTTCCAAGGCGGATTGACTTGGGAGTCATGGCCGTTCATATGAACCAGTGCTGTAGACTGGAACATACCTGAGTTTTAGGGAAACCCTCCCCCACCCCAATTCCGTTTAACCCCGCCAAATATCTTAAGGGCATGTGGAGATAAAAGTACGGCTGGCTGTTTGCTTTTATTGCTAAGATGGCCTGCATTCAGGAACCTGTGAACCAAATCAGCCACTTGATGATTGGGGATAAACCCTGCTTGGTCCAGGGAAGTCTGCTTGGATAGAAATCAATTTCACCTCTTCACCATTATAGCAGAGTGGAGCTGGGTGTTTGAGCAAAGAAACAGGGTCACCCCCTCCAGCTTGAGCAGAATTATGAGTCTTTTCAGTTCTCTCCTCTTTTATACTGGAGCTCTCAACGATTCCAGAGTGCTGAAAGACTTCATGGTCGACCTTGTACCCTACTCCAAGCCAGATGATCTTGACAACCACCTTTTAAACAGCTCTTGTGCTCTTCAGGGTTCCACTTGCCGCCTACCCGTGTTTACACCAGGCAGCCTGCAATGACCAGCTGTAGCCGCCTCTGCCTGTGTATTAGCCTCATGCTGTAATTAAGTTTCACTTATGTTCCTGTTATTTGTTGTTTGCAAGCCGCTTTGGCACTCATTTGAATGGAAACGTTATAGAAATACAATAAATCAAATCAAATCAATCAACCAACCTTACGCAACTACCTCCATTAAAAATAACCTGAGTGGAGAAGAGCTTTTGAATTACACTGCGAATGACAGGTCATGCCCTCCATTTTATTTCATTTTGAGTAATTACTATTTATTTGATGGTCATGATAACATGTCCTTTGGTTTCCTTGACCTTGAAAAACATGGACTCCATATTAATTCACTGATGTACTATACTGACAACCTGAACTCACGGGTGGCCCAGAAACTGAGAGCTGGAGGGAGGGAGAGAGCGAGATCAACAAATGGGAACAGCAGAACATAACTGACGGTCCATGGTAGTTGGGTAAAATACTCTGTATGTGCTCAGAAGTTAATTGCACTGTGTGTGAGCTGTGAGGGGGTGTTGGGAAACTGTGTATGTGCAGCTACTCACACAGAGTCAATTAAGGTTTGGCAGACAGCCAGAAGGCAATCTGAAGGAGTAAGTCTGCCTGGTGATAACAGAGGCATGGAGACAGCTCCCTGACTGGTCAAGCTCTCTCAAGGGAGGGATAATTAATGGCCTACTAACTGGTAGTTTGTGAGTTCAGTGGTTCAGTGTGTCAGTGTAGGAGTTGTGAGTCGTGTCAGAGAGAGCTAGCTAAAGATCCGTGCTCTGTTC
Organism: Podarcis bocagei; assembly: GCF_964188305.1. Classification (NCBI taxonomy): domain Eukaryota; kingdom Metazoa; phylum Chordata; class Lepidosauria; order Squamata; family Lacertidae; genus Podarcis; species Podarcis bocagei. The sequence continues at coordinate 42,245,607 of NC_138143.1, read as the reverse complement.
CTGTAAATAGTCCACTGTATATAATAAACACCTAACTACAAGTTCCTGGTTCCTGCTTCGTCTATCCTGTCTGCAGCCAAGTCGCCAATTGCTTCCGTGGATTCTGCGTTTACTCTGCTAGGTCTGGCTAAGGTCCTGCAACAAGTTGGAAAGTTGCGAAACACCAAATAGGTTTTGCCAATAAGCCTAAGGTAGATAGGGATGGTTATATCTCTAATGTTGTGTTATGCCATGCGCCCTCCATGGCAGTCATTTCGTGACTGGTGGCCCCGGCACTCTCTCAAAATTTGAAATGTGTCTGCTAGTTCAAAAAGGTTGGCAACCCCTGTTATAATTTATTACATGTAGAATTTTGAAAATAGCATCATATGACCCTTGTTGCAAAGATGACTTCCTGGATTTTCTTTTTGGAAAGTCTACTTTGTGAGGACAGTTTTCTTTCTAAAGATTGTCTATCAATGGGCACTTACCATAAAATCATTATTTATAACAACTTACTAGGAATGCCTGGCTGACTACTTGAGCAAACCACCCTGACAGGCCTTCTAGAGTTATTGTACAGATTAATAGAACAGAACAGCCCCATGTACGCTGTCCTAAGCTCCTTGAAGGATGGGGAGGATAAAAATGTAATAAATAAGATATCGTAAGCAGTGCCCCTTCCTAAAGTCTTTACTGGGTCTGGTGTTATTTAGTTCATCCATGAAAGAAAGCCCTGCATTGATTTTTCATGCAAGTCTTCAATATAAAATGACTCCTTTCTGCTTTCTTTGCTGTATTAATATCATTCAGAAATGACACATCCCAAGACTTAAAATGCATCTTAGGGTCATTTTGGACTTTTCTCCTTGGGGGAAAATTAGAATTCAGCCATATGCTATAGCTTGGCTTTTCCTGCTGCGCTGTAATTCATCACCCGTCAAGTTCTTCAGTCCATAAGAGGTCAGAAGCAAATCAAAAGCACGACTGTGCTATCTTGTACGGGTGTCCCTGGAGCCCATTTTCCTCCCTATGATTAATACAGCTCATATTTAATCTCCACAAGAAAAACATTTGATCCTTCAGATGACACAGATTGCCTCTGCAGCTGCCAGAACCAAATGAAGGGAAATATCATTCAAATATATTTATGATCCTCATTACCTCAAATCTATTGGTAGCACTGCCGGGCTGAAGCCATCTCACACAGCACAATCCTACGCTTGTTTGCTCAGAAGAAAATCCCATTGTTCAATGAGGCTTACTCCAAAGCAAATCCCAAATGGACTGCAGCCTTAATGGTTTAAATACAAGCAATGATTGTTAATACCCAATGCTTTTTGTTGAGGCAGTAATTTAAAAGCAGTTATGCCACACTATGGCAGACGCATCCTGAATGTGTATATCACACATTGCAACAGCCTCCACACCTTCCAGCTATTCCTGTAAAGTTGGTATTTTTCGATACCTGTCTATGGTAAATCATTCTCCTCGTTTTTGCTTTTAGGGAGATTCCCTAGGAAAATTAATCTCTGCAGGGGGACAGTTGATTCTTGATTTTAGCACACAGGCAGGCCACTTAGGTAAAGGGACCCCTGACCATTAGGTCCAGTCGTGGCCGACTCTGGGGTTGCGGCGCTCATCTCGCTTTACTGGCCCAGGGAGCTGGAGTACAGCTTCCAGGTCATGTGGCCAGCATGACTAAGCCGCTTCTGGCGAACCAGAGCAGCGCACGGAAACGCCGTTTACCTTCCCGCCAGAGTGGTACCTATTTATCTACTTGCACTTTGACGTGCTTTCGAACTGCTAGGTTGACAGGAGCAGGGACCGAGCAACGGGAGCTCACCCCGTCATTGCGGGGATTCGAACCGCTGACCTTCTGATCGGCAAGTTCTAGGCTCTGTGGTTTAACTCACAGCACCACATGGGCACAATGTGTTTTCTGAATTTCCAATGAAGATTAGCAGCTGAGATAGGGGTGTTTAAACAATCTGCTATATAAAATTATAGAAAGGGAAGACTCCAAATGTGATCACAGTGACTGCCCTAGAAATAAGTGAACTTTCTTTTGAATAACTTGGAATTTCCCCCTGCCTCAGCTCAGATTAGGAATCAAGGTGGATAAAAGCCAACAGATGAATCTGTCCATCATTTTGACAAATTGCAGCAGTCCAAGATAGAAACTTTGACAGGTAAATATTCCATTTTCTTCCCAACAGCATAAGGAAAAGCTGCAAGTGGATTTCTCAAGATAGTAACTGCTATACAAGAAATAGTAGCTACTATTGCACTGTTAAGTCAACAGGCCCAAGAACATTATTTAATTTTAATACATTAAACAAGACTGCAGGGCCTGATAGCTCAACAGTAGAATTCCATTACGTTTACAGTTTCAATAATAACACCAGTTTGGAGGGGACTGTTTGTTTATATTATATTTATATTATAAATATTGCTTCTTGGACTGAAACAGAGAAAACATAGATATTAAAGCCCCAAACCCAGTAAGAAATTGTGTAGTCCTAAAAATCAGTTTCACTGTTAATGCCAGCGGTAAGATTCTAGCCACAGTGGTGGCTAAGAGGCTGAAGATGATTGAAAAAGATTAAGTAAGGGCAAACAGTTAAAGGATACTATCTAAAAGGCAATTAATATAACAGATAATTATAATAACAGCTTGATTCCTTCTATTATTTATTTTGTTGATGCTGGGTCTCAAAAGAAATTTGGAGATGGAAATGTGTCTTTGGTTTGGGCATCCTAAATGATAGTTAAAACACCTTCTGACAACCCCCTATATTCCAGTATAGGTCAACAGCACCATCTAGTGTATCTCACACTCTGAATGCCTGCAGAGAACTCCTAAATAGACAAATATCCTGGGTTTTTATGGCCAGACCAGATATCTGGTTTAAACCCTAGCTAGTCTGCACCAGCTAGTTGTTTTATAGTGGAAGTTCAGAACCATTAAGAAGGTGGAACCTGCCGCTAAATAAAGTTGTTGTTGTTTAGCACCATCAGAGATGGGAGTTTGGTCTCAAATTCTCACAAATCTGTGGGGCTTCAGTCCCATTGCGTCCGTGGGAAATTCCAATTCAGGTGGCCAAAGAGATACACACACACACACACACACACACACACACACACACAAACTCATACGAAATATCAAGGAGGTGTATAGCAATATATAAAAGTACAATAAAAACATTGCAAAAAATTTAATACAATGAATTGTTAAAGATGTTCTGTAAGGAATTATGAATTGTAGCATATAAAATTAATCAAATGAAACTGGAAATGCTGGGACTAAATAATGATAAACAGTTAAATATAGAAATAAAAATATATTACGCAGGCAAACCAGGAACATGATAGTATTAATCATTTGGGAATTTTGTCATCACAGAATCTTATGGTTCATACATACAAAGTGATGATTGTGGTGGCGAACTATCACAAGGAAAATTGTAGTGGTTTGATGAAATGGTAACAAGCTGAATATTCACCCTAAAATAATATTTTTTGTTTTGATCTTTCCATTAGCAATTCCATCAGAAAATATGAAGAGTTTGCGACCTAATATTAATGTGCAGAAGGGGCAATGGAAGAAATCTGGTAAGGGTGAGGAAATAAAAAAGATTTGTCAGAACAAACTTATAAATTTACATGTTATTAGAGCGAGATCATTAATTACCGAAAGATTGGTAAGAAGGTTCTAGAGTTAATTTAATAAACCCATTAATGAATGATACCTTAAGTTCTTTGTACTGTCAGTTTTTTTTAATGTGTGTGTATTAAGGAGCTGAAAAAGTGCTGGCAACTTTAAAAATGCACCTCTCATTTGAGGTGTGCTTTTATGATACTCTAAAGTTCACATACAAAGCTGGCTGGTGGAAACACCAGTGCTCAGTGTGAGTCTTGCAATATCTTTTGCTAATAACCAGTCAGCCAGCACTGCATGAGATTTGACATGAGGAATGTTTTATGCACTACTTCCCACTATATTTCTCTGCCAAGTATATGAGCCTTGGCTTTTCACATGTGTTGTAATACCAACAACACTTGCACTAGCCAGAGCCCTGCGTTCGTTCGTCAGCTCTGGTGCAAAATATATTGCTCGCCTAAGGCCAAAGATGGAGGAGAATTTCATTTGGCTCACATTTTCTAAGCAAACTAACCTAATGTACACGTCCTTGCATTATACACAGGTCGGAACACAATTATCCTTCAGATTTCACTTATCCAATTTTTGTGATACAGTTCTCAGCTCGAGATGCAGGCAAAAATGTACATTTTAGAATAATTTTTTAAGAAATGAGTACATTGAATATGTATTTGGGAATGTAGCTTGTAATGAAATATTATTGAAACGTGTAATTTGTGATAAAATGCAATCTGAAGTATATACAGTGGTACCTCAGTTTTTGAACGTCTCTGTTGATGAACGTTTCGGTTTTCAAATGCCGTAAACCCGGAAATAAATGCTTCAGTTTTGGAACATGCCTCAGAAGTCGAACATGCCACGCGGCTTCCATATTGAGGCTTCCATACTGAGTTTTTTGTTTTCGAACGTTTCAGAACTCGAATAGCATCCCAGAACGGATTCTGTTCGAAAACTGAGGTACCACTGTATTTAGTTACAGATTTAAGCAGAAGAGGTTGGGGCGGTGTTATCCTGACACCAGTATCACTGCCACTTTTCTGGACAGGGTAGGGGGGGAGAGGCAAGGTGCTGGTGAGGGTCGGGTCGGGTCGTGGTTGTCAGGAGGGTAGCACTGCTGGAGGTAAGCATTTTGAGTTCAGTTGGAAGAGAGTTGAGGGTTAGAATCGTAGAGTTGAAAGGGGCCCTGAGGGTCATCCAATCAAACCCTCTGCAATGCAGGGATCTCAAGAGGGTCCCCCATCCAATTTGAAATCATGCCAGACCTGCTTAGCTTTACAGTTTTATTGTTGCACCTCCAGGGTTGGTTGGATTGGGAGTGGGTGGTAAAAGGTGTGAGAAATACTCATATAATAATTATTCATCGTGCGTGTGAAGCAGGGTTGGATAGTTTAAAATAGGATCGGCATTATATTAGCCATTGTTACCTTATGTAATGAAAAAAAGGACCCTGGTCAGTTAAGTCCAGTCAAAGCCGTTGGGATGGGGTTGCGGCGCTCATCTCGCTTTCAGGCCGGGTCATGTGGCCAGCATGACTAAAGCGCTTCTGGCGCAACGAAACACAGTGACGGAAACCAGAGTGCACAGAAACGCCGTTAACCTTCCTGCCTCAGCGGTACCTATTTATCTACTTGCACTGGCATGCTTTCGAACTGCTAGGTTGGCAGGAGCTGGGAGAGAGCAACAGGAGTTTACCTCGTTGCGGGGATTCGAACCGCTGACCTTCTGATCGGCAAGCCCAAGAGTCTCAGTGGTTTAGACCACAGTGCCACCCACATAATTACTTTATTTATGTAATAAAGTAACACATTAAGATAAAGAAAAGACTGAAACCATATACTTATGTACACTAAGTAATCATAAAACGCTTGTTTCATAAATTAATTGAATTATACCCTATACCTATTATTTAGCTATGCTAGGGGTGGAGTACTCAGATAAATATTATCTGTGGTGGCAGCGGGGATAAAGGGGGATTACTGAAATACCCAGCAAAAACCCAGTTCAGAACTGTACGTCTTGTGAGGAGGTGCCCCAGGGGAGTGTGCCAGAGCATCTCAGAGCAGGGGGTGAGGGTGGCACAACGACTGCAGATCTAGATGCTCTGCTTTAATATGATAGTTTATCTTTCCTTGTGCGGCCATAGGAAGTTATCTGTCATGGATTCTATGGGGATGGTACCTGAAAACTCTCCATCATCCCTGGCAAACTGAACACAGAGAGTCAAAAACTCTGGGGTCATAAAATGAGCATTTATTGACTGCCACTAGTCAGCGTCCTTTAAAGGCTGAAACGTCTTTCTTTCCCCGCACTTCAACGGAAGGATCTTTCTCTTTCCGTCACGCTTGTGCACCTGACAGCCAGGTAAGCTTTTGACAGCATGTTGCTATGCTTGATCTGTCTGCCAGGTCTGTTATCACAGCAGCAAATATGCTTTCCAAGTAGCCCTGTAAATACGCAGCTATGGTAAACAACTCTGGGCCATCTGAGTCAAGTCAGGGCAAATTTGGCGATCATCAGCCCCTGATATGAGATCTTTGCTTCAAGCCTGGATGTCCTGTTCTGTTATGATGCTTGATGAGTATATGAGCTAGGATGACTAAGATATTGCAGTATTATGGGTCCACCTTGCCAACAAAGGTCCGTATAGTTAAAGCTATGGTTTTCCCAGTAGTGATGTATGGAAGTGAGAGCTGGACCATCAAGAAGGCTGATTGTCGAAGAATTGATGCTTTTGAATTCTGGTGCTGGAGGAGACTCTTGAGAGTCCCATGGACTGCAAGAAGATCAAACACATCCATTCTTAAGGAAATCAGCCCTGAGTGCTCACTGGAAGGACAGATCCTGAAGCTGAGGCTCCAAGACTTTGGCCACCTCATGAGAAGAGAAGCCTCCCTGGAAAAGACCCTGATGTTGGGAAAGATGGAGGGCACAAGGAGAAGGGAACGACAGAGGACGAGATGGTAGGACAGTGTTCTCGAAGCTGCAAACATGAGTTTGACCAAACTGGGGGAGGCAGTGGAAGACAGGAGTGCCTGGTGTACTCTGGTCCAGGGGGTCACGAAGAGTCGGACACGACTAAATGACTAAACAACAACAACAACAAGTGAAAAAGTATAGTATAATTAAGGGCTCCAGGAAACTGGACCCCAGTGAAGAGTAGGGCAAAGGTGGTTGTCCAATAATAAGCCCTTCCAAACGCCTGCTTTTCATAATGAAGCTTTCAATGAAAGCCAGCTTGAACACAAACCAATAAAACCAAGAACTGCAAACATGACTACACTGAGGCTTTGGACTGGTAGTTTTTTGTAACATACGCAAATTTACCTGCTGTGACATGAGACATATAAAGCAAAGTTTGGACGTGAGTTGAGCAAATATAGAATTATATGTATGCAGTTATCAGGTCCTTTGTGTGGATGAAGTCTCTACTAAATTTTCTGGCCTATATGGGCTACACACTTCCGCCTGCAAGCTCTTTGCCTCTGTAAGTCTATACCTGCAAAGGCTGATCAGGAAATGGACAGCGACAAGGAACAGCTGGCTTTTCCACTTTTTTATAACGAAGGCAGTAGCGTAGCCAGCCTGGGGGGTGCATAGGGAGGCACGGGGGTCTGTACTGCGTCACGGTGGCTGATGTGCGTTGGGGGTTGGGATTCTGGGTGGCAGGGGAACTTGAGGGCAGCACAGCAGTTGCTGGGTGTTTTGGGTGCTGCGGGGGGGGGCAGGGACCTCCTGTCCCTGAAATCGGTGGCTGCCTTAAAAAAAAAAGATCAGCAACTTTGGTCCGCCCAGGCGCCAGCGGGGGTTGCTGCGCCGCTGGCCCCCCAACCTATATGTCTGAACTTTTGAAGGTTTCTTTCCAGGTCTACATCCCTCTTGACCCCAATTTTCAAACTCATTGCCTCCCGCCAAACAAACAAGGAGAGGGAATGAGATTTATAGTTTCCCAGCCCCCAATGGTAAAATCTGCCATTGCAAATATAAGTCGTGCTTATATTTCTTAAATTTGGCAGGCTTCATCCTTTCAGAAGCAGTGACCTTACCTACAATTAGCATCTAATTCTGGCAGAAAATAAAAGCCAGAGATCTTTTTTTCCTTTGTTTTAAGAATAAATTTTAAAGTTCTCCTGCATGAAAAACGCCTGCATGAATCTTCCTGAAATCTGGCAGGCGTCATCAACTTTAAAGTGGCTCCTTTGCTTGCAAATTCCATCCACTTACATTAAAAGGATAAAATGTTATAGCAATTTTAAGAAACCTCATTATTCGGGGGCACGCAAGAGCTTTGGATTTAGCAGATTAGATTCCGTCCTCTGAATGACGGAGAGTGGATCCAAAACTTTTTATGCTTTTGAATGCTGCAGGTACACAAGAGCAGAAGGCCTCAAATGTGGGGTCATTCCTTCTTTCCACTGCCGCACAAACCCTGGGATTTGGCCCATGCCAAAATATAAGAAGTGATGCAAGGTCATAAAGTCAGCTTTTTGGCTGAGTGAGGATCTGAACTGGCACCTCCTCACTCCTGGTCAGGCAAATTTGGTCCTATGCTGCACAATGGCTCTTAACTGAATAAAGTAACATTGACACTGTGAGTCAGTTTAGCATGCTTTAAAATTGATTTTTAATTTAAGCATTTCCCAATAACGGTCCACCTAATTTTTTTAATCAAGCTGAGGGGACTTTGTCCATCATTGCAGGAGACTGTGATTCTTCGGGTGGTTCAACCTAAGCACCCTGGGTTATTCAAAAAAGCAATAAGGCCTCCCCTGTAAATGGTTGTCTTGTGTGCTGCCATAGTAAGTAGCAGGAGGTCATGCCGCTCTTAAAAGCCAGAGCCTCCTTTAGCAATTACAGCACAATTTTCCTGTTAAAATGTTGTCATCAACAATGACTTCGCAGCCCAATGAAGCATCTCTGATTAGATTTTCAGTGCTGTTACACATCAAGCCATTTCTTACACTACAGTTTCCATACTAAGTACCAATTTTGCTATTCAGCATTTTTAACAACCATGTTCTGCGGGGAAGATAGAACAAAGCTGTCAGCGGCGCGTCTGCTTCCAAATCTAGGCAGGAGTTTTTTTACTGAGGGAGGCAGGAAGAGGCTCGCAAGATTGCTAAGCTTCTTGAAGAGGGTGCTTAACAACAATTATTTCCAACGAGTACACTGGCTAATAAACTGAGCTAAAATATTGCTTGCAGTCTACATATAGGTTTAACACTAGGGAAAAAAGATGCAGGTATATCCCGTATGTATTATTTGCAAGCCAAGAACAAAACTCTACTTACCGCTTGTGGTTTGTTTGGGGGAAAACAAAGCACAACTATTGGTTTGCACGTAATGTGAAGCCTGCCTCAGCTTGATTCCCTCTCCCCTACAAGCTGAGGACGAGCTGGTTTCCCAAACTTGGGTGTCCAGCTGTTTTTGGACTACAACTCCCACCATCCCTAGCTAGCAGGACCAGTGGTCAGCGCTGATGGGACTTGTAGTCCTAAAACAGCTGGACACCCAAGTTTGGGAAATCCTGGGTTGGAGTGGGGGGAAGGAGCGACGGGCACATAATTTCAGCGGTATGCACCAGCGCACTGCTCATTCACCATAAACCGTACTTTGCTCATAGGCATCCAATGAAACTGAATGTTAGAAGATTAAAGACAGATAAAAGAAAGTACTTTTTCACACAGTGCATCATCAAATTGTGGAAGTCACTCCCTAGGAGGCAGTGATGAGACCAATTTGGATGGCTGCCAAAGAGGATGATGATGATGATGATGATAATAATAATAATAATAATAATAATAATAATAATTTATTATTTGTACCCCGCCCATCTGGCTGGGTTTCCCCAGCCACTCTGGGCGGCTTCCAACAAGGATTAAAAATACAACAAAATGTCACACATTAAAAACTTCCCTGAACAGGGCTGCCTCCAGATGTCTTCTAAAAGTCTAGTAGTTGTTTATCTCTTTGACATCTGATGGGAGGGCGTTCCACAGGGCGGGCGCCACCACCGAGAAGGCCCTCTGCCTGGTTCCCTGTAACCTCACTTCTCGCAGTGAGGGAACCGCCAGAAGGCCCTCGGCGCTGGACCTCAGTGTCCGGGCTGAACGATGGGGGTGGAGACGCTCCTTCAGGTATACTGGACCGAGGCCGTTTAGGGCTTTCAAGGTCAACACCAACACAAATTCATGGCCGAAAGGGATGTCAAAGGCTCTATGCTCTATGTCTACAGTTTGAAGGATCAATGCTCCCAAATACCAGTTTCTGGGAGCCACAGGAAGAGTGCTCTTATGTTCATGTTTAGCTTGCTGCTTTCTCACAGGTACCTGGTGGGTCCCTCCAAGAAGAGGATGCTGGACTCAATGGGCCTGATCCAGCAGGCTACTGTTACGTGCTTATGCTTTAAAATATGATTTAAAGTGACATTCAATCTGGGTCAGCAGCTGGCTGCAGCAAGATCACATTTCCTCTTAATTCAGATATGAATTTGATATAAGTTGTTCATTTTGAAGTTATATTTTATTATGACTTTTTTGTATTGGATCAGATTACTATAAGGTGTATGTTCTTCACTGAATATTTTGTTGCCGCAAACCACCTTGTGTATAGTAAGAAAGAAAAGTGTTATACGAATTAAAAGTGGAACGAAATGAAATTAATATGCTCTCTGACCAAAGAGATTTTTATTCATGATGTAATGAGATAACTTTATAATGCAGTGTACAGCTCCACTTAATGCTGTAGCAAACATAGATCATCAGGTAATAAAGGGCACCCCTACCATTTGCTGCAGCTGAAGACGTTTAGAGACCTGTGCTTTTAATTTTACATTCACTGCTAATTTTTCTAAACAGCCACACGTACCATCTGTTAGCCATTCTTAAATGATGAGATTCGGGCTGTGTTTCATTGTGAAAAGTCATTTTACACAAATTTGAATGTGTACTTAACGATGTATTGTAAAGTATTCCTTAGAGAATTTCTTCCTTCGCGGTGACAAAATACATCAATGTTTGAGTGCACTGCTTTATGGCGTTGTTTTATCAGATTGTTTTATCTCTAAGCAAGTGGTGCTCTGATTTTGTGTGGGCAGCCTTGTGCGCTTGTTTGAAGATGAAATTATAAGGGGAGGGGTCGCAGAGCTCAATGGCACATAGCTGTCAAGCGTCCCTTATTTGGCGGGACAGTCCCTTATCCCAGCGCCATGTCCCGCTGCTGTCCCTTACAGATGAGGCTTCGTTTGGCTGCTGGCTGGGCTTTCTGCCTTTGGCTCGGAGGGGCTCAGAAGCTGAACATACCTGTGCCCGGAAAATCCCTTGTTTTGGCTGCTGATCCCTTATTTTCGAGGCTGCCGGTCCCTTATTTTCAAATCTGTAAGTTGACAGCTATGCAATGGCAGACACCATACTTTGCATGCTTCAGTCCCAATTTCAATACCACCTATCATGAGCAACAGCACTAGAAAAATCCGACCTCCTGGGACTTACAAGAAATGCCTCCAGAAGCTCAGGGTAATTGGCTTTGATAAGGTCACTCAGACCTATTTGAGACTCTGTTATACAGGCGATGACCATTTCGCATGTGTTTGATTGGAACGTCACCACCAATGCGCACACCATTTTCGGCCCCAGAAGGGCACAGGGGCAGAACGGGTCAGAAGGCAACTGCCGTGCATATGGGGAGTTGCCTGCGTCTCAGTAAGTGAATGTTTGTTTTGTGTGTTCTTTATTTTTAGTGAATATGATAGATAAGAGGGATTAAATGCATCCAGTCGGAGCAGGAAAAACTGGGGTACACAGTACTGGGCCTCAGCAAACAATACTGCCCAATGCAAATATATTTGGGAGATTGCAGTCACATGGACGTCACCACTCTGGGCTCCCAAACGGCCAGTTTATTGAGCATTCATCCTGAATCACTTGCACAGAATTCAGGGAGGTTAGAATACGTGCAGTCTTTGTTAATTCTGATTTGCTTATAAAACAATGAACTTTCATCCCAATTTGCTTGCATGGTATTTAAAAGGCTTCCTGTTAATTATCCATCCATCCCATACTTTTGTTGTTGTTGTTTAGTTGTTTAGTCGTGTCTGACTCTTCGTGACCCCCTGGACCAGAGCACGCCAGGCACTCCTGTCTTCCACTGCCTGCTGCAGTTTGGTCAAACTCATGCTGGTGGCTTCAAGAACACTGTCCAGCCATCTCATCCTCTGTCTTCCCCTTCTCCTTGTGCCCTCCATCTTTCCCAACATCAGGGTCTTTTCCAGGGAGTCTTCTCTTCTCATGAAGTGGCCAAAGTACTGGAGCCTCAGCTTCAGGATCTGTCCTTCCAGTGAGCACTCAGGGCTGATTTCCTTCAGAATGGAATCCCATACTTTACAGTGTGTTTCTCCATCAGTTCCCTAACCACAAAAAGTCTGGGGTTTTTTTAAGGTGGATTTGTTTCACCAGGTCAACAGAGCACTTTTTATCCACTTTAATAGTGCAACCCTAAATTTGTAGTATGCGTTTGAATCTCTCCTGCAAAATAAGGAGAGTCTGGAGGTGACCTTACTCAGTTATCACTTGGACAGCCTACAATGGCCTTGCCTCTATGACAACTGATTAGTTCAGAACCCTGGAAAATCCCCGGAAAATCCCCATCCTGAATGGTATAACAGACCTCAGCAAGGACCCCTGAATTCATCAAACCAAGCTTCTCTACGAAAGACAAAGAGACTTTAAACCCCAGAATCCCTTCAAATCCCATAAAAGTGAAGATGTAAAGGTCAGTGGATGAGTACATGAGGCGTATATCTGGAAAGGTTTATGTACAAGACAAAACTCAAAGGGGCAATGTTTATCAGTCTTGACAATCAAGTTACAGCTCTGAACAATTTATTTCACAGTGACTTGCTGAAGTCAATGGCATTGTTCTGCAGCAAGTGATGCGATGATCTAGCCTCACCAAATCCATCAACGATCTAGACAGTAATTCTAGAGGACTTCTTCAAAAAGAGGGCTGCTCTCTGACAGCACTACAAAATAGGGGACTGTCCTATATACAGGGTGAGGCCCCGTGGATAGAGTACACACGTTCCAGGGGGCCTCTTTTAAAAGACTCACCCTGTATATGAATGCATGGCCACCCAACTTTACATCAAGAAGACGCAGAGGAAAAGGACCACAGCTCGGTAGTAGAGCATTTGTGCTGGTCCCGGGGGGGGGGTGTTACCGTGAGGCGTGGTCAAAGTCCGGTCCTGGGCCGAGGGTCTGGAGACTGTCCACCAAGGGGGAAGCTGGGTTCAAAGCAAAAAGCCGGGTGTGGTCGGGAACTCCGGAAAGACAGGTCTGGGTGCTGGCAGAAACAGGTTCCCAACGTCGTTGCTCCCGCAACCTGGGACCGGGCTGACTGGCCTTTATCTCCTCTGAGGCCAGGGGCAGTCCCGGCCCCCAGGAGACCCGCCTCTCCTGGCCTGGAGGTGAGCACTCCTCCTGGGGGAAACCAGTTTATATACCGCGACTCCCATCATCTCTAGCCATTGGCAATGCCAGCTGGGCATAATGGGAGTTGTGGTTCAGGAACATCTGGCGGGCCAAAGGTATCCTCTATGATAAATCGTAAGGGTCTAGGAAAGGGCTTTGAATGTTTGCAAGGAAGCTCCTAGATTGCCAGGGAATATGCTTCCCTTCTGATGCACAGAGAGCCTTGCAGGCTTCCAGTAATTTAGAGGGACCAGTAGACCCACAGACTCACTTGACTGGCAGCAGACAGCAATGCTGTGTGTGTGTTTTCAGGGACAAAGAATCTTTGTGACTTATTTTCAAAATAACACATCCTTGAGAAAGGATTCTGAGTAATCTGCTCTGGGAGTTCTGCTGGATCATATTCTCTGTCACTGAAGTTTTTTTTTTAAATGAAATACACGCTGCAATTTGCATATCTCAATAAATTATCTTTTGGAGGGTATCAGTTTAGCGTCTTAGCCTCTCATCATTTTCTCCCAGCCGCCTTTGCCATTCTGTGAGCAACCAGCATTGCGTTTCCTCAGGGAGCAGCTGATCCTGGAAGGAGAAATCCCGAGGGACGAAACTGAAGCAAAACCAAAATGATGTTTAATTTAACAGTTTGAAGGGAGGAGGGTGTGAAACTCGTGAATGGACAGCGTTGTGCCATAGCTGGTTGCAAACCTTATTAATGTGTTTCCACCACAGTGCGAAGGGAGAAGCACTGCAAGAAAGGGAGGCACTTGGAAAAACAATTTTCCAAAAACAATGTCTGGCACCCAAAATAATTAAGAACTGTATCTCTGGGGGGAATTGTTCTTACTGTTTTTTCAGGTTGGGTTTTTTTTTTACTCTTTCCCTTTCCCTTCAGAAACATTAATAATAAGAAGAGGTGGCTGCGGTTTGCTTTGCAGTGCCCAATTTCTCTTAAAAGCGGTGCTTTTCAATTACCTGTCTGTTTGCTGGCTCGGAAGTCCAGCGAAAGGAAAAGCAAGCTTCCATTTAATGCCTTTAAATGTTCTTCTGCCCACGAGTATGCAGCAATAAAGCTTTATTGAATTCTGATTCCCTGTTACCCTGAACATCATTCACTTTTATTGATATGCAAGCCCATCCACGCTCCTGTCAGCAACAGAAATAATTTCATGTAACAAAATTGCCTTTTCTTTTGGCACTAGGGCAGCAAGCAAAAGTAAAACCAGCAATGTTGATATACAAAAGACTTATGCAGACCAGTTCACTCCTTCCCACACACTGGGGGGAACCCGGCTGTGATACCCGTGAAGGCGAAGAGGATGTAAATAAATTCACCAGCCAGTCTGAGAGGAAATGAACTGCCAAAGAAGCAAGATGCCAATACCAGTGTCAGGATCTGGAGTCAGGGGCAGGTAAGCAATAAAACACCTGGTGTCAGTGAAGTTAATTCTTCTGGTGTACTGTACTTACAATTGCTCAAACCCCCACAGTAACAAAATATGCTACAGCATTCTGTAAGCCTGAAAGCGATATGAGCCCCACAACCCCATAGTCTCCTTTTACTGGACTTTACCACCCAGGGGTCCTTTACCTTACAGCTGTGGGTTAAACCACAGAGCCTAGGACTTGCTGATCAGAAGGTCGGCAGTTCGAATCCCCGCGACGGGGTGAGCTCCCATTGCTCGGTCTCAGCTCCTGCCAACCTAGCAGTTCGAAAGCACATCAAAGTGCAAGTAGATAAATAGGTACCGCTCCGGCGGGAAGGTAAACGGCGTTTCCGTGTGCTGCTCTGGTTCGCCAGAAGCGGCTTAGTCCTGCTGGCCACATGACCCGGAAGCTGTACTCCGGCTCTCTTGGCCAGTAAAGCGAGATGAGCGCTGCAACCCCAGAGTCGTCCACGACTGGACCTAATGGTCAGGGGTCCCTTTACATTTATCTACAGCATTCTAGCATTAGAAGAGGTGGCGAATCTCTTCTTTGGTCCTATGAACACTGAATTCAGCATGAGGTCAACTGTGCAAATGCTGGCAATATTCACTGGGAATGTTATCTTCTCCCTCTAGAACAGGAGTGTTCAACTTTTTCAGACCTGCGACATTTTCTCCTGCATAAACAATGGTTCACTTTACTCTCTGCTTTTTGCCTTCTCTCACCCTGTTTTATTCTACCCTTCTCCTTCATTTACGTTGTTCTCAGAGACTCACCTCCGAAAAACAACCATGCCTTTTAAAAGGAAGGCAGTAAAAATGACCGGGATCTGTCTTCAGTAGGTGAATTACCCCGTTGTGGATACAAACCCAACATCTGAAGACATCTGAGGAACATTTTGGGGCTTTCTGAAGTAGTTCCCACCCCACCAGAAACAGCAGGGACCTCCACAACAGCAGAGCCCTCCCCGCCGGAACAGGGTCCAACCCCCCACCCCTTTAGTAGCACAGACTGGGGTTTAGGTTTTCTAAGCAAGCTGGGTAAGGGTGGGGTGGGGAAAAAGAACAACTTTTAATTCCTATAGCATGCTCTTTCCATGATAAGAATGTTTCTGCACACAACCTCATCCTGCCTCTTATACAAATGGGAAGGAGTTCTTGGGGCATGCAAGTAAACTGGAGCCTACTTGTTTCAAAACTGTACCTCCAGGAGTGGCCTGGAGTCTTAATAGGAGGAAGAAGTAATACAGTTGTACCTCGGCTCCCGAACGCTTTGGGAGTCAAACGTTCCAGCTCCGGAACCATCGAAAACCGGAAGTGAGTGTACTGGTTTTCGAACATTCTTTTGGAAGGGCTTCTGTGGCTTCCGATTGGCTGTAGGAGCTTCCTGCAGCCAATCAGAAGCCACACTTTGGAAGTAGAATGTTTCAGAAGTCAAACAGACTTTTGGAATGGATTCTGTTCGACTTCCGAGGTACAACTGTAGAGGTCTTGCCAACACTCTAAATTCACAATGTCTGTCATGACGACATAATTTGATGCATGTGTGAAAGGCATAAAAACAAAACCCTTTCAGAAAGGAAAAGACTTGTATTTCAAGAGTTGGTGGAGGGGGCTGGCTACAAAGTAGGGATAGGGGAAGTCCCTGCTTTTGATCTGGTCTCTACCAGATTCTGGCACACGCTTTTTGCTTTCAGCTTCCGCCCTGCACGCCTCTCAGCTCATGTGCAATAGGGGAAAATGATGCCAATTCATGTTTAAGGATTAATCCCATAATGTACATGAAGCACTTTAAGCGCCTAAACACACTACTGTTATTATCGTTATCATTATTATTGTTTCCTTTCCGACGAATGTTTCCTGTCACATCATGCCCGTGACCTTTTTCGTCTGGAGGCGATTGTCTGTGTGGATCACTGCCTGATGGGATTATCTGGGATTTATACAGATGCTTAGGAAAGGTTGGATAACCTTGCAGCCCTACCAGTGCTAATTAAAGCTGATTAAGTGTCAACACTATTCTAATCACGATATGGAAGACAGAAGGGACAGGGACTCTGCCTAGAGAGTTTATTGTCGAAGTCTTACAGGAACAAGCCGAAGTGCTGAAGCCATCTTGGGATGATGAACGAGCACAGCGACAATTCATGAGGACACCTTACAAACTTGTGGCAAGATTGATGTTCACCTCCTCCTGGCTCATTCCCTCTACGCAACGGTACGAGTGAAGCAATGAGTTTTGATTTCACATCGCTCCATGAAATGCCAGAGTCTTGCTAGCCTAATGCTCGGGGATGGGGGATAATTTCAGAGCAGAGAAATCCAGGCCTTGAAGAGAAAAGATGAGGGTGCAATGAGAAAATTGCAAGCCCAGTACAAGTAAGTTTGGGAAGGATGCTCTGAGAGTTTATTTATTTTTAAAAAATGCTTTCTATGTACAGCAAGTCCCCGATTTCAAACTCTAGCATCTAGTAGTTGGAGGGTCTTCAATAGCAAGGCTGAAAAAGAGTTCCGCTTCAGATTGCAGGTGGGCCCTGGCATGATAAATGCTCCTCCACAGCATCACAAAGAGAAACAGAAACAACACAACCAACTGCCATGTCTAGGAGACGATCCAGGGTAGCGTTATAGATCAAGTGTCAGACTGGAGATCCAGGTTGACATCTGATCGGAGGGCGTTCCACAGGGTGGCTGCCTCGTGAAATGGCAGCAGAGCAACTGACCCCAATTTTCCGCTGTTGGGACAGACACCACTTTTACAGAGAATACGTTTTGAGCAACTGGCAGATATTTTCACCTGACATAAAAACATCCCTTAACGTACCACCGGAGGGATTTGCGTTAAAAAGGTAAAGAGACCCCTGACCATTAGGTCCAGTCGTGGCCAACTCTGGGGTTGCGGCGCTCATCTCGCTTTATTGGCCAAGGGAGCCAGCGTACAGCTTTTGGGTCATGTGGCCAGCATGACTAAGCCGCTTCTGGCGAACCAGAGCAGCGCACGGAAATGCTGTTCGCCTTCCCGCCGGAGTGGTACCTATTTGTCTACTTGCACTTTGACGTGCTTTCGAACTGCTAGGTTGGCAGGAGCAGGGACCAAGAAACGGGAGCTCAACCCGTCGCGAGGATTTGAACCGCCAACCTTCTGATCGGCAAGCCCTAGGCTCTGTGGTTTAACCCACATATGAACAATTTCCTCAGAATAAACATGGAGCTTAAACCTGACAGCAACCTATAACGTCTCTCCACAAGGAGCTGGTTTCACAGGGTGCAAAACCACTCTGGATATTATCTATGCATTAAGGCGCTCCTGGTTCCCCTACTCTGCTGCTTCTAAGATAGCCTCCGTTCATTCTCCTATGGATAAACTGAAGGGGAGGAGTGGTATTTGCTATTGATGTGGCCTATTCTGTTTCCTTCCTAATGCTCATTAGCTTTCTGCCCCCACTGCCAGAAAAGTCACTGCTTTAAATTCAGCACAGAGAACAATACAGGTCTCTGTCTTCCTTGCCCCAGCTTAGAGGACACTGTCATAGGTCTACTGTTCTCTTACTCTCACCAAGGACATCATTTCCAGGTAGCAGTTTTTGTGGCAACAAGTCGTCTGTACTTTCCAGTCATGCAAAGAGATTCTTAAAATACTTGGCCAGAGCCTTTAACTTTACAAGGAGACTGGTTCGACTCCTTCAGCAGTCTCTTTCCCCACCAAATCCCATTTTACATATATAAAATCACAGAGGGAACCCTAAAGATAACCCCCTCACTAATCCTGTAACAATATATTTTGAAAACTCCTTGGTGATGGTGCCTGTTTCTGTTCTCTCAACCGTAGTGGAAGTTTGCAGGCTGTAGGACTGAGGGCGGAGAGGATTTGGGTCGGGGAAGTATATTCTGATTTCCATTTCCTTAATTAATTGATAAAATACCAAGTTGAACAAAAAAAGGTGCCCACTTTCACTTTTTATTTGGTTTTTAAAATAGCTTCTGGAATGAGGGAAGGGGGTTGAAACTAATCTAACATTTTGTGGTAATGACTCTGGGCTTATCCCATATGCTGAAAATCCTGGGCTAAGCACATGCTCAGAGGCAACCTTCTCATGGATATGATCTCTATGATTACTTAACAGTTGTTTTGGCTTAAGAATTCTATGCAATGCATTCACTGACCGACCCTGTTATGTACTGAAGTTCTCACCCTGGCCACCAGGAGTATTGTGTATGTAGTTTTCACTCAGGTCCACGTCAGTTATTTTAGGTGGGAAACCCAGGGTTGTTGTTGCTACAATGTTGACAGCCGGCTGCCTATAAAAGCAGGCCGGCTGAGCTGTTTGCTGTTCAGTTCTGTGACAGCTTACAAATAAAGAGCTGCTTTGGAGAAATCGCTGCGTCGTCTGCTATGTCTACCCACTATCCAACACTGGCGACGAAGGTGGGATCGATGGACAACAGAGCACAGCCAGATGCGGCTACCCTCTGAGATGAGCTGAATCACAGAGCTGAAACATGGAGCGAAATCACGGAGCAGAACCAATTCAGAGCTGACTGGTCTGGCTAGAGCACTGTGTTCCATCCATTGCCTCCACGTCGGCATCGGCACCATGGCTTCACTCGTGCCTCTACCACCGTTTGCCCCAGCCTCTGAATCATGGGACTCCTACCTCGCTCGGTTTGACTGCTACCTCCAAGCAAATGAGCTGACAAGAGGGTTTGTAGAGCAAAAGCGGGGCCTCTCCTCAGCCTTTGTGGCCCTGAAGTGTTCGCGACGGCCCGAGCATTGGTTGCGCCTCTAGCTGTCCAGGCAGCACCTTGCGACACGATTCAAGAGAAGCTCCGCAACTACTACACCCCAAAGCCGTCCAAGATTGCTGCCCGCCATGCGTTCTACCACCGGAACCAGGCGGAGGGGGAGTCAATTAAGAACTACACCGCCGCCCTGCGACAGGCTGCAATGCACTGCGAGTTCCGAGACTTAGATGATGCCCTGATGGATCAAATCGTCTGCGGGGTCCGGGACATCCGTCTGCAACGGCATCTCCTCGCCAAGCCAGACCTCACGCTGCAGAAAGCCACTGAGGAGGCCGTGGCTTCAGAAGCTGTTGAACTCTCCGCCCAGGAAACCCACAAGGCCAGTAGACCGTATTTAAAGGACTATGTTGTTGGACATGTAACACTGTTGGTCTAATGGAAGTATGTGAAATGTAACTGATATGCTTTGTGCCTAATTGAACCATTACGTGTAGTGTTGTATAAAAGGAAACCATTACGATTGTAACTAACGCTTTATCTCGGTGGGGAGGGGTGTTATGTACTGAAGTTCTCACCCTGGCCACCAGGAGTATTGTGTATGTAGTTTTCACTCAGGTCCACGTCAGTTATTTTAGGCAGGAAACCCTGGGTTGTTGCTGCTACAATGTTGACAGCCAGCTGCCTATAAAAGCAGGCCGGCTGAGCTGTTTGCTGTTCAGTTCTGTGACAGCTTACAAATAAAGAGCTGCTTTGGAGAAATCGCTGTGTCGTCTGCTATGTCTACCCACTATTCAACAGACCCAAATACTGTAACTAGTATCTGTAACTAGTATCTGTAACTAGTATCTGTAACTAGACCCAAATACTGTTATTGCTGTGCCTTAGCTGTAAAATGTAAACACCATCCTTTGAATGGTAAAAATACAATTACAATGCATCATCATATGCATTTGACTGGCCTCATTTCTTGCTTATAGCACAGCTGATTGTGGATTGTACTTGTCCACTGCTGCCCATCTGTCCATGTCTTTGGACTGCCAGACTCCATCCCTAGCCCCTACCTACTCAAGTACAAGTGTCCCTATATTCACGTCTGAAATGTTGGAGAGCTTCGGCCTGGTGGAACGCTCTCCCTCAAGAGACCAGGGCCCTGTGGGATTTGACATCTTTCTGCAAAACGGAGCTGTTCCGCCAGGCCTTTGGACAGGATGCAGTTTGACTTACTTTCCTTTGTATAAACCAAGCCCGAAGGAGGCCCCCAATTCGCTCACAGGTCCTTGTGGAAACAGTTGGTCCTAGCAATTATTAACCACTCTCAATTCCAACCTGATAATTGCCACCTGCCCAGATTTTAACTTGTCTGAATTAATTTTAAGATGTATTTTAATTAATTGATGCCTGTTTTTATGCATATTGTGTTGTTTTTATGATGTTAGCCACTCTGAGCCCAGCCTCGGCCAGATACAAATAAAAAAATAATAATAATAATAATAATAATAATAATAATAATAATAATAATAATAATAATAATATGCCAGTTCTCACACACTTCTTTACGGAAATCCCAGATGTGATGGGGCACATGCGCCTCCTTTCATACATTAAATATCCTACACACAAAAGGTGATCGAAGGGCACAACACTTAAAACTGAAAAGCAGCACAAAAATGACAAGTACACAAATGCATGTAGGGCGAGTAGACACAGTTGGAGCTGCTCCGCATTCAGATATCTCTCTTTTATGCGGTAGGCTCAAAATTCAGTGGTTTAGGCCCCCTGCCCTGCACTCAGGTTGTGATTTGAGGCGCCTGTGGTTGTTTTTACAATCAAACACCATCTATGTTTCGGGAAATAAACAAATGTGGTTCAGCCTCTGGCATCCCTGATCAAAAAGGATCTCGGGTCCAAAAGTCACCTGAGACCCAAATGAGTCACTTCCAGGCAGAGAAGATAACACGTGGTCTTTCACTAATGAACTCATGTATGTGTGCTTTCTCTGCACAGGTGAAGCATCTAAAAGGCAGCTCTCCAAGTCATCCTTGCAGTGCTAACTGTAGAGAGAAGACTCTGGTAAAGTAAATTATTACTTGCTACAACACTCTTTCTTTTTTCCTTTTTTAAAGTGTTATTGTTTTTTTCAGCAGGAGTGTAAAAAGCTTTGCCTACTTTTTTGAAAATCAAACAGTGTGATACTTCTTTTTTAACAACTTGACATTGTTCTAGTCCAGCGATATTCTAATACGCAGCTACAGCAATGCCTCCGAAACTGAATTTTAGCGCTGAAAAGAGCTTGAAGAAATGCCATTGGTGTAGAAAGGTACATTTCAGTAAGAAAACGGACATGGCTTGTTTTCGTATCAATACACTTTCTATTTCTCTTCCAAAAATGCAAGGAGGTGCTCTACTGAAGCATAATTATGAAATGTCAATAATGCAAACCACCACATTCGGGTAACATGCACCTACAATGTTCATACTGCTTAGCATTTATATAACGTTTTGTGTGGGGGAGGGGGCATTCAAAATACTTTTAATAAGAATTTGAGAAAAGCCATGGTGAATCAGACCAAATACTCATCTAGGACAGCGTCTCATTCCCCACAGTGGGAATGATATATGTTTTATGGGAAGCACACAAATGAAAAGCACAAATTAAGAAAAACTTCTGTCATTGTTTACTTCCTCCCAAAAACTGCTTTGAACCCTGGCGGTTAAATATAGCCTCTTTAGCAATAGCTTTGGGCAAATGAACCCAACACAGACATGTTTAATGGCGTCTTAAGCCTATCTAAGCCATTGCCATTACCACATCTTGCGACATGAGATCTTATCACTGAAAACCACCATAGTATTATTTTGGAAATGGGGGGGGGGTGTAAGGCAGAGTGGGAGCGGCTTTCCTTGGGCCAGCTATTGGCAAAAGCGGGATTCAGACTAGGAACTTCCTTACCCAGTGGAAATAGGTAAAATAGCACACCGATTCTCATACAGGACGACAAAGTGATTTTACAATCCCTTGGGGGAAACAACTGTACAGTCAAAAATTCTCATTCATGCACAGAAAGAAAAATAATGATAAGAATGTGGTATACATACTGTAAGGGACACATTCATATTGCACTTCTAGATATTTGTATGTTCCTGGACAAGGGTCAGGAAACACATCTGGACCTGCCACCACAGCACACTGCGTCCGGTTGCTGCACCTGAAAGAGAAAGAAGCAAAGTAAGAGCAGAAACACAACGGAAGGAAATATTTATATGGTGGATCCAAATTTAAATAAACATCCAATGTGCTGCAATTATTATTATGATTATTGGTGGAGTGGAGAACCTCAAGTCCAGGAGATGAATGCAGTCCTTCAGGGCTTCCGAGGCCATTTCGTCTTTCCTATGCTTCTGGCTCTGCTCTGTTAACACCTGGCTGGAGGACACCAGACTTTGACAATACCTCTTGGATGGATGGATGGATGGATGGATGTGTATATGTGCAGAAACACGGTTTTGCATGGCTGGAAGACTCACACCTGTTTTGCCCCACTCACTTTTGACCTCTCATATGACCAGCCACTGGTATGGTGCAGGATGTGACCCTTGGGTTTCCGAGCACAATTCAAAGTGTTGGTGCTGACCTTTAAAGCCCTAAATGGCCTCCGTCCAGTATATCTGAAGGACCGTCTCCACCCCCATCGTTCTGCCCGGACACTGAGGTCCAGCACCGAGGGCCTTCTGGTGGTTCCCTCACTACGAGAAGCCAAGTTACAGAGAACCGGGCAGAGGGCCTTCTTGGTAGTGGCGCCCGCCCTGTGGAACACCCTCCCACCAGATGTCAAAGAGAACAACAACTACCAGACTTTTAGAAGACATCTGAAGGCAGCCCTGTTTAGGGAAGCTTTTAATGTTTGATGTATTACAGTATTTTAATATTTTTTGGGAAGCCGCCCAGAGTGGCTAGGGAAGCCCAGCCAGATGGGCAGGGTATAAATAATAAATTATTATTATTATTATTATTATTATTGTTGTTGTTGTTGTTGTTGTTGTTGTTGTTGTTGTTGTTGTTGTTGTTGTTAAACTATTGCCACTAAAACCCATGCTTCTGCCTTGAAGACATCCAGTGGCCTTGGGCAAGTCATCATCTCTCATATTCATTACAGGAGTATTTCCCAAACACTAGACAACAATAGACCAATGGACCAATGACCTGCCTCAATAGAGGGCAGCTTCAAGTGGAACTTTGGGAAGGAAAAGGTTAATGTATCCAGTAGTACCTAAGGACACTGATTTACTAGTTTCCCAGAAACACAGTTTGCTAGTAAATTATAGGTAAATGATTAGAAAATAATTGCACACTCTTCTGGAAGGTGAGAGTCATTTCTGCAAAAGGTCATGCCTCCCAATGCTTAGTTTAGCTCCTTCCCTCATTTTTTTCAAATATATATTTTAGGATGATGTAAATCTAAATGTTTTTGAAGAAGACTGCAATTCGGAGAGACTGAGACCGAGGCTGTTTCTGCACTTTGGGATTTGAGCATGTGTGGGTTGCTGTTTTCTTGTGCGCATTTCTGCACCTCCATCCACACACGAGCACTTGTGATTTTATGCCTCCCAAATCAATCTTTCCATCCACACACACTAGTTGGTGGAATATATTCACAGTGTGTGTTGTCCCCAGTTAGTCCTTCCCCTTAGTAACACTTTAAGCTCTGGAAACCTGAGGTTCATTGTGAGCATGTGTGCAGGTATTTTTTAAAAAATGTTTTTATTTTACTTTTTAATACAAGTTTTGCAACGCACTGGGTTTACACAAAGTGAGCCATAAAATAATTTTTAAAGATGTGTGTGACATTCCAAGCCAGGAAAGCTGATGTCCCTTTTGAGCAGGGGTCAGCAAACTTTTTCAGCAGGGGGGCGGTCCACTGTCCCTCAGACCTTATGGGGGGCTGGACTATATTTTTTGGGGGGGAAATGAACCAATGCCCCACAAATAACCCAGAGATGCATTTTAAATAAAAGGACACAATCTACTCATGTAAAAACACGCTGATTCCTGGACCGTCCGCGGGCCGGATTTAGAAGGCGATTGGGCCGGATCCGGCCCCCGGGCCTTAGTTTGCCTACCCATGCTTTTGAGTGTATCAGCAGCTCTTTGTTACCTGCCTGAATGTGTTTATTTTTTAATTGGAAGACAAGTTTTCTTATATATATATATATATTATGAAATATTTATTAAGGTTTAACATAAAACATAAGTTTACACAAAACATAGGTTTACACAATAGGGTTTACAAAAATCATAAATTTAAAATATAAGAAAAATTTAAAAAAACTTAACAACCTAAAAAGAAAGAAAAATGAAAGAAAGAAGAAAAAATCACATAGAAAAGATATCTAGACAAGAAAGAGAAGATAGTAGCTAAATAGAAAAAGAAAAAAAAGAAATTTAGAATAAAATCCATCTTTCAATAATCTTTCAGCTCGTTTCCTTATTTCTTTGACCTCCTCACACCTCCCCTTTTGTATTCCCGTTTAAAAGTCCTTTCAGCAAATCCTTACCCTCTGTCATTTATCTTTACTCAATATCTTAACCTATTATAACTATGTATTTTCAACCATTGTCGATCCATATTTGCATATTCTTAATAATCTTTTTACCAATACCACTTATTTTGACAAGTTTTCTTATATACCAGATTTACACAAAAGAGCAGGCAACAGAGATATATGCCGCTCCAACCAGGCAAGGATTCTTAATTGCTCTTGTGAAACACTGTTGTTGCACCTTTTATGTTAATAAAACCCAGCCACACAATGAGCTACCACACATCCACAGTCAGGGAGCACCCATTTCACATTGGATTTTCTTCCCATATCAGATTATCCCAATGGATCAGGAAAATCTGAATTTAGCAGTGGTGAGGGAAGCGTGGTGACACTTGGATGAGGGGGACGTTGTGTGGATGCGCGCGCGCGCACACACACACACACACACACACACACGCACACACAAATAGTGACACAATCAGCTTGAAATCCTCATTAACCCTCAGTGAAGCTGAGCCCTGAGAAAGGTAGGAAGTCAAGTTTGATCTCTACAGCTATCTTGGGGTGCTGGTATTGGCCCTGGAGATTATACGGGGTCAATGGCTTTTGGCTGGAATGTTTAAGCTTCATTCTCACCTGTGTTAAACCTGCAAATGCGCATAAATGTTAAGAAACACCATAACCACCCACTGCCTCCTTCCAAGCACATGGAAGTACCATGCCCCTTGCCGCTCAAAATGCAGTAAAAGTAGCAATATGTTCATTTATGTCATGCATGGAACTTATACCAGGAACATCTGCATAATGCCAAGAGCATGCAAAAGAACTGGAATGGCATTTTGCATAATATATGCACATTTAAGACTAGAGAATCTGGCTCAAAAAAATCAAAATCCAACAAGACAAGTAGAGCTGTGAAGACTTTTCTCAAGTGGAATGTAAAAATATCAATCTGCTGTCAAAACTGTAGCTGGCTGATTGTTTTAATGAGAGCAGGATTTATAGGCTGGTGAACAGAAATATTCTTCAGCTTCGTCACTGAAAAGCAATCCTCCCCAAAAGCTGTAGGAAGCCAGAGATATAATTAAAACCTGTCAATAAACCAACTGCATTCAGCATGTGGCAGGACTTTCCTGTACAAGCATTGCAGAATCCAGATAATTGCTTCACAGCGTAGGCCAGAAAGCCATTAATTTCATATTCAGAAAGATCCATAAATACAATAAATAATAGAGCTTTCCTAATGAAGAAAATAGCGGATTATTTGGATTTCCATCTTTGATTACATCTTTAACCCTCGGGTCCATGAAAAGAAAAACATAACAGTTCTGTTTAAGGAATTCCTTCTTCTGAAGCATTAACATTGAAGTATATCTGCTATTAGACAGCACATCAGTGAAAGCAAACATGGTGAATAAACTGAAGTTCTTATATTGTAGTTTGTGACGTTCTCTGTTTAGGTCAGGGATCACCAGCCATTTTGGACCAGTGGGCACATCATGAATTTTGAGAGCGCGCTGGGGGTATCAGTCACAAAATGGCTGCCATGGTGGAGGGGCATGGCAAAACACAAAATGGCTGTCATGGAGAGCATGACATAACACAACATTAGCAGACCCTCCAAGTGTCCCTATTTTCCAGGGACAGTCCTGGATTTACAGAAGCCGTCCTGGTTTCTGATTTGATCCTGGAATGTCCCACTTTTGTCCCTATTTCCATTGGAGAAATTTGGCAGATATGGTAGGACATCCTTATTTTCATCAGAGGGTATGGAGTTATGTGACTCCTGAGCCAAGGAGATAATTAGCTAGACAACCTTTAGAAGGCATCTGAAGGCAACGCTGTATAGGAAAGCTTTTTATTGTTTAACTTTTTATGTTTTTATATGTTGGAAGCTGCCTAAAGTGGTAGGGTATAATACTACTACTACTACTACTAATAATAATAATAATGGAATAGGACGTCCCTGTTTTCATCATAGAAATGTTGGAGGGTGTGCATTAGAGAGAGCACAGTCATGGTGATACTTTCCCCACAATTGTATTTCCACCGCAGAGGAGGCTTAACTGGCTGCTGCATAGCCTTTCTGCGGTGAATTCTCTGAGGGCCTTGTTTTGAAACCCCTGCACAGCAGGAGACATGCCTAACCTTTTTTTTTTTTTTGCAAAGTTTTTACACATGTTTTTGGGGTGAGGGGAGATTATTTATATCCACTGGCAAAGACTGTGTACTGTGGTACTTCGTGTTACGTACTTAATCCGTTCCCAAGGTCCGTTCGTAACAGGAAACCACTTGTAACACGAGGCACGCTTTCGCTAATGGCGCCTCCCGCTGCAATTTCCGCTTGCATCCCGGGGCAAAGGTCGCAACAAGGGACATCTACTTCTGGGTTAGCGGAGCGCGTAACCCACAGCATTCGTAAGGGGGGCAGTACGTAACATGAGGTACCACTGTAGGAGTATTTGCAGAAAATAATGTCTAGGGACCTGATCTCAGATGAGTCTACTACCAGTTGCTGAATGAAAAGGAAGAGAGTCAAAAAAACTAGAAAAGAAGGCAGAAGCAGGAAAAGTGTCCTAAAGAGGAGGGGGAAACAGCAGTGCTTGAGGACCCCATGAATGCCAATACCTTGGTGTCCAAACAACTAACTTATTAAGCTGTACAGCTCTGACTCATCAGCTAAAACATAGGCAGGGAGCAGCCAGGCTGCTTCATTTCACAGAAATTTATTAGAAGGGTACCTGCACATTTTGCTTCATAACTTCCTTTCTAGGAAGTCTGGATGAAATGAAAGCTTAGAGTCTGGAGCCCCGATGAAGCCCTTGATCGGTGCATGGTGACCATGAAGGGGCTGTAAGGTAGACCAGTGGTCATAAATTGGTTACATCAATGTCATTTATGCTGTTAACTCCTCCTCAGTCTACTGTCACTCTAATCCAGTATCCATGTGTACAGGCAGACTTCTGCCTAGAACTTTCTGGTTTAGGGACTTAGGACACAGATCTAATGGCCAATTTATCAGGCACACAATAACATGAGCTCTATGGACAATGTACAAAATAAAAACAAATTAAAAATCACAGTCATTAATAGAATAATAGAATAGATTATAACATCACAACAAATCAGTTTAAAATGGAGATTAAGATATTGAAACACTGTAGAAATGTTGAATTAGAATGGAAAGCAAAAAATAAAACAAAATCAGAGAGCTAAATATTCAGTAGTGCGTGTATTCAAATGTCACGCTTAAATGCACTGTTTAAAGGTTACTAGACATGGATTGGTGACTGTGTACTTTCCCATTTCAGTGATGTGTCGGAGATGATATAAAACCTCTCTGTCTTTTGTGATTTGATATGATCAATGATGTCATTCATACTTTAAAAACTAGCTACCTTTAGAGAACATTTCTATTGCCAACAGAAGACAACAGCAATCACATCAGGAGTTAGGAGCAAGTCAGTGCTGCCTGTTATATGGACTTAATCCAGTCCCTGGAGGCTGTTGCCATTAAACAGGTCCCCCTCTCTCTCCCAGCAGGAAATGCTTACAGAAAAATTGCCTACTCTCTGGGTGTGCAAGGGAGCTTAGACATCGCGTGCCAAAGGGTGCTCCTACCAATCCATGTTCCAGCGATAGGGAAGGGCTCAGATAGATGGGCCTTGTGAGTGCATCTTGTATTTCCTAACTACTGGAAGCCAGTGGTTCTCCAAGGGTGTGGTGCACCGCACTAGTGTGTCGGGAGAGGATGGCAAGTGTGCGTGGAAGATTCAAGGACAATCAAACGAATATTTCAACATTTCAGTTTAGTATAGTATGCAGGAGAGACCATTTTAGGGGCATTGTGTGATTGGCAATTCAAGCGTCTTTTTGGACCCAGAAGAGGGAGCAATGGGGGCTGGACTGGGTGGAATGGGGCAGGGCACACTTATCTGCACCCCTGATGTGCTTGGGGACTGGGAACGAAACCACCACACAAAATGATTGCTGTCTGTAGTATACCACCAAAATATTATACATATTATATAACATACACACACACACGCCTTCCTTGAACAGCACTAGCAATTATTCTACCGTTCTCCACAACATAGTTTTGTGAACAGGGATTTTCAACTCTGACAAATAAGAAAGATCAGAAAAGAGGAAGGCTTCTTTGTGTTGATGAGGAGATGAGCGTTTGTCTCAAATTAGACCTAACATAAATGAATTACTCTGGTTGCATAGCGAACCCCTCAAGGCTGACTCTTTCCTTCCCCCCGACTGCGAGCCTTCAGAGTCTACTATTCTATCTGCGGTTGGAAACTCAGGAGGAAGGGGAGTCAAACTAACCCACTCTTGTTCTATGACTGCATTCCCTCATCTATAGAGTCAGTTTTTTCCTAGGCGTCCAACTCAGCCACGCCCCTGACACACCAGAGCCAGAGCCTGAAGCCCTGTGCATTCACCAGTCACGTATAAGACGACCCCAATTTTTAGTAAAAAACATAAGGTCTTATACACGGAAAAATACGGTGCGGGCTGCAGAGCCATGGGGTGGCTCCCAACTGCTCTGTTCCGCATGGTTATTTGGATCCTTGCATTCGCTTTTCCCATGTTAACAATCTTAAAGCATACACAGACCTAGCTCAACTGTACTTTGGCTTAATTTTAAATTTTCATTGGTACTTTTGTGCATATCCTTTCCCCTATGATTTTGTTGTTAACTGGTTATTCCACATCATGGTTCAATGTGCTTACAGACCTGCTTACTATTGCACATGGTAGCAGACTATATTTCATTGTTTCTTACTCTAAGTGCTGGCTGAATGGTTGGGGCGGTGGCAAAGGTCTTGCGTGGTGACCAGCCCCCTAGAGTTATATCTCCCCTCACTGGGCTTGCGTCAGTGGGCTTCCTGTCTGAATTTTGCATTTGTTCTCGGATTCGAAATGGGTATATTTCTACATTTGTTTCGATCTGTCTAGCAGTAGATTAAAAACAACATTATAATCTTTGTAAGTATTAATGTATGCAGCGCTAGCTTCTAAATACAGTGTTTGACTTGGAAAATGAGGGAAAGATGCTTTGCATACAAAAAAGCTCTAAGCTTCTGGGGGGAAAGGAATTTGTGCAATTTAGACAGTAAGGTTTGTACTGTGTATGATTTAAAGGTGAAAGGTTTTGAATACCATTACCAATCCTCTTTT
This sequence comes from Podarcis bocagei, assembly GCF_964188305.1. NCBI lineage: Eukaryota > Metazoa > Chordata > Lepidosauria > Squamata > Lacertidae > Podarcis > Podarcis bocagei. The sequence continues at coordinate 42,215,602 of NC_138143.1, read as the reverse complement.
GTTATCTGTCTCTTAATCTCCAGCTGCCTTGCAGCATCTCAGTAAACTCAATGGAGTTTGCTTTGCAATTAATGCCCAGAAATCACAGGATTTTAGCAGATAATCCAGTGATTTACACAGAGCTCAATCACTCAGCAACTGCTGTTGGTGAGATGGTTTGTTTGGCCTGGAAATAAAGGCTCCCTGCTACCTCCTCTTCTTCTTCTTCTGAAACCAGACAGCAGAATCCCTTCCAATGTTGTTTGCATTGTGCGTCAGCTTCTATACGTAAATGTCCTTAATCTGACTCAAATTAAATGCAAGGAGCTCAGAGCAATCAGGAAGGAAAGTGAAACCAGCGGAAACATTATGAAAAACATCTTTCTTACCCTTAATATTCTAATAGTTCATGTGGTGGATGATACAAGGATTGCTTTTGGTAATTATTTTAAAAAACTGTGGAATATGGAACTTTATTCTAGGGTACACTTCCCTCCAACCACTAGGTGTTGTTGTTATTTTGGTAAAGCTACCTAATCTGACCTCTCTTATAAAAGTAATATCTGACTTGGCTAATATAAACATGTAAGAATGGCAAAGTTTCTCGTTACTGCCACTCTCTGCTGAATTATATATACAGTGGTACCTTGGAAGTTGAACGGAATCCGTTCCAGAAGTCCATTCGCCTTCCAAAATGTTTGGAAACCAAGGCGTGGCTTCCGATTGGCTGCAGGAAGCTCCTGCAGCCAATCAAAAGCCGCGTTGGACATTCGGGTTCCAAAGAACGTTTGCAAACCAGAACATTCACTTCCAGGTTTGTGGCATTCAGGAGCCGATTTGTTCGACAACAAAGGCGTTTGGCTTCTAAGGTACCACTGTATTTTAAAAGGGGGTGTCAACCAATGTCTGATTTTTCGATCCTGTCACCTCTAGGTGGAACCTGAAACCTGCATAGCTCCTAGGAGAGCCTATCTATTAAGTTTGTTAACTCTTTTCACACTCCAATTTAATACTGAAATCAGTGAAGATGTTGGGTCTTTAACACCAACCTATCCTTGCTTGGCTTAACCTCTAGCCTGAAGAGTTCTGCAAAACTCAAAGCTTGCTTAATGTTTTGTAACAATTTTGTTCATATGAGCAAGCACCTGTACATTCAACGTTGGCTCCGTTTACAGGTGCAGGGTATGTTTTTGCCACATGAAGGAACACTTTGAGGGTAGAAAAGACGAAAGCTGCTTGCAATACCTACAGGGACTACATTCCAACAAAACCTTCAACTATGGTTTATGTCTACAGGAACAAACTCGGATGAGCTTTGGGCCCATGCATGTCTGCAAAGAAATCAGAACCTTTCGATTCCAGCTTTGCCTAACTATGGTTTAATGCTACGCAGAAACCCAGACAAACTATGGTTAGCCTTGATTACGGTTTATTGAAACAACCCAAGGTCAAATCGTGATTTATGAAGTTGGCTTTGTGCAATAAACCACAGTGGAAGTTAACCAATTTAGGGTTCAGACAAAATGCTAAACTGCCATTAAGCAAAAACTGGAAGCCAAACAACTGAATTATCTCAGATGTTGAGATATCAAAGGAACAGCTGCTGATTGTTTCACATTAAAGCTGCTTTTGGGCGAGGACACTTGTTCTCTAATGACCTGTACATATATCCCTTCAGCCACAATAAAGATGTACAACCCCACTCTACAGATATTGCTATGCCACTGGAAAGTTAAGGGCTGTTGCCTATGACAATTTGAATAGTAACATTACCGTCCTCCATTTTAAGGCACAGAGACATGGGCTAATGTTTTTCTTACCTCCCACAATGGTACATCTGCATGCATGTATATATAATGCTTGCATGTTTATTTGTTGACCAGCTGTTGCTCATCACTCATTCCCTGCGCAAAGAACTGTCAGCATGTCTTGCTATTCCACGGGATCCTAGGCTTTTGCTCACCACAGTTCCTTATTCTAAGTACCAGCTGCCTGGTTTCAGGAACAGCAGCCTATTGCCCATTGTCTCTGTAAGCAAAGCTTTTCTTCAGCCAGAACCTCCTGGAACTCAGTTCCGGCACCTCTCAGGTGGGCGCCATTGCCATTGTAAGAGAACAAGGAAGGTGTTCATGGTGAGTTCTGGTACCTCTTTTTTCCTGTAAATCTCTTAACCCCCAAATCCACTGAACCAATTCTCAGGAATATGCTTTATTTGAACAGGACATTCCAATTTCTCTGGAATTTTGCATTCAGGAAGTCTACTGAAAAAATTATACCTTTTCCCCACTCAGAAAATTTCAGCAACTGAGCATAATGGAACAGTCCCAGTTGAGGACACAGATGAGACTTTTTCTATCCCTGTGCATTCAGGAAATGCAGCCAGGAATCCAAGAGAGACACACAGGTACTATATATTTAAGGTCATTCAAATGTTGTTCTTCTTTTTATTGTGAATTTTGTATTTTGTATTGTAGTTTTATGTTGTCAATCACCCTGAGATCTACAGATGAAGGGCGGTGTACAAATTTAATTAAAAATAATAATAATAATTAGGAGGGGTAGCACATGTTGCTGCGCTACAACTTCCACCTTCCCAATGACCATGCTGGCTGGGAGTCGGAGCCAAACACATCTGGAGGGCACCACAATGGTTTCTCCTGGTCAGCAAATTGCATTTTATGTAGGATGCCTATTCTGCAAATAAAACAACAACTTTATTTGTTTATTTGTTTATATATACATACATACCCCACCCATCTGGCTGGGTTTTCCCAGCCGCTCTGGGCAGCTCCCAACAGAATATTAAAACAGAATGAAACATCAAACATTAAAGACTACATGGAATTGGCGGAAATGACTGGCAGAATCCGAGACCAGGGAGAAGAGTCGGTGAAAGAAGACTGGAAGAAATTCAAAGACTACTTACAGAAACATTGTAAAATTAATGAATGTTAGAAGGATGTTGGATAGAAACTAAGCGGTTTCCAGCTGTAATGCTTTAAGAGATATGAAAAAAAAGAGGTTTTACAAATGGGTAAAAGTTTAATGGTAAGGATTTGCTGAACTAACAAATCGAACTGGAATACAAAGAAGGGAGGTATGAGGAGGTCCGAGGAAATAAGTGTATGGAAGTTATGTTATTGAAAATTAATGTGTGTTTTTAACTGTTTTTTTATTTTGTATGTTTATTTTTCTTTTTTCTTGTTATATCTTAAAAACGGAAAAAGGTAAAAGGCGGATCTAGACGGATCCTTGTGAATTCATATGATTTTTTCATTCAAATTAAATAAAACCACCATGAAAAAAAAAGAAACATCAAACATTAAAAACTTCCCTAAACAAGGCCGCCTTCAGATGTCCTCTAAAAGTCAGATAGTTGTTTATTTCCTTGACCTCTGATGGGAGGGTGTTCCATAGGACAACCCTATTTTCATCAGAGAAATGTTGGAGAGTATGGTAGGGCATCTCTGTTTTCATCGGAGGGTATGGACTTATGTGACCCCAAGCCATGGAGATAAGTAGCAGCACAACCTTTAGAAGACATCTGAAAGCAGCCCTGCATAGGGTTTTTTAAATGTTTCATTATGTTTGAATATATGTTGGAAGGTGCCCAGACTGCTGGGACAACCCAGACAGATGGGCAGGGTATAAATTGTTGTTGAATAGGATGTCCTTATTTTCATCAGAGAAATATTGGGGGGTATGACTATTAGTTACTTGTGGCCACAATCCGTCTGTCCTTGGGGTGCTTTTTTCTTCTGGAGGTTTCCTCTGGAGCCTACTGCAGAGTTAATCAGAAAGGGGCTTTTTGCGCTGGGCATGTGGAAGGGAGCAGAGGGGGTTGCCAGAGAGGGGAGCAATGTTCACCGCTGGTGAGCAAGGGAGTGAATTTATGGGACTTTGCTAGAGAGACTTCTCAAGCCACAGCAATTCCTCCTTCCTTGGTTGCATTCATGGCCAAATGCGCCCAGCCTAGAGGTAAGTAGGTCGTCCATTATCGGCAGCACAATGCCATGTGAATTGGACTCCTTGTACTGCGATAATGAATGTGTTGCTCATAGCTGGACAACCCAAGCTTCTGTTGCTGGAGGACCAAAGAATGTAAGATTCTGCTAGCTGATCCATCTTATATTGAGCCCTATGACAGCTAAAGCACTTCCTAACGAGCACAGTCCCTGTCACAAAGGAGCGCTCTGCATTTATCTATGTCAGGAGACTGGCCTTGCATACCAATGTGAGCGAGGGCAGGCAGTGGAGGTTCCACAGGGCTAGAATCAATGAAGACTTTAGGCCTAAATTCGGAGGTTTTCAGCCAGAAGTGATAGCTTCAGTGTTAATGCATGGCTAAGCAGGCGAAGGGCTAAAGCAGCACGACTCACTATAAGAAGCGAAAGTGAAAGCTCGGGCTTCACTTCCCCTTCGCTCTTAATTTGAAGAGACAGCTCTTCACTTTGAACATCAGGATATGAAAATGACTTCCAGAAGAAGGAAATAGGGAGTTCTTTCATTAATACACAAATGGTCCATTAAACACTGGCCACAGTTTTTTGAGAAACTGTGCCACAGTTAAAATGACTATGACCTCCCCTCCCTTCTTTTAATAGAAGTGGATAGAAATTGCAGGCATCATAGCCATTCAGAGTGGATGAAGCCTGTCAAATTCTAGGCAAATATATTCAGGGTTTTCTTTTTGTGCTAGACACTTGTAAAAATATTACACCTCCCCAAAAATGAACCATCTAGATTCTAGAATGTTATTAGTTTTGGACAGAAGTAGATGAAATTTGCAGGCAACCGTCTCCCTTTAGAGGCCACGAATCTTCAGTTTCTGCTATTGCCCCTGGCAGTCTCCAATGTCCTTACCTGTGCCATATGTGAAGCATCACCCATCAGTTGCTTTAGATGGCTTGTGAAGACAAATATTTTTGTCCAGGCTTTCCTGGAACCATCAGATTGGACCCTGTTATTACTAGATTGTGATGATCACCAGGATGATATTCAACCATGATTTATTTAAAGCAAACCCACTAAAATTAATGAACATAGCTAAATTAGGTGCATTAATTTCAAGAGGTCTACTCAAAGTAAACTTTAGTTGAATACTGGCCACAGAATTTATTTTTATACACCACGTGGAAATTTTAAATATTAAGTAGTTTAGATATGCTTTTAAACAAACAAACAAAAGCCTGCCATAATTCAAAAGGATCATTTCAATGGTTTTCTTACAAGGGCTGCTGTTAAGAGTTTCTTAATCTGCTCCACACCTCCACCAGTCACTACTGGATTTTTTTTTTCTAAATGAGTATAATTTCCCCAATCTCTCTGATACAGTGAACATAAATCACAACCATAGTAGCTTTTCCAGTGCAAAGAAAACCTGCCAAATTACAGGCAGAGAGGTCTAGGGATATTTGTGCTGAATACCTCTAAAATGTGTTTCCAAAAGGAACTGTCCATAACTAAAAAATATTTAAAATTGGGCAGAGTTGGGTGATCCACCCCAGAACAAAACCCTGCAAAAGTTCAGAATAAAAGCTGCAGTGCTCTTTCTGCAAGGACTGATAATGCAGTTGTGGGGGGGGGTTGGGGGGGGAAGAGGGTCACTTGATCTCCCTTAGTGTTTTGTGACCAATTGTTCTGAAAACTACAGATATAAAAGGTTATGCCCTTGAGTGGGTAACCTTGAAAACTGCAAACAGTAGGGCCGGGGGCTTTTGTGCAAGTTGGTTTTGGGGTGGGAAGAACTGCTTTCTTGGTAAAATAATTCCCTCCGATTACAAGCTTGACCTGTCAGCCACAACTCTCCCTCCGTGCTATTTCTCTCCTCTCATGCCAGCACCCTCTTCAAGCTTAGAGACAGAGGTTTTGCTCTTGGAAAACTGCTGCCTCCCCAAAGTTTTGAGGAATGCTGTCAAAACCATTCTTTTTTGTTATAAGATAATCCAGCTAGCCACAATGGAGCTCTCTTTTTGCATCCTTTCAACACTTTGGTGTTTGCCGTTCCTTTTCCCCAGCACCCCACTCTGCCATTATGGTAAGTTTAGAGATATTACTTTTGATTTTGAGCAGATGCTTGTTTGCAGCACTTTGTTGATGTCTGAATCACTGAGGTGCCAGAAAGCACTTCAGGGGCCCTTGCTTTGGCTTGTGCCATCTTGTGGAGATTCCTGAGGGTTATCCGAGGTCTGACGGACTCTTGGAAGTCAATAACCCGGAAATGGGTTGGAGTCAAAAGATAAAACTGTTTATCTGATTCCAAGCTGTACAACTACTGCATTGACTTATTGTCACCAACAGTGCTTTTTCCCAGGGAATACTCAAGGGATACGCAATACCAGCACCTCTTTTTTGTTCTTATTAAGAAGTGTGGTACTATAACAACTTCATGGTGAGAACCAGTGTGGTGTAGTGGTTAAGAGTGGTAGACTCGTAATCTGGTGAACCGGGTTCGCTTCCCCGCTCCTCCACCTGCAGCTGCTGGGTGACCTTGGGCCAGTCACACTTCTCTGAAGTCTCTCAGCCCCACTCACCTCACAGAGTGTTTGTTGTGGGGCAGGAAGGGAAAGGAGAATGTGAGCTGCTTTGAGACTCCTTCGGGTAGTGATAAAGTGGGATATCAAATCCAAACTCTTCTTCAAACTCTTCTAACAACATCTATTTTTCTAGAAACAAAGCACGGGTCACCAAGATACACATATATACATATCCCAATGTTATTTAGCCTCTGTATGAAGCGGCAGATTTGGGGCTCGGAGTCATCAATATGCTGATGACATCATGGTCTATTTCTTCTGAGATTCTATTATTCTTACCAGCTGAACCAGAGGAAGTACTAAGCCGGTCCCGGGTACAGTAATGGACCAAAAGGGGGCCGATAAAATGAAGCTGAATTCTGACAAGACAGAGGTGGTTGGTTGGTTGTTGTTGCGATCTTATATTCAGGAATTGGTTGCATGGCAAATGTGCCTTGAAGAAGTAGGCTAACACTCAGGGGCTGGGGATACTCAAGAGTTGCAGAACTGTCACTTGAGGCCAAGGTGGCTTCAGCGACAAGGAGTGCCTATTTCCAGCTCTGGCAGGTGCTCCAGCTATTTCCATTCCTGGACTGGGATAGCCTGGCCACAGTCTGGAAACTTTAGCTACTGCAGAATGCAGCTGTTGGGATATTGACAGGTGCATCTGCATAATGCCAAATGACACTTATTTTGTGGAGCACGCGCTAGCTGCCTATCTGTTGCCTGGCAGAATTTAACATGTTGTTATTGATTGAAACCTTTAAGGCTAACCCCGTGCTTTTTGAGGCGTGCCAACTCTGCACGCCAGTAGCAGGTGTAACCACAATCTCTCACAAGCATTTTCTTGCATGCACACACAGCACCTCCTCAACTGATGCGTGAAGATCAACTGGGGGGGGGGGAGCTATTTTCTAGCACTGTGTCTACTTTGCTTTTTTCCCTTTTGCTAATGCTGTCAAAAAGGGACGTGGGTGGCGCTGTGGGTTAAACCACAGAGCCTAGGGCTTGCTGATCAGAAGGTTGGCGGTTCAAATTCCTGTGATGGACTGAGCTCCTGTTGCTCAGTCCCTGCTCCTGCCAACCTAGCAGTTCGAAAGCATGTCAAAGTGCAAGTAGATAAATAGGTACCGCTCCGGCGGGAAGGTAAAGGGCGTTTCTGTGCGCTGCTCTGGTTCGCCAGAAGCGGCTTAGTCATGCTGGCCACATGACCCGGAAGCTGTACGCCGGCTCCCTCGGCCAATAAAATGAGATGAGCGCCGCAACCCCAGAGTCGGCCACGACTGGACCTAATGGTCAGGGGTCCCTTTACATTTATCTACAGCATTCTAGCATTAGAAGAGGTGGCGAGTCTCTTCTTTGGTCCTATGAACACTGAATTCAGCATGAGGTCAACTGTGCAAATGCTGGCAATATTCACTGGGAATGTTATCTTCTCCCTCTAGAACAGGAGTGTTCAACTTTTTCAGACCTGCGACATTTCCTCCTGCATAAACAAAGGTTCACTTTTCACTTAATGCTGTCAAAATTGGTGCAGGCTTGTCACCCTGATTTAAGGCCTACATTGAATGCAACACAGGTATATGTGGGAGAAGATCTCTTCATATTATCCATCCCAGGCTCTAAGGTTGACAGAGGAAGCCCTTCTTAATATCCCCACCATTGCCCGTTGCCTGTAAGACAGTGATGGAGATGGAGCAATGGAGATTCTTTGCGATGGTGCCCTGGCTGTGGAACTCTCTTTTGGAGGTGTGGAATGCCCCAATTCTCATGAGAGTCCAGTGACAGGTTAAAAACATTTACGTTCTTCCAGGCATATGCTGATAGAAATTAAGGCTACTCAAAGTTTTAGGAGAAGTCAAATCACTGCTGTTGTTTACAGTAGCTTTATAATTGATGGTTTTTTTAAATAGTATGTTGTTTTGTAATCTGCTCTGCAATTTGTAATAAAGAGTGGACTAAAGTTTTCATTAATAAATAAAATAAAATAAGCACAGGAAGGAAATTAGGTCAATGCCGATCAACCTACAGACTCCAGCTGAGCTACAAAGGGAAAAAAAGCAGGAATTCAAACAGCAGAAAGCAAACAGGTGACATTATAGATACCTTATTCCCACATCAAACTAAATGACAAGGAAAGATCCAGCTTTCAGCATGCGAAGAGACCTGATATTTTGTTCGCCAGCCTGAAACCACTGTAGCCTGCCTTCCAGCAAGAACCAGAGGCAATCGAAGCTGACAACACTGTTGACATCAGTGACTATATGTCTTCTTAAATTGGGGCCATCTACAATTATGATGGAATCTGAACGTTCTTCTTTCTTTTTTGCAGCCATTTATGTTTTGTGATGTGACACTAACAAGGAATATTCTATATGCAATATTCCCAAAGTGTTGAAAAACAAAATAAAAATGTGCCCTTTATTTCTAACCATGGGTGTGTGTGTGTGTGCATTGGTTATAAAATTGTATGCTGTCTCACAAGGAAGAGGCACCATTCTCCTCTTTCATGATCACCCCAGAAGACATGCATTTGGAGGTTTTGTTGATATTCAAATTTATTTAAATTTAAAAGCCAAGGGATTAATTGGCTGGCACCTCAAGGCAGTTGATCTCCTGGTCCTTATCTGTGTGAACAAAAAATATACCTTAAACTAACAAGTGACACCCCTGCACATTTACATTATTCATTTATTAATTCAGAGTCAACACCTCTGTTATCTACAGAACTCTGAAGTACCAGGCTTGGATAAATATTGCATCTGGAGGAGACCTTCTCCCATGCATTCCTCTCTACTTATTACCCATGCTATTTGCATCCCATCCCATCCCACCCCCCTGCCCAAGTCTCTGTGAGCAAAGGAAACCGCACGTCATTGGTCTATCCTTGCCCAGTATCTTCCACAAGAGGCGGCATCTCCCCAAGAGTTTCAGACAAAGTTTATTGCCCAGCATACCAGCTGAACAATTTCCCCCTTGCTTTTTTTAATCTATTCGGAAAATGTTAAACCCAAATAAAAACTATAAATAAGTAAAAATGCAAAGTGTGTGCTCTAATACCAAACTTCAGTTCTCAAAGCAGTTTAAGCAAAACGCTGAGGCAATTAAAATGTAATAAAAACATAAAATATTGTGTACAGGGGGGGGAGTCAACAAAGGCTCCGCAGTTCATGTGCAAAAGGAGATAAATGACATGGAAAACCAGAGCTCTTTCAGAAGGCCAACGCACTCCACAGCTATGGGGCCACCACAAACTAAGCCCTGCTTCTAGCTGATGACAGACTAGCACTCATCTTGGATAGAATCCTTTATGTCTCAATTTTTTATTGATATGTTCATGCCGGGTGATATTCTAAACCTCTGACAAAAGCTTTCCCCGCTCTTATGACCCCGAATGATTGCCTTTGAGTAAATCTGTACATCTCATCTTTTTCCAGATAGCAAAGTTTTTCTGCTAAGGATGAGGGAGGAATTTGCAAGCTTGGTTTCTGAAGCAGATTCACCAGATTTGCAACACTCAGACCAAAATGCAGATTAGGGGGTTGGTCTACTTTGGAATCTGCAGTTTGCTAGATTCCATGAGGAGATGGCCTGAGGGCGGCATCTCTCCTTTATCAGTTTTAGCTGAAAATACTAACAATGCCAGCCACCTGGAATTGCAGGGTCACACAGAGCTTGTGCCACAGTAAGCATCAAAAGGTACCCCCTGGGATGAATGGGACCTTAAAATCAGAATTGTAGAGTTGGAAGGGACCATGAAAATAATCTAGTCCAACACCCTGCAATGCAGTAATCTTTTTTACCCAATGTGGGGCTCAAACACATGAACCTGAAATCAAGAGTCTCATGTTCTACTGACGGAGCTATCCTGATGACATTTTACTGGTCTAATGCACCCATGATTTTTGTTTTCTGCACCACTTTCCAGACTTCTTAGACATTTCCTCCCCTGCATAGTTAAAACGAAAGAGAAAGCAACCCTTGGACCTCCCTCCAAGTATTGATGGTGGTCGTAGTTGGCCAGGTGAGGTTGGGCAATGGACCAGGAAGTCAGAAGGCTCCACCAATCCAGGCTTTATCCTGACATTGTGCTGTGCTGCCATCGCTACTCACTGACTACTCTCCTCCTCACACAATTCTGGACCAGAGGCATGTTGAAATAAGAGTAGCCAAAACACAGTCAAGAAGCTTAAATCACCCTTCTTTGGAAATTAAACCAATGCGCCCAGATGTTAACATCCAAAAACTTTACTTGCAGAAACTTATAGTGACAGATCCCCTTCATGGATCACTGCCTTGCCGTGGCGAAGGGGCTTGAATAACTCAGAGAAGCTATGAACTATGCCGTGCAGGGCACCCAAGATGGACAGGTCATAGTGGAGAGTTTTGACCAAACGTGATCCACCTGGAGGAGGAACCGGCAAGCCACTCCAGTATCCCTGCCAAGAAAACTCCATGGACAAAGACAACAGGCATATAAAAGTTATGACGCTGGAAGATGAGCCCCTCAGGTCGGAAGGCGTCCAACATGCTACTGAGGACCCTGATGCTGGGAAAGATGGAGGGCACAAGGAGAAGGGGACGACAGAGGACGAGATGGTGAGACAGTGTTCTCGAATCTACCAGCATGAGTTTTGACCAAACTGTGGGAGGCAGTGGAAGACAGGAGGGCCTGGCCTGCTCTGGTCCAGGGGGTCACGAAGAGTCGGACACGACTAAACGACTAAACAACAACATAGTGACAGATGCTTCTCCAAGCATAGGCTTATAGTCTCTTCTACCTTCCAAACAACCCTATTTTCCTCTCTTTCCTGAGCTCAGCAGTCTGTAGGCCATGCCTTGCAGCTCCTATAAGAGATTTCTACCTTCTCCAGCTTTGCTCTCTTTCTTTCAAGCAAAGAAGAAGCACTCCAATGCTCTATTCAACTTAGCAGTGTTCACAGTGGATTCTGAAACACACTCACCTTGCTTCACATAAAATGGAGTCTCTCCTTCCCCAGATACCTCCCACGTGACCAATGTTAACCAATCACATGAGAACTACTAGGGAACTCTCTAGAATTCAGTTACCAACCCATCAAATTTAAACACATGGTAACACCTACAAGTATTTACCATTTCGGCAAATTAAATTACTATACAGTGGTGCCCCGCAAGACGAATGCCTCGCAAGACGGAAAACTCGCTAGACGAAAGAGTTTTCCGTTTTGGAGGTGCTTCGTAAAACGAATTTCCTATGGGCTTGCTTCGCAAGATGACAATGTCTTGCGAGTTCCTGATGGTTTTTTTTTCCTCCCCCCCTTTTTCTAAGCCGCTAAGCCGCTTATCAGCTGATCCGATCAGCAGATAAGCCGCTAAAAGCCGCTAAAAGCCGCTAATAGCGCTAATCCTTCAATGGGCTTGCTTCGCAAGACGAAAAAACCGCTAGACGAAGAGAATCACAGAACGGATTCTTTTCGTCTTGCAAGGCACCACTGTACTTAACAATGTGCTGGGCAGGAAGACATGTTGTGAGCCACTTTGGAAGCATTCACCAGAGTTGTTGTTGTTCTTTTACCAAACTGTGTGTACTTTTGAGTGACATGCATCAAAGCTGCGATAGACATATAGTAATGATGCTTAAACATTTTGTCAGGTGCCATAAAGAGCAGGAGAGGAAGTTTGTTGAGATTGCATCTATGGAGTACTCCTACTACCAGAACCGGAGACCTTTATTACTGCAGCATTTTATTACAGAGAAGGTTAAGGAAAACATGTGACTCCAGAAGACAGCAATTAAAAGAGCAGTCAACACCCTGGGCTCACTGAGCTTCAGCGTTGATTAATTAGGTTCAAAGTGGCAACATGAACCCAGCAGTCTCTAGGGGAAAAGACCACTTAGCTTTCAAAAAATCAGCAATTGCGTTTTAACAATTGAGTATCAGCTAAGCAGATGCGAAAGCAGGAAATCTATTATTTGGCGCTGTCCTACATTGCCTATACCACTTTACTGCAGATAGGCTGGATTTAATTAGCCTTTATTACTTATAAATATGCTAAAGCAACAAACACTCCTCTGGACTACATTATTACAACTGTAGGACAAAGTGGGAAATGTTTTAATAACTTCAAACTTTGAACAGATCCCATCAGGCTTTGAAGCAGGAATGATTAAAATAATGCAACATATCTGTTCATGATATGAAGTGAGTTCCTGAACCTAGGCTACACAATTTTAAATTCAGAGCAGCTCATTTTTTTGGGGGGGGGGATGCAATTGTTTACATAATTATTAGAGGTTGAAGACGCTCACCTATAAGCAGTGATGTTGTGGTTGAGGACATGGAACTTTATATAATAACATCACAAAGAAAACGGATTCCTTCCCTATGGGTGACCCCAGGCCATGCTAGGTCTTATCACATACTCTGAGGTACATGACTATCCTGCATCAGGTCGTAATTTAGCATGTCCTTCAGCCCATTACACAGCGGACAGTTGATGCAATAACAACATTTCACTGTTTCTGAGTCCTGGGAGCACGATGCCCCCTGGCCACACGAGAACTCTCTGTGCAATTTTGTAAATGGATTTTAAAATGCATTCCAATTTCAGAACATTTAGTGAAGAGGAATGAATCCATTCCTGGTAGTGTAAAAGCTGAAAGTGGTCACCTGCCAGTGAATCCCAGTTATCTTGCTGTGAGTGATGAGTTCATTCAATTCATCCATGTGTTCCCTTGCACACCTACTACAAATGCACACGTACACACGGCAGAAAAACAAGCAACCTGTATATGTTATGTTTATGTCAGAACTACTTTTTAATTCACATGTGCATTGATAAACATCACAGGAAGTATTGATGTTTAGTATAGAAGGGACACGAGTGGCACTGTGGGTTAAACCACAGAGCCTAGGGCTTGCCGATCAGAAGGTCGGCGGTTCGAATCCCCGTGACGGGGTGAGCTCCTGTTGCTTGGTCCCTGCTCCTGCCAACCTAGCAGTTCAAAAGCACACCAGTGCAAGTAGATAAATAGGTACCACTCCAGCAGGACGGTAAATGGCATTTCCGTCCGCTGCTCTGGTTTGCCAGAAGCGGCTTAGTCATGCTAGCCACATGACCCGGAAGCTGTATGCCGGCTCCCTCGGCCAGTAAAGTGAGATGAGTGCCGCAACCCCAGAGTCGGCCACGACTGGACCTAATGATCAGAGGTCCCCTTACCTTTACCTTACCTGCCTTTTAACCAAAGAACTATATTCTCTTTCTGAAATTTCAGATTCAGAACCCCATCCATTCTCCCTCAGCTTTGCCATGTCAATGTCCTCAGTCTATTCTAACCCAGCTTCCACTTCCACTGATGGAAAGATACTCAGTGGAATATTCTCCTAGTCCATCTCCTGCACATTCTGTACTTAACATTCCTGACTAAGAAGGACATTTCATTACTTTTCTGTGCTGAACAGCTCTTGCAGAAGGATGTTTTCATGATATTTAAGTAAATCTTCCTCCCTGCGGAGTTTTAGGGATGAGTACATTTCCCCCCAGTCTGTTCTTTTGTTGTTTAATAGATTCACACTGTTCTGTCTTCTACTCCTCTGATTTCTAGATTAATTAGGCGAATTTCTACAATTAATTCCAGAATTGGAGCATGTGCAGTTGGCTACAGAACTCAGTTCCTTCAGTTCATCTGCATGTGGTTTCCTTCTGTCACCAATGCATACATTTGTGGGTGTACATGCACACACAGAAAAAATACCACTGCCAAAAATCAAACTTTTGTGATCAACCGCATTAGTATTATTGTTGCACCCTGCTTCACTGATGACTACATGCATCCTCCACACACAAAAAGAATACTGATATAACCTTACATAAATCACATCAATACTTCCTGTGATGTTTATCAATGCAGGTAAAGGTAAAGGGACCCCTGACCATTAGGTCCAGTTGTGACTGACTCTGGCGTTGTGATGCTCATCTCGCTTTACTGGCCAAGGGAGCCGGCGTACAGCTTCCGGGTCATGTAGCCAGCAGGACTAAGCCGCTTCTGGCGAACCAGAGCAGCGCACAGAAATGCCGTTTACCTTCCCGCCGCAGTGGTACCTATTTATCTACTTGCACTTTGACGTGCTTTCGAACTGCTTGGTTGGCAGGAGCTGGGACCGAGCAACGGGAGCTCACCCCGTCATTGCGGGGATTCGAACCGCCGACCTTCTGATTGGCAAGTCCTAGGCTCTGTGGTTTAACCCACAGCGCCACCCGCGTCCCTTCTATACTAAACATCAATACTTCCTGTGATGTTTATCAATGCACATGTGAATTAAAAAGTAGTTCTGACATAAACATAAAATATACAGGTTGCTTGTTTTTCTGCTGTGTGTACGTGTGCATTTGTAGTAGGTGTGCAAGGGAACACATGGATGAATTGAATGAACTGACTCTGAAGCAGCTGAGAAATCTCAGCTGTATAAAACCTGGAAGTGAAAAAAAGGAACAACAGGGGGTCTCATAATGCGCTTCTACTTTGGAAACAATAGTAATTCTGGAAAGAAAACTGGGTGTGAATAATTTCAGAAGCATCTGTGATTTTATACCATGGATAGTGATGCTTCTGAAACTTGGAAGTTCCTTGATTCCTAAGTCAAATCTAGTAGGTTCATAATTCTCAAATGTATTATGAGTGCTGGCTTCAATCCAAAAACCTTGAGATTTTCGTATTTCAAATGGAGCACGGTTGGCATCACTAAGCAGCTAAATTTCATAAGCTTTGTGCATGCTTAGCTGCTTGTTGATGCAAGCCTTTATTTTCTGAAGTCCCATTTGAAATGTACATTTGCAGAATGATTTTACTTTAACTTTTTGTTGTTGTTGTTTAGTCGTTTAGTCGTGTCCGCCTCTTCGTGACCCCTTGGACCAGAGGAGGCCATGCCTTCCACTGCCTCCCACAGTTTGGTCAAACTCATGCTGGTCGCTTCCAGAACACTGTCCCACCATCTCGTCCTCTGTCGTCCCCTTCTCCTTATGCCCTCCATCTTTCCCAACATCAGGGTCTTTTCCAGGGAGTCTTCTCTTCTCAGGAGGTGGCCAAAGTCTTGGAGCCTCAGCTTCAGGATCTGTCCTTCCAGTGAGCACTCAGGGCTGATTTCCTTCAGAATGGAGAGGTTTGATCTTCTTGCAGTCCATGGGACTCTCAAGAGTCTCCTCCAGCACCAGAATTCAAAAGCACCCATTCTTTGGCGATCAACCTTCTTTACAGTCCAGCTTTCACTTCTCACTTTAACTTTTTAGTTACAGGCATTAACAGGGAAGGGGGTATTTTGTGTTCTCATTATGTATTATATGTTATGAACCACCGTGTGATCTTCAGATGAAGGGTGGTATACAAATTTAATAAATAATACTAATAACGATGCATGAGGTAAAGAAGAACACAGCATTAGACATGGCATAGTCCCAAGATATGCTTTGGTGACGTGCATTAAAAATGGGAAAACTTTAAATAAAAGAGAACTTTCCTTGGTTATCGGTAAATCACTGATCATGGCTTCCAGGCAGGTTCTCTGTAGATAATCTATTCCTGCTCTCAGCGTTTGAGGGGATCTGAAAACTCACATCTTTTTTTAAAAAAATAATAAACCACATTTTTAAAAATTAAAAAACAACAATTATTCAAAAGTTACAATACAGCTTCTCACACCTGAGAGGAGCTGGCGTAGTTACACTGCATGAACCAGTACTTCAACGTGGGGGCCATAACATGTAGCTATTGCAATTTTATGTGATCACAGCAACTCAAAACAAGTGCTATTATAGGTGCAAAAATCATGCTGCTTCTGCTTATAGCCCACAGACGGAGATATTTATTCATGCAAACGGTGCCTCTGTGCAACTTTCGGCTGAGAAACAGAGGTGGCCCCACAGGCTCTTTCATTCAGTGATCACAAGGTGGGGGAATCAATGTATGAATCAGTCGTATCTACTCTAGCCCTGAGATAGCAAGGATTTTATTATTATTATTCTTTTACTGTACTACCGGACTGTTCACTATCTTAGCTCTCTATGCAGTTGTTTCTATGTATATTTGCAATCCCGGTCCCCCGAGCGAGTGCCAGCTGCGATGCGCAGGTCTATGGGGCAAGGCAGAGCTGTCTGTTTCCTTCTGAAGTATTCCCAGAAGTCTAATTATAGGGATACGGTTGCGTCAGCTGGAGAGAAAAGTATTCTCCTGGTAGTCCACCCTGAGCCTCTCTGCAGGAAAGAGCGAAAAGCAGGTCGGAGCCCCCAGTGTGGGAATATTTGGCAAATGTCCCAAGCATGACTTTGTTTTCGTCGATTCTGCACACAGAGCTACATAAACAACATGAAGCACAAGTATGATGGCAGTCACAAGCGGGGGCTGCAACATAATGTTGCAGCGTGGAGTGCGTCTGTTCAGGGTTTCGTCCTACCACCTGATCCGACCCTGGCTGCAGAAGTGTTTCCAGGCTGACACAGTTGTCATTTAGGCTGTTTTGAAGGTGTGAGGTTATTTTTTTTCTTTTCCAAAAATAAAATTGTACAGAGTTTCGCAAACTCTGCTGATATGTCCTGTTGTACACGGATTCTGTGCTTTGACTTAGAAAACTGAGATGGCTGTTAGTTTAATGTAAAACAAACTCATTTAAAGAAGATATACAAGACACTTTTTATTTCTCTCTCTCTCTCTCTCTCTCTCTCTCTCTCTCTGTTTCCCCTTTTAATTTAAACCAGGCTTCCTCAAACTCAGCCCTCCAGATGTTTTGAGACTACCTTCCCCATCATCCCTGCCCACTGGTCGTGCTAGCTAGGGATCATGGGAGTTGTAGGCCAAAAACATCTGGAGGGTGAAGGTTGCGGAACCCTCATTTAAACAGAACCATTTGATATCACTCATAACGTAACATTATTTTCAGCTCATGTAGACTTTTTAAGAGGCTCTGTGAAACAACTAACACTCATTATGGTGTTGGAGAGACCTCAGAGGTCATTCTGCCTGAAGCCCTGCTGGGTTAAGCATTCCTGATAGGTAGCCATCCATCCAGCCTCTGCTAACAAAGGCGAGGCCACCGTCTTCCAAGACAGTCTGTCCCGTTGTCTGAAAGGCTGAACTGTTAAATCTGAATCCCTTTTTCTTGTAGCTCTTGGGTCATACACTCTGGAAAGACCAGAAAAATGAATTTGGTCTATTATTTATTGAACAGCACTTCAAATATCTGATTATTATTAGTAGTTGTTGCTGTTTGTTTGTTTGTTTTTAAATACAGTCTAAACATCCAACCGACTTCAACTTTACTTTTGTAGGACTTGGGTCTCCAAGACCCCTCAACCATCTTCTGTTGCCCTCTTCGACCCCAAACTTAATCCACAGAGTCCGAAACTGGACACAGAACTTGAGGTAAGGTTTGAGCAAAGCAGAATAGAGTTGGCAACATTATTTCTTGCAATATACCTATACAGGTATGATGCAATGAACCCTATACAGATGACAGATGAACCCTAACAGCCTAAGATTGCTTAGGATCTGGCAACTTCTGTTTCAGTGTATCTGAAGAAGTGTGCATGCACACGAAAGCTCATACCAAGAACTAACTTAGTTGGTCTTTAAGGTGCTACTGGAAGGAATTTTTTTATTTAGCCTAAGATTGCATTAGCCTTTTAGTTGCTGCCACATCACCCTGCTGATTCGTGTTTAGCTTGGCATCTACTAAATCCCCTCTCTAAGTGAGAAAGTTTACATATATTTCTGTTTTAATTCATTTTGTTAGTTTTGGCCCAGTTCTCCATCCTGTCAAGATAGTATTGAATCCTACTTCCATTTTTGAAAATATTAGTGACCCCACTCAGTTTAGTGTTATCTGTAAGCTTGATGAGCCTCTGCTTGACTCTTTAAGTGACTTGACCCAAGTCACTTATAAAGATGTTAAAGCAACACAAGAACCAGGGCAGAACTGTGTGGAATCCACTTCTCACTTCTCTCCAGGTTGACAAAAAGCTATTGATTAGCCATCTCAATTCACCTAAACAGCAACATCACCAGCCCCACATTTTACTAGCTTGTCAACCATGATAAATTAAGTCTTGTTGAAACAAGATATATGATGTCTGCAAGCTAGCAGATGTCTGGTAGATGTCTATCCAGCTAGTTATCAAAATATTATCAAAATAATTATAATAATTATCAAAATATTAGACAGGGTAAATGCCGTTTCCGAAGATGTAGATTTGTTGCAGCAGAAGAACCATATATCCAATGACAATAACTAACATATTTTCTTACTGCGGCTTTTGCTGTAACCCTTTCAAAGATTGCATACTAAAACCAACAGTTTGGGACTACATAAAATGGAGATTGATTACCTATTGCTATCGACAAATGCCCAGGCTTTGATACCCCGGTACAGCAGTCGCTAAATCTTTTGGTCCCATGAGTGCATATGCAAACAGTAGACACTTGTGGGCACCACACCCACCCATATTGCAACCTATTTTATTGGCTGCGACAGAAAGCCTCTTTGAAACCTAATTTCAGCATGAGGAGTTCACTGAAACGTTGAACAGGAAAAGAGCCCAAAGGCATTCCTGCCCGACTCTTTTTCTGGCTGTTATGTTGTTGGTTTTTTTTATAGCTATTTACTTAATCTGACTATTCAGTATTTGTGTCCTGGGTTTTTACTAGTGATATCATCCAAGTTTGTAATTACCTGGTTTGGAATACCGATCTGTCAGGCTCACGATGCATGGCTGTATTATGAATTATGCACAGTTTCCCCCAGATATCATTTTGGCTTGGAATGATAAATGAGATTCTGTGCACGGGCAGTCAGCAGGCCACGTTCTCAAAGCCAGTTGCTTTGTAAGTGCATACACACGCCTTCTTTTAACCCACTGCGGGAGAAATTTACCCAATCCACCTTTTCTCCACCTGATCAGTTCACTCTGCTCTGACCCCATCATTTTGTTGAGTAAGAACAGGAGCACTCACAAGTCTCACGCTAGGCCTCTGCCAGTAATTAATCACACAAGGGTGACATCAGTTTTTGCCGCCATGCACGGAGCAGTAACACAAACTACAATTCCCCGGGGGAAACACAATAATGTGAGTGTAGTGTACCAGAATGCATGGGCCAACTCTGGTCTCTACCACCAGCCAGGTGACTGGTTGGGTCACGGTGTGTGTGTGTGTGTGTGTGTGTGTGTGTTTCATGAAGCCCCTGGGGTGAACATTATGGTAAGGGGGAAACCAATTTTTTCATCGTGCCTTCTAGATTGTAAGCTTGCACGCAGGGACTTATCTTTCAACATATGTACAGTGCTTAAGAGAATTTCAGGTGCTGCAAAAAGGCGTGAAAAGAGTGGGGGGAAACGGCTAGCAATCCCAGGAACCTTTGCAACTGCAATCTCACGAGCCTTTGCACCAACCTTTGAGGAGAGTTGGGAGTTTGAGAAAGGAGGTTTGGAGGGAGCGATTGTGTTGGAGTTTGGTAGATTTTTGGCAGAGTTTGGCAGAGTGCTTTTCTGAACTCTTTGGCACACTCAAACATATGAATGATATCATTGCGCAGTTATGACCCCCTCCATGGAATGCAGCCTGAAGATGGTGTGGTTGCAGACAGTGTACGGCCATACAAGGAGATGGTTGACCAGAAGAAGACACAAGAGGGCTAGCTGCCCATCACCATGTTCCTTGGCAAGATACCACACGCACCACCATCAGCAGCAAGGGAATCTGACCCACAGCCAAGCACTTTGGGGTCCTGGTCTACTGCACTTGTCATTGTTTCCACATCGTCCTCCAGCGATGAGGAAGACCTTGAGAGCCACCACTGCCACCATTCATGCCAGTCTGGTAAGGAGTTTTCAAGGGTTGCCAGGGGGTTAGAGGGTCTTACAGGCTTTCTAGATGGTGTCCCCCACTATACGTGATATCATGTACAGTGGTACCTCGGGTTAAGTACTTAATTCATTCCAGAGGTCCATTCTTAACCTGAAACTGTTCTTTACCTGAAGCACCACTTTAGCTAATGGGGCCTCCTGCTGCTGCCATGCCGCCGGAGCACGATTTCTGTTCTCATCCTGAAGCAAAGTTCTTAACCCGAGGTACTATTTCTGGGTTAGCGGAGTCTGTAACCTGAAGCGTCTGTAACCCGAGGTACCACTGTATATGAGCAGTACCCGGGAACGTAACCCACATGTAAGTGGAGAGATGACTGTGTTAGATCAACTCATTATTAACTGCATGATTTCAGTCTTCTACTACAGCTGGCCAAAGTGCAAAATTGTGGGGAACTGAAAAATAATGATACCACAGGGGAACTCTCAGCGCCCAATGCAGGATTATCGAGTAAACTAGTGAAACATTTCCCCTACTGCTTTCACTTCTAAGCCACTTTCCCCTCCTGAATTCAATGGGTCATATTCAACTATGTTTTACTTAGAGTTAACCTTTGGGAATTGATGAACCCAACCTAGCCATGTTCATTAATTTCAATGAGTCTACTCTGACTAAAATTTAGTTGAAAATGCAGAGGATTTCACTACGAATCACCTAAATAATACAGATGTCAGAGGCTATAATTAAGAAGTAGCTAGTCCTAATCAATTTCAGGGAAACACTGAAATCCAGGGCCCACTACCCTTTAACTCGCATTCACCTTAAGGAAAGCTATGCATAATCTAAACGTGACCTTTTAAAAAGGGGAAATTAGCAATGTAGGTGAAGCAACGTCTCCCATAATGAAAAGAAATAAAAGGGGATCACGACCTGCAGCTGACTCTGAAATCCCTAAAAAACCTCATCCAGAAACTCATCCATGAAAGCATCTCCATAGGCACTAAATTATTTTAATATTCCTTTTCTTGATATAGTTAATATTCTGCTGAATAAGATTTCTTGAATTTGATTTAACTGACTGCACCATGCTATTTCTTTCAGGTGACGTGCAAATAGTTTGGTCTACCCATGGGGCTTATTTTTTTGGTAACTCGGATAGGATCCAGGGAACTATTGCTTATAAAGGAGCCCTTTATTTGGCCTCATTTGGGTCTAAATTCAAACAGTTCCCCCTTGAAAGCGGCACTGGGATTAGGGGACCATAAACCACCAGTGTCCTCTCCCTAAAAGCTCATACAAAGCTTAGGTCATCAAATTCAATCTCAATGTGGTCCCCTTTGCTACCAGAGGGGGGAAAGTTCTAATAAACTTAATTTCCCTTAGGCCAAATTGTAAATCAATAATCTGTTTAATTATTACTGTCCAAATTTTCTACTTTGTCTTAATTATTCCTCTTTGCAGCGTGGATTGAGAAGGTGAGAGCATTTCCTAATATGCTGCTATCATTTTGCACTCCGAAAATTCCATTCACTATGAAATGAAAAACAATTTGTTCTATCAGTATGCAATTTGGCACAGGGAATCTACCTAGGGAAGGTTACGCTCTGGCCAGATATCAGGGGCAAGAGAAATCTGCTGGAAAAAAATTTGATTTCAGCAGTTTTTAAAGTTTGCTTTAAATTAGTTTGCTTTCACAATGTTTGCAGCCAGGGCTAAAAACCAGCAGGCAGCATTGTCCACCAAGTGCTTAGCCCCCAAAGCTCCCACCAAACACACACGGCTGATGCTGGTACCACTTAAATGAATGTTTTTTTTCAGGGTCTGGAGCTGATGTCAGGGCTGGTGATATCAGTGACTGAGATCTCCTTTGCCCTCAAATGCTGTCAATCAACATACTGTTCCTTTGCAATGTTACTTGGAGGACATTTGGAGGAGAGAGTATGACTATCAGTGTAACGTTGTTGTTGTTAGAATTTTTTAGTCATTTTATCTTGCACAATGCAACACAAAGTATGGAAGTATGGAAGTGAGAGCTGGACCATAAAGAAGGCTGATCGCTGAAGAATTGATGCTTTTGAATTCTGGTGCTGGAGGAGACTCTGGAGAGTCCCATGGACTGCAAGAAGATCAAACCTCTCCATTCTGAAGGAAATCAGCCCTGAGTGCTCACTGGAAGGACAGATCCTGAAGCTGAGGCTCCAAGACTTTGGCCACCTCATGAGAAGAGAAGAGTCGCTGGAAAAGACCCTGATGTTGGGAAAGATGGAGGGCTCAAGGAGAAGGGGACGACAGAGGATGAGATGGTGGGACAGTGTTCTCAAAGCTACAAACATGAGTCTGACCAAACTGCGGGAGGCAGTGGAAGACAGGAGTGCCTGGCATGCTCTGGTCCAGGGGGTCACAAAGAGTCGGACACGAGTAAATGACTAAACAACAACAACAACAAATCATATGCTGTCTCAGTTTCCTCTTTACCAGGCTAAACATACCCAACACCCTCAATCGTTCCTCAGAAGGTTTGGTTTCTAGATCTTGCTGTCCACCTTCCCTAAGAGACAGAAGGGGTGGGGGCAGATACATCAAAATTAAGGTGCAAGTGACCCCAATATGGGAGACTCCGGAAGAGGTGTACTACTCATATTGTATGGGAGTGAAAGTGAGTGCTGCAACTTAACAACGCCCATGCCTTTTGGTGCATAAGTGAATCTGTAAGCAGCCGGTATAAGACTAGGATCTGTTCTTCATTAGCAATAGAAATATAGTTTCCCTTTCAGCTCTTTAATGCTAAGTAGCATAAAGATAAAAACGTTAACTGTAAGCTGTGTTAGAGCCAGAGAGATAAAGTAACAGAGACACCTGAAATTGAAATTCAGTATCAGAGAACAGCAGTCACTGATGGAAGATCACAACGATCTGAAAAACCATGGAAATGCAAAGCAATGTATTATAAAAGTAATAATAACCCTGCACTAATTGAGGAAGCAAAACAATTAGAAAATAAGGACATTTTATATTTAAGGAATGTGTAAAAGAGATATACAGCTATAATTAAGAGAATTATCAACCCAGTGAAGAAACTTCTGTTTATTCTAATTCAGTGGTGAGTAAAGCCATAGACCAATGTTGTTTTTTAAATGTTTAGAAATATTTCCCCTTTAAATGGCAGGGAGAGAGTACACATATAAAACAAATGGCAAAAAACCCCAGATTATATTCCATTCGAAAATATCCATAATGCAAATTGCAATCAATTTATTTGCAAGACTCATTATTTGACAAGAACCATATATTGTATGAATGCTATCAATCATGTTTTCCATTTCTGCCAAGTGCAAAGATTTTCGTAACTATTCCTGGACTGGCTAATAATGAGCCCCCACCCACCCAACCCCCGGGCAAATCTACAGTATTCCAGCTGTTAATAATAAAAGACTTAAACATTCTCAGTGTATTCAATTTCAGGTTCAAAAGAGGATTATAACCCTGGCTCATTAGCTCTTTTGACTTTCCCTTCATATGCGAATGAGATTTGTACTGTATCTCCTTCGCTCATAAATACAAGAATCCTTTATAGATCAACAACCTGAGTTCCATTTTGAATCCCTGCCTTCTAAATTTAGAATTGCCAGGACCCTTTCCCAATGATCTTTTCTTTAATTTTTGACTTTGATTGTCCAAATAAGGAACACACACACACTTTCACCAAGAGTCACAAATTCTGCTTCACAGGCTCTCAGTTTCCTAAGCTGTAGAACTTATTCTGCTTAAGAAATTCTCTCATCCAAAGTTTCTGAATCCACCCAACCTCTGGTTTTCTAAAGTATATT
This sequence comes from Podarcis bocagei, assembly GCF_964188305.1. Lineage (NCBI taxonomy): Eukaryota > Metazoa > Chordata > Lepidosauria > Squamata > Lacertidae > Podarcis > Podarcis bocagei. Next base: position 42,191,450 of record NC_138143.1, on the reverse strand, counting down.
TCCGTCCTAGTTACAAGCCTACCTTCAACACCATAACCACGAGAATGAAATTTATTCAATTCCCAGCTTGTAAAATTTCTGAAGTGGCCATCTTGATTAAAATCACCATTCCTTATTACGGAAGCTAAAAAGGTGACAAGCCATGGTGGAGGTTTCCCTTGCATTTATCCCGTATCTTTAAAAGCTGCTGTGACATTCGCTCCAGATCAGTTACATTACCTTTGCACGGTTTATGAATCCAGAGTAGCACATCAACACAGACTGAAATCTGTAATGTCTCAATTTAAGTTTCTCTTTGAAGTATCCATAAGGACAGTGACCCAACTGAGCTGCTTCAAAATTTGCTATTAGGTTTGGGAAAACCTGACCTCCCCTTTCCACTAGATTATACTCCAGTTTCTCTTCTCGTGTAAATTGATCAAAGATCTTTTGCAAGCCATTCAGCTCTCAGCAATCTAGTCCTAGTGTCGAAGATACAAACAGAAACAAACATTTGGAAATAGACAACATTTTCACCAGATAAGCCAGGAGGGATTTAGCTTCCCACCTATCTATTAATGTCCTCTTGGTTTTTTTTTTTTTTAAAAAAAAAGATAAATTGACCTTAGCAAGTTTATTAGGATCTGTTAAGAATTTAATATCCAAATATCTGATTAGTTTATTAGTAGCCATTAGCCTGCACCTTAGGGCAATATGCAGTATATCTTGAACAGGCATGTAAGTGATTAAAAATTCTGACTGATTTAATTGCCGTAACCAGAAATAGAGCTATAATATTCTACAACCTCAAAAAGTTAGAAAAGAGGGATTTAATGACGCAGACTTGCTTTGCATGCAAAGGGTCACAGGTTCAACGCCTGGTATCTCCAGGTCAAGGCTGGGAATGTCCCCTGCATGAAACCCAGTAGAGCAAGTACCCAAAAATGGATTGGGGTCACTTTTCAGGAAGGGGTGTCGAACAGATGAGGCTGCAGGTCAACCAGTGGAGCCAATCCGGAGCTCCTGTTGGTGTACCAACCTGCGCCACCCTCACCACTGCCTTGCCCACCCCCTTCTCATACCCAGCCAGCAGCAGTGATGCACCTGCCCAGAAGTTAGCATCAGCGTTCAGCCCCACCCAAATGAACCAATGGTAGTTCAAAATAGAGCGGCTAAATGCGAACCCATTTAAGTTCATCAGATGATAACCTTCACTGATGTCAGACGACAGCTATTGTCTTCAATGTTTAACAAAATCTGCTATTACTGCTGCTAATGAATGAGTCCGTTGATGGCTTTTATTCTGTTTCTGTGAATTATAGAGTTGGAAGGGACCCCAAGAGTCATCTAGACCAACCCCCTGAAACACGTGGTCTCCCATTCAATTTGAAACCATACCGGCCTCTGCTTAGCTTCGCAAATGTGCTAGCAGTTTTATTGCTGCACCACTAGGAAGTTTTAAATGCTTTTTTTGTTTGTGTGTTTTTTAAGAAAAGAAAAATATTTTGCTAATTCATTACTACCTTGCAAGAGAGGAATATTTTAATTAGTGCTAGCCCAAACGTTTTTAAAAATAAAACCCTGAACCAGTCAGAACCAGGTAGGGTTCTGGGACGGAAGACGGTTCAAAATCACCCACCCCTTTTTTAATTTCTCCGGTCTGTGTATTTGGGGTGTCAGTGGTAGCTGCAAGGATTTACAGCCAACAGCACCCCTCCAAACACACACAAATCAATTACACCCCCCCATGGTGATGGTGAAATGTGGGGGACTATTTCAGTTCAACACTGATATTAATCAACGAATAGAAAAGATTACAGCTTCTCATTTTTACTTTCTCTCTTCTACTTCCTATTCATCCCTCAGGCTTCACAACTGTTGTAACAGACAAAGCATGAAGTGCGCTCTCTGTTTCCTTTTGCACTCTGAGTTGCCACAGTCAAAAGTGTAAAAAAATGCGTAACGCAGGAGCAGCCAGTTTGGGAGGGTGGCAGTATCTAGCTTGGAGAGAGGAAGAAGGATGTGTTTTGATGCTTGACTCCCAAAGGCCACCACCTCAGTGCAGCTGGCTTCATAGGTAAAGGTCAAGGGACCCCTGACCGTTAGGTCCAGTCGTGGATGACTCAGGGGTTGCGGCGCTCATCTCGCTTTACTGGCCGAGGGAGCCGGCATACAGCTTCCGGGTCATGTGGCCAACATGACTAAGCCGCTTCTAGCGAACCAGAGCAGCGCATGGAAACGCCGTTTACCTTCCCGCCGGAGTGGTACCTATTTATCTACTTGCACTTTGACGTGCTTTCGAACTGCTAGGTTGGCAGGAGCAGGGACAATGACATATGCTGGATTATTATATTTGAGAGTTCAATATAACATCATTTTATATGTATTGGGGTACTGTGTTTGTGTTAAGAGTATAAAGGTAAAGGTACCTCTGACCATTAGGTCCAGTCTCGGCCGACTCTGGGGTTGCGGCACTCATCTCGCTTTATTGGCTGAGGGAGCACAAGAATTGGCTGAGGGAGCAGTACCTATTTATCTACTTGCACTCTGACGTGCTTTCGAACTGCTAGGTTGGCAGGAGCAGGGACCGAGCAACGGGAGCTCACCCCGTCGCAGGGATTCGAACCGCCGACCTTCTGATCGGCAAGCCCTAGGCTCTGTGGTTTAACCCACAGCGCCACCCGCGTCCCTACTTCATACTGGGTGGAAAAGGGCAAAGAAGATGTGAGGGGGTTGCTGAGGAGATCATTATCATTTTGTTTTGTGGAAATTATAACTTTGGTTTGTTACCACAAGCATGACTGAAGCCGTAAGCAAGCACAATCAACGAGAGCTCCATCAAGACCAAGGAGTGAACATGGAAGAGCCATGTATATGGATTCAACGCAGTGGCCTTTGGGCTCCTGAACACTGATGCACGCGCAGAATCTTGCTCTCCATAACCGAGCCACAAAATAACTTCTGGGGAAATGGCACCTGATTTGTGCATTTATGAGCCGCACGGCTTCCTATACTAAACCAGATAGTTTCTGAACTTTGGTGTCACTAATAAAAGTTGGAGGAAGCAACGCTTTCTGCCGGCACGGCTCCTGCGCACGTGTGTCGTTCAGCTTCCTCTGCTGAAATGAATGGGCGCATCCTGTGCACAGGAATTCTGTGAGCGTATCAAAGTGTGCGCTGAACTTTTGATCAGAGCAAACGTGTACTTCTTTCAACGAATTTATAGCGCGTTCCATTTTCCGTTTGAAAAGAGTTACAGCATGTGTCAAGCACATACTACTGGGGGTGGGAAATTTCAACAGTTCTTCAATAAGGCTTTAAAAAGTCAGAAAGCTTCCTGATGCAAAGGCAGCTGTGACTGATAAGGGGGACAATGGACAAAACCCATTGACTTAATTAACTTAGTGACCTAGAAACTATAATGGGCAGCGATTTCAGGCAACAGAACAGAGAAACACTCATTAGAGATTCCATTCCCCTGAAAAGATTCACAAATCTGACTTCCGCACCCAAAGAGGCTATTCAGAAACTTGGACACTCTATTGAAGTCTTTATGTTCCTGACTGCCAAGAGTCAAACAGAAGTACAAAAGCCCATATAAATAAGGCTCTCACTTTTTCTCCTTTTTTGTTCCTTCCTCTTTTTCATTTTGCTCTGTTTTAGGAAATTTCGTTCATAATTTCCCACATATAATAAGTTTTTATTTATTAAAATGTTAACTTTCTTGGATGAGTGTTGTTCATAAAAATAATTTGATACAGGAAAGTTTAAATCACACTAAGGTGTGTATCTACAAACACCTAGAACACTATCTAACCAAAGTTAAACACTCAAAGGCTGTGCTTGGGCACAGTGCTAAACCATAGTTGCGCATTATATGAATGAGACTCATGCTCATGAATGAGCTCCCCCCTCCCGTCTCTTTCTCCAGTGTGGCTCCAAGACAGAAGTTAGAAGCTTTTGCTTCCATTGTCAGCTAACTGTGGGTTGTCATGATTTGCAAAACCAGACAAAATGTGGTTAGTCTTAACTATGGTTTAAGAAACAAGTCAAGTGAAAACCATGGTTTCTGACCCTAGTTTGTTTCCCTAAACCTGGGACAGACAACTTGGCGCCCTCTAAATATCACTGGACTACAACTCCCACCAGCCCTAGATGGTCAGGGATACTAAGAACTGTAGTCCATCATGTTGGCCACCATTGGCCTAAACCAAAGTTAAGACTAACCACAGTTGCAGATTAGCACCGAACAATAAACAGTGGCAGTTGAAAACCGAAGTGAAAGGTTCTAATCTCTTCCTTTATTTATTATTATTATTATTTATTGAATTTGGTAGTCACTTTATCTTTCCCAGGGCAATCCAAAGTGACTTACAAAAATGCCACATAGACAGTTGTACTGGAGGAAGAGAGAAGGAAGCACATAAGTGTGAGGCTTATGAATGTAATGCTAAACCATAGTTTAACTTTGCATTCTATCCAAACACAGTCATTATCTTCTGGCTTTCCACGGAAGAGTTGAGGGTGTGCTTGCAATGTCCTCCTCTTAAATCAACAGGATTTGGAAAGCAGAATTATGCTTCTTTTGAAAATGCTCTCTTAAATTAGTGACGTCTATTTTAATCAGTGCAAGTATACATGACAGAGAATACTGCTGAAGTGTGCAGTCATCTCAAAAAAGAATAGAGTTCAAAATGAAATTGAACTGCATTAAAATAATTACATCCAGATACTACTATATGAATATAGGCATGCTATAAAGTTTTGGTCTCAAAAGCCTGTATTTCTGGGAGATGGGCATTGTAAAAAGCATCTAAATACCAGTTCTAGATTTGAAAAGTGTTGGGTTTTGTGTGTTTTTTTTAAAAAAAATCCTTTCCTTCCTCAAAGGTTCAGGGTTCAAAACAAGATTCCCTGAGTGGAATTCAACATTGCAACCCTTCAATTGTTTTACCTGCTCAAACATGGCAGCTTGCCAGATGGAATTATTCCCTCTTTCCAGTGCTTTTTTTTAAGGGAGTACAGTGGTACCTTGGTTCTCGAACACAATCCGTTCCAGGAGTCCGTTCGACTGCCGAAACCATTCAGAAACCAAGATGCGGTTTCCAATTGGCGCCGCGTTGGAAGTTTGACTAAGTCCTTCACTGCAGTGGCACCAGCTTTTTGGAACACACTGCTCTTTGAGGTTAGACAGGACCCAATATTGTCCCCATTTCATCAGTTGTTAAAAGCTCTATTATTTCTACAAGCTATTGCAAACTGATGAGTTGACCCGAGGACAATATCTGATTTCCCTTTGGAGTACTATCTCTTCTTTTATTTCTTGTGGGTTCCCTCCACTCCATTGTACAGCCCTATGACATTTGTTAATGTTTAGCTGTCCATAGATAATTCTGAGCAAATAAATATTCTTAATATAGTAATAATAAAAGTGATCAGAGCAGCAATGACCCCTGGGGGAAGTGCAGAAAGAAGAAACGCCATTGTACACTTGCATCAGCGAAACCAGGCACCTTCATCGGCCCCAGCTGCAACAAAACATGTCTCTCCTGTATTGGTTTCTACAGCCACAGCAGGCGCTGTAACTCTCCAATGGTTTGACTTCACCCATGAAGGTGTACTCTTCCATTGTCTCCCAAAGACAGACATATGCCATCAAGTGACAAGTCTAGCAGCTACAGCAACCACCATCTTCTCCCCACGAAATGCATTCTGTATGCTGCCATGATTCTAAGATCCATAGCACACAGGCAAACAAAACACGTACTGTGAAACTGTGCTTTGTTCTTACATGTGGTTATAAGAAGCCAACAGTAATCTAAAAATGAATTTTCCATGATTTTCATTATTTGCATCATGAATGATTTACCTTGCTTGGGGAGACTGTGTATCTACAAAAGGAATGTGGATTTAGAAATAGAAAGCAGTACTGGATTACCTCTTAAATATGAGAAAATGTTTATTTATGGAGATTCACAATAGCGTCTTGCCTGTGGGCAGAGTAGAATTAATTAATTAAATGCAAATTGTTGGTGCATCCGTATTGTTCAGTGCAACATCTTGCAAGAAAGCAAAATATATTACAGTGTTAAAATCTGTTTTAAAACTTTCATCTGCAAATGGAAAGCAGAGCTTTATTGAACCCATAGATTACATTTATCGCCGCTGAATTTGGCACAATGTTAAAACTACAAAGCCAAGTGCAATTCATTAGTTTCAGGAGCCTCTCTGAAAATGTCTCTCGCACATTGGCTATGTCAATGTGTTGGATGTGGCTTTATTGGGAAGGAAAACAAATGCTTTCATTTAGAAACTGCTTTTACATTTTTTCAATCAGAAAACAGTAAAAATGGCCCATTGCTTGTTTTAGAAATTTCAGCATCAGTGAAAACAGCCATTCATCTCCACCTTTTAATATTTAAGTCATTGACCATCAAGACAAGCAGCACAGAGCGGTACAGGAAATAGATCGTTATGCTGGTAAATCTTTTTCCTCTGGCTGTGTCCACAGAGGACAGCTTAGAAGTGATTGGTTTGCATCCATATATTTAGCAGTGAATTTTCCAACTAGTTTAGTCATTCCCTTCCCCCACCCCATATTATATATAGCTATGCTGGTCTCTGTTCTGCCATCCCTTGATAATCTTCTGATTGTGAGCTACAAAAAATATATACCACTGGGCTTTCTTAGAAATGTAGCATGGATTTCATATTTTGGAGCATGGATTTCGCATTCTGAAACTCAGTGTTTCAGCAATGTTCCAATTTATTTTTATAAATGTCGTAACAGCAATTGTTCCACGTGGAAAATGCAAAAGACCATTATACTGCTTACAACACAACGCCTGAGCCTCTCCCCTCCTTTTCGATTTCTTATCTTTTTATTGAAGACATGCTTTCAGCTCTCATCTTGGGGCTTGAAAAAACCATATAACAAAGATGTCTGTTAGAATCTCTGCCAATCTTCTAGCTATGGCGGAGCAGAGAACATTCTCATCCAATTTGCTGCCCAGTTCACAGGCAAAGAATTGGTAGGGTCATTTTAGCAAACTGACAGAGATGGGGCTGGGATTACTGGTGGTGGCAACAGCAGTGAGTGTGTCATCACATAATGTTGTTATAGATGTCTTCGTATGTGAGTGTGTGTCTGTCTGTCAATAAGTGCGTTCATTGCAGCTGCTACCTTAAGTCTTGATTGAGCTCTGAAGCTGCAACAACAAGGATAAAACTTCAATGTCATTTTTGGACCCTTCCCCTCCAATAATCTCAAATTGAAAGTTCTCAGATTACAACTTTTACTTCAGCCTTCTGTACAACAGATGGGCACATTTCCATTGGAAGGAATGTCCTGACACTTTTATTATGTAGTTATAGAATCTAACGAAACTACCGCATTTTTCGCTCTATAAGACGCCCCAGACCATAAGACACACCTAGTTTTTGGAGGAGGAAAACAAGAAAAAAACTATTCTGAATCTCAGAAGCCAGAACAGCAAGAGGGATCACTGCGCAGTGAAAGCAACAATCCCTCTTGCTGTTCTGGCTTCTGGGATAGCTGCGCAGCCTGCATTCGCTCCATAAGATGCACACACATTCCCCCCCCTTTTTAGGAGGGAAAAAGTGAGTCTTATAGAGCAAAAAATTCAGTATTATCTAGGAAAATGTTATTCACGTGTGAGGAGGGAGGGTTGTGCATGGTACATTTGTGTGCAGAGGGCAGGGGGTATTTTTGAAATTCCCTGCCTTGAATTCTCACCCCCTCCCCAACCCAAGATCTTGGGGTTCCAAATTTCATAGTCATGGCTGAAGAGTAATACAGTTTGTCTGTTTCTAACCTGGACTGTAGCCAACTAGGTTCTAATCAGAGTAGACTTGTGGAAATCAATGGATGTTAAGCCATGTACATTCATTTCAATGGGTGTGCTCAGAATGTAACTGCTGTGGGATAACAACCCTTTGCAAGTGTGTACGTGCGCTTGCCGTTTCACTGGGAGAGTAATAAATTTCTGGAAAGGTGGTCTGCTTTGTTATTGATAAGATGTCTGACTGCTGTTGCAGGCTCTAGGCCTCAATTGCTTTTTTATTAAAATAAACAGTTAAGTTTCATTAGTAAATAGCAGCGTCTGTTCCTGCTGGAAGCCTGCGGACACCTCTGGCTCTTTACCACAGCAGTAAACATTGGTGCACATGTGCGGTTTGCTCTTGCCATATCTTCCACTCATTAGCAGCAATATGCTCCTTTCAGATATACAAGTTTGCATGATTAACTCTACACATTAAAACATCATTTCGAAAATCCTATTTTTTGTGTGCACAACTACAGCAATATTCCTTAATCGATCATACTCTTCCATTCTGTTCCTTTAGTGGCTTTACACAAGGAGGTGAGTTGCAAACATGCACACAGATACTCCCCGCAATTCCTTCTCCCCATGTTGCCCTTTCAAGCCAATTTTCCCACTCCAGATTTCTCTCTCTCTCTCTCTCTCTCTCTCTCTCTCTCTCTCTCTCTCTCTCTCCAGTGAAGCACCTCCATAAGACGCACCTGACCTTAAGACACACCTAGTTTTTTTAGAGGGGGAATGCAAGAAAAAAAAATTATTTAAAGGGAGCGCTGAGCAGAGCCTGTATGCATACCTGATGGGATGCCCTTCTCCCTCCTCGGGGAAAAGCCCCCAAGAGCGGCACACATGCTCCGCGCGGCTCTTGGGAGCTTTTATGGGAGGTGGGGGAAGGGACAGAGGGCAGCCCCTCTGTCCCTTCCCCCAGCTCCCGCAAAAGCCAGGGATAGCCGCAAAGCTTCCTCAGGGCAGTGGGATGAAGGCTCCCTGTGCCCTGAAGAGGCTTTGCGCGGCGAAGCTAGAACAGCAAGAGGGAACGCTGCGCAACGCTCCCTTCTCGCTGTTCTGGCTTAGCCGCGCAGCCTGCATTCACTCCATAAGATGCACACACCTTTCCCCTTACTTTTTAGGAGGGAAAAACTACGTCTTATAGAGTGAAAAATACGGTAATCCCAACAGCCCGTGTTGCAGAGGGGAATGAGGGGCAGATGGGGCTCACTAACCCCGGAAGGAGGAGAGGACAAGGAGAGCGAACCCCGTGGTGCAGGCAGAAGTCTTTGCACTAATGGAACAACCCATATAAGTTCACATTCCACTTTTCTACCTTAAAATTGGCTCAAGACGACTCACAGTCAGGTATAAGAAGTCGGACTGTGCAAAAGCCTTGACTCTGAAGCCAACAGACCTGCTTTGCAAATATTTGGTCCAACTTGAATCCTGAGAAGTCAAAGGCAAGGTAGTGTAGTCCAGAGGCTGTGGAAGTGCCTTGGAGATTCAGAATGGCATTTTTACTTTTTCATCTGGGCAAAAGGTAACATGTTGAATCCCCTGCCAGCACCTACAAGCTCTCCATAAATAGAAGATGCCAGGAAAGGGGTGGGGGCAGCAGGGGCAGAGGAGCAGGGTGCATTCTCTAGCTGACACTTCAACAGTCAGGAAATGACCATTGGGGCATTTTTACTTCCAATCGCAATGCTTTTAGGGGGATACAGAACAGTGACGGCCAAAACATTTTCTGTTGAGGGCTGCATCCTCTGAGAGGGGATATTTCATCTGGAAGCAACCAGAGAATGGCTTGCATAAGTCGGTTAGAGCATCTGCACCAGAGAATCCTTAAGCCCAGTTTACCCCTTCTTCCCAGGGAGAAAAAGAGAGAGGAGGAGTTTGTTTGCCTGGTTTTATAGATGAGGGACACTGAACTCAGGAAATTCAATACATTTAATCTGGCTTAACTCTAAAACCGATGGTGTTGATATCATTCTATTAAGTTTTATCATTGAAGAACTCTATCCAAGCACCTACGATAAAAGCTTTCATAGCAGAGGGGCAGATTGTGGCAGCATTTCATTTGTGCCAGGAACTTTTCAGGTAAGGTAAAGGACCCCTGGACGGTTAAGTCCAGTCAAAGGCAAGTATGGGGTTGTGGTGCTCATCTCACTTTCAGGCCGAGGGAGCCGGCGTTTGTCCACAGACAGCTTTCTGGGTCATGCAGCTAGCATGACTAAACCGCTTTTGGTGCAACAGAACACCGTGACGGAAGCTAGAGCACATGGAAACGCCGTTTACCTTCCCGCCAGAGTGGTACCTATTTATCTACTTGCACTGGTGTGCTTTTGAACTGCTAGGTTGGCAGGAGCTGGGACCGAGCAACGGGAGCTCAGTCCGTCACGGGGATTCAAACCACCGACCTTCCAATCGGCAAGCCCAAGAGGCTCAGTGGTTTAGACCACAGTGCCACCCACACGGCACTTTTCCAGTGCTAGAGGTCAACTCTGGAATGCTTGCAAGAATAACAAAGATTATATTGCCCCAGCTGCAACAAAACATGTCTCACTCGTATGGGTCTCCTTAGCCACAGCAGGCTCTGTAACTTTCCAGTGGTTTGACCTCACCCTCAAAGGAGCACTCTTCCATTGTCTCCTAAAAAGAGATGGATGCCAACCAAATTGCCCGCCCCAGCAATCTAGGATCATTGTTGAGATGTACAACATCCTAAATATGGAGTGAGTCATCCTGTCCTTGGCTGCTAGAGCTACTCTAGGGAAGGCCACAAACTCCTCACACACATACTAGAGTGAACACTCAAATGGACACAAGGCCAGTTCTTCACACAGAACACACACACATCCAGCCCACCACTGCACCCAGAACCAGCTCAGGACTTGCACGCCTACACTTGACTCAGGTGTTAACAGAGAAATAGAGCTGAGTGTTATCAGCATACTGAAGGCATCGTCCTAATGATCACTCCCAATGGCTTCATGGTACAGATGCTAAATAGCATAGGGGACAAAATAGTGCCATGTGGCATTCCACAGCATAACTGCCAGAGGTATGACACATGATCACCCACTGAGATCAGAAGGTCGGCAGTTCGAATCCCCGTGATGGAGTGAGCGCCTGTTGTTCTGTCCTAGCTCCTGCCAACCTAGCACTTCGAAAGCACACCAGTGTGAGTAGATAAATAGGTACCACTGTGGTGGGCAGGTATATGGCATTTCCGTGCACTCTGGTTTCTGTCACTGTGTTCAGTTGCGCCAGAAGCTGTTTAGTCATGCTGGCCACTGACCCAGAAAGCTGTCTGTGGACAAACGCCAGCTCCCTCAGCCTGAAAGTGAGATGAGCGCCACAAACCCAGTCACCTTTGACTGGACTTAACTGTCCAGGGCTCCTTTACCTTTACCTTTTACTCCTGCAGGTCAGAGTGGAACCACCGACAAAGAGTGTCTCCAACCCATAGAGCCGATCCAGGAAGATCAAGCAAGTGTAACAGGGTCACACTCTCCCTGGCCCTATCCTGTTAAAGGTCAAGAATGGCCCTAAGAGAAAGGGGACCCAAGTCACGGAAGAAGCAGGCAGTAGACTAAGAAGCAGGGAATTGGGAAAGAGTGGGTAAAGGAAGAAAAGAGAGAGGTGAGGTTGGAAAGCTGGAGAGGCACAGGCTGGTTGGCAAAGAGGCAGAAAGGTAAGGGTGGGCCACTGGAAAATATTGACTTGAAATCCCTAGCTAAATCTTTGGCAGCAAGTCTGCAGTCAATTTACATTACAACTAATTTAGAGCTTATTTAAAGTGCTATTAACTCTTCTTTCCTGCTGTTTGATGGGAAGACACCCCCCCCCCATCTTTAATGCTTCTGCTACATTTCATGAGGCCCAGGGTTTTGTTTGGGTTGGAAGGCACTTTGTCATTAAAAAAAAAAAATGATATGAAAGCATGTGAAAAGATTACAGGAGAATCAAAGAGAGATACAGCAAAGCTTTTTCTGCTTTGCTCTTTTTGAATTTGACCTTTCCTCCTGCATAAAGCAATACAAGTCCATACTCTGCCACCCAGATTTTAACAATGTGCATTAAAAAAACCCAAAACAACATATTGTAGAATATGTATGGAACAGTGACTGTTACACACCCTGTACATACTATTTTAAAAACATCTGTTGAGCTGGGTGGTATGCACTGATTTTGTCTTTACTAGTGAGGTTTACGTAGCATGGTAATAGCTGCTGCCATGTTTCAGAACTGAATCTTGCTACCTTACTAACGTGGATTGAATTAGGCAAAGTGTGGCACTGGTGCTGTAACTCTGAAATGCACAATAAAACAAACAGCTTCTAGATGTGAAAATGTGCATTCCGATTTGTAAGGAAACATTTCAAGTCTACGGGTTTGTGCCTGTGCCCACACACACACAGGGCATTACAAGAAAAACAATGAGCTCTTTCCGTGCCTGAAAGGACACAACAGCATTATTAAACTAACGCATGGCTAGATCACCAATGGAAGGCTGAAGCAGTCTGCAAAAAAAAACTTGTAGGTCATCAGGACGAGAAAGGAAAGCATATTTGGAGTGCAGCGGGAAAGCCCTGAGTGGAAACCAACACTTCTTACCTTATCTCAAGAGAAAAGGGGGAGGAGGAAGTAGTACATAAACAAACAAACAAACAAACAAACAAACAAACAAACAAACAAACAGGCCATTCCTTCCAAACTGTCTATGCTAGTGAGAATAAAAGGGCAACTCTGCATTTATTTCAGAACACTGCTGTTAATATTTATTCTGCCAAATTAATCTACATGCACCTAATCTGGAATATCTAATTATATTTGAGTTGTACATGTTGGCATCAGTTTGAGTCCTCCTGTATTAATATAGCACAGCACTTTACAGAGCAGCAAAGAAGCAGCAATAAGACAAGGGAGTTGACAATCTCCTTAGCAGTCTCTGCTGTAAAGCCTGAAAAGCAGGAAATTGAAGCGAAAATGACAAGTCACTGGCAATGATATTTTCAGCAGCCATCAAAGCGAACAGTCTCCTTCATGGGCATGATCAAAACAAGACTGATACATGTTGTCAAGCTTGGCATATTTTATGCAAGATTTTCAAAGGTGGAGAAACAGAGCATTCCCTATCAGCATTGTGCTACTTGTCACAATATTTTTCACCCTGTAACATCAAAGTACAGTTACAATTTCCTCCTGTGATTTCCACCCAGTTCTCTTGTGGTGCCAAGTATTTCAGATTCCCCCACCCCTGCTGATCCACAGTAAGCATTAGTCACCTTGGACAAATGTTGCTTAGCATACAGAAACGCTCAATAGATCCCACGCTAGGGTCAAAAAACCTGGTAACCTCCAATTAAAGGGCATGGATATCTGTCAGCCAGGCCCTTGTGTTCTCAGCTGATTCCTTTCATGACAAACTCCCAGGCCTAATCTGGCTTGAACGCTGCTTTTGCTGGTTGACCAGAGAGCCAAGCCTGTCTGCTGTTTGTCAGCAGATGAGTTTTCTGCCTAGATAAGAGAGTTCTCCTCCCCCTCACTCCCTGAATACAGAGGCACAAAATCCTTCAGAATGGAAATCTCACTGAGGCACCAGCTGTGCTCTTGCAGTTTCAGACCAGTTGCTGTAGAGACTGCTGCTACATCCTAATTAGAGGAGAAAATACCTGCTTCAATCTTATCTACGTCATCCCCCCAAAAAAGCACTTTTATCCCTTCCTTACTGGGATGTACCTATCTGTTTGCCTACCTACTTTGTTTACAAGGGGCATTACAATGAGGCATACCCACAGATTTGGAATCCATTCGTCCACAAATGATCAGCAAAAGTATTTATATAAACAGAAAACCTAGTTTTTAAAACTACGCTGGCTTTTGGGTGGTTCAACTGAAAGCAGGTTGTGGGAAATGGAAAATTAGGGGGATTGTAAAACAACTCAAAAGGCAATTTATAAGAGAAAGGGATAGAGGGGTCGGATGGAGACTTGTTGACAACTGCTTAAAGTGTTCAACTATTTGAGTACATAATAATGAGTGGTGGGTTGTTTTAAACAGTGATATAATGTAAGAACAAACCGAAAGAGTGGCAATTCTTTCAGGTTAGTCTAGAGCCATGCGCCACCTAAGAAAAGGTAAAGGGACCCCTGACCGTTAGGTCCAGTCGTGACCGACTCTGGGGTTGCGGCGCTCATCTCGCTTTACTGGCCGAGGGAGCCGGCGTACAGCTTCCGGGTCATGTGGCCAGCAGGACTAAGCTGCTTCTGGCGAACCAGAGCAGCGCATGGAAACGCCGTTTACCTTCCCACTGGAGCGGTACCTATTTATCTACTTGCACTTTGATGTGCTTTCGAACTGCTAGGTTGGCAATAGCTGGGACCGAGTAACAGGAGCTCACCCCGTTGTGGGGATTTGAACCACCGACCTTCTGATCGACAAGCCCTAGGCTCTGTGGTTTAACCCACAGCGCCACCCGTGTCCCTATGCCCCACCTAACCATCTCTAAAATCCTGGTGTCCCCCCCCCGCCCCCAGTGACATATAATTCTTATTATTCAAAAAGTGAACTCTTATTCACATGGAGGAAGCCTAAAAGGCCATTCACTGTTAATAACTCACTTCTCAAATTGCCCCCCTTAAAAATCAAACTGCTCCCCCTGTGGGGCGTGTGCCCCATGTTGGGAACCATGGGTCTAGAGCAAAGTATGGATTCCTGAGGCCAATGGATGTCTGACATGGAGTTGCGCAGCCTAACCTATCACAAAGGGTGGTGTTTTTTGTTTTGGGATAAAACAGAGGAAAGAATAAGAAATCACTGATGTGAACTTCCGCACTTTGGTGGACAAGTGAGATACAATGGTACCTTGGGTTAAGAACTTAATTCGTTCCGGAGGTCCGTTCTTAATCTGAAACTGTTCTTAACCTGAAGCACCACTTTAGCTAATGGAGCCTCCTGCTGCCAGAGCTCGATTTCTGTTCTCATCCTGAACCCGAGGTACCACTGTATACATGGAAAAATAAATAAATAAGATAGCCTGTAGCTGAGCTGCCATTATTCTCACTTCAAGTCTCTTCCACAAATGAAATAAGCACCATCTCTTTCTGACTACTGGGAGCCCCAAGCTCACCAAATGTTTGGTTTCTATACAGTCTGGAGCCAACTTGGAATCACAGAATGGTAGAGTTGGAAGGGGATGCCAGGATCATCTTGTCCAATCCGCTGCAATGCAAGAATCCTGGCCACAACCAGTGCCGGATTTACGTATAAGCTAAACAAGCTATAGCTTCGGGCCCCACTCTCTTGGGGGCCCCAAAAAGTTAAAGGGGAGGAAACTGGATGTACATTTCCAAAATATAAGATAAAGAACAAATAAAATAAAACCTACATACAGCAAAAGTGGCAAACGGCTTTAGATGCCTATTATGTCCATAAATTACCATATAGTATATATTCAACACAAAAAACAGCAACAATTTGTTGTTGACAAAGGACAGGTGGACATATAAAGGGCCCCATTACCTTCAGTAGCTTAGGGCTTATCAAACCTAAATCCGGGCCTGCCCACAACCATCCCTGGGTGGGTTCAAACCACCAACCTTCTGGTTGACAAACACACTGACTCATTGCACCACAAGGCAGTTGGAAAATCTTGAACCTCTAGAATGAAATGGCCCAGTTAGACCATTGTTGCAGCTCTAACAGTGGCAAGCTTCCACTGATGAGGGATGCAATTCTGTCACTTCACAGGTTCTAAGGCTGAGTTATGCCATCAAACATCAGCTGAGCTCCTAACCATCTTGAATTTCTAAGCCCAGCACTACCACTGCCTAGGTTGTCAAGCCTTTCCCTGAAGGAGATGCTATACTACTAACTTGATTCTTACCCACCTGTTTTAGGAGACATGGAGGCTGCTGACCAGGTTGTTAAGACAGCAGACTCATAGGATTCTGCAAAAACTACAAAACACCTTGTAACAACACAGAACCAGACTGGAGTTATCATTGTCAAATGGCAAAGAGGGTGGTGTGGAGCATTATGCCATAAGGGCCCTTATGTACCAAATGGAACTGGAAATAAGATCCACAAAACTGTAAATATACTTGCAATGTACTTCCAAGAACAAACATATAGAAATAGGACAACGAGCAATAATACTGTGGTGTTTTCTAACTTTGCCATGCATGCTTTCTATATTATTATTATTATTATTATTATTATTATTATTATTATTATTATTATTATTATTAATATTATTAAGCTCTGGTTATGAAACAGAGCTCCATTTAAGGTGTGGATGGGGTCAGTAATTGCTTCAGCGACCCACCAGGCACAAACAGAAATTCATGGTGCATTTTATACCACATTTCAATCTGTAGAGGACTAGCGCTACTGGTTGCTGCCTAGAACTTCAAATATTAAAAAGTCAATTAATAACCTGCACTTCCATATTTTTTGATGTTTCAATATTATTATTAAATGTGAATAAACTCTTGTTTCTTTCAATGCATTAAGAATCAGTCTCATTGCTTTGTTTCCCAGCGGCAAAGGAACAATTTTACTACAAAGGAACATCAAAGTCTCCTCACAAAAAAGTAATTAATCAAAGTCATTGACGTAATAACCTAATCCCACTTGATCTTGGAAAGAAGTGTCCAGCAATTTGCTGTAAGCTGATGTAATTGGTGTCCTTCGGTCCTTTTATGCGAGGAAACCTAATGGCAGCATTATTACAAGATCTTACAAGATTCTATAAAAGGGCACAGTCCAACCAGAAAGTCTTCAGTGTACCTAATAAACTGCCCTTGAGTAGGAAATTGAATCTGATCGTCTGCTAAGAGACAGATTAGGTTTATCTGTAGAAAAATGTGACATTCTGAACAATGTAATCAACAATCCAAGGCATGACGGTTTGAGTATATACAGCAACCCTGGCCTGAGTGCATTGGCTGCCAATTAGTTTCCAATTCAAAGAGCTGGTTTTGACCTATAAAACCGTAAACGAAAATGAAAAGAAAGAAAGATGTTAATTGATTAAGTAAATTTTATGAGAAATTTGTTTTGCAAAACTGTTACAATGATACACACTGAAACTCAGCCAGGGGGATTGGAGGAAGTCACTTGACAATGTTATTAAGAGTGGAATAATTACAGTTAGGATTTATGTTTGTTTGTTTATAAATTCTGGAAAATCAATAAAAAATTATTTGGGGAAAAAAATAAAACCTTAAACAGCACAGGACCCCAAAGACCACCTCTCCTCATATGAACTGACCCGGACCCTGCAATAATTATCTGAGACCCTTCCTCCTTTTACAAGCGCAGCAGGGGACCCAATCCACACACAGTGTACTGGGCCCAGAAAATCCTGTTGGCTCACCTGCCTCGGATATCAGTTAGGCTGAGCAATGATAACTTGCCCAAGACCACCTAAAACATTTCATTGCCTAGAAGGGATTTGAACCCATCTCTTCCCGCTCTTTCCCCTCCAGCAATTCACTGGCGAGTGTGGTTGATATAAAGACTTCTGGTTACTGCTGGCAGCAGTGACACCATTGCAATATAAAAAAAAATTAATTGATTTTAATTCAATTCTAATCTGTCATCTTGCTAACGATTACAACTGAAGATGAATGTCGTGTTGCTGACGACAATATCCCTGTATTCTTTCAAATAAGCTTTCATGTCCAGAAACTCTGTAGTCTGTAATGGTCTTTGAAAACGTTTCCCATATAAGTGCAAGAATTTAATTTGACTTCTAATTATTTATTGTAATAAAGCTGTTACATAAATTTCAGTTGTGCTTTGAATAGTTTCTCTCTCTCTTTCTACCTGTCATGAAATCGGTGACTACAAAAATTAAGTTCCCCCCTCCCCCGACCCATTTGCTGAGTGAAGAAAATTATATAGGGGGGGGCGGGAATATATTTTCTTGAAACTGAATTGAGCAGCTTCTTCCTTTGGGAAACAGCAAATACTTCCTGCATGCTCAGAATTCAAATGAGATCCTGAAAAGGTCCATTTCCTCACCGCATGTTATCAACATGCCACACATTTGAGAATCTCACAGTCCTTGCCCAACCCGAGGAAGCCCCCCAGGACTGGATTAGGAGTTAACTGTGGGCCAAACAGCTTATATAATCAGGAGTCCCCGTGCTGACACGAAGGAAATTAAATTAATGGAGATGCTATGCAAACACACACATGGAAAAGTGGAACTGAAATAACTTAATATGATTAAAACTTGAATTAATTTGTGCAAGCATGAGAGTTCTTGCCTTCGCGAAAAACAGTTTGGATCGGCAGACATTTTGTGTTAGATTATGTATTCATTCACGTTTGGCAGCTGCGCTCTGCTTCACGAACTGGTTTTTAGTTAATTGCTCCTTGTTTTGGGAGGCGAACCAATCAATTATTTTGAGTGAACTTTTAAAAATGAGAAATAAATTAAAAACCTTAAAAATTAATCAGTGCTGATAAAAAATAAGAAGGAACTGTCTGAAATCTATATGATAAATAAATCTATAGATATGTTTAGGGGTGCTTTTGTAAATCAGCGGTCCGCAGTCGAGCACCCTGCCTGCCGCTCTAGTGGAATCCCATGGAGGAGAGCCACTTCAGGCACTCCAACCAACATGGCGGGAGGGTGCGGTGGCAGCTTTTGGTGAGATCTCATGGAACCCTCACAAGATCTCGCCAGAATCCTGCCATTGTGCAACACTGGTAAGTGAGGCTTCAGCAGGGGCGGCAACCCCTGCCTGTTTCGCCACCTGAGGCTGCCCCCTAGAACATGGGAATGGTTGGACGATGGGAAGGGGTAAAGTGAGAAGAAGAAGAGGAAACTCCCCTACAAGCTTCCATCTCAGGCCCTGTCCCATCTCTCCGCTCTTAGAATATGGGTGAAGGTCAGTGCAAACTGCCTGTTCTTGCTCCACTCTTTGTACAGGGTACTGAGAAAGACGAAGTGAGTCTGCCTCCCAAAAACCCTAACAGAGGCAGACTGGAAGCAGCTCAGGGTGGGCAATATGCAACTCTGTCACCTGAGCACAACAAAGCAAATGGAGAGGAGCTGGAGTCTTTTAATTTTGCCCCTGCAGGCAGCTACCCCGTTCATCTAGGTAAAGGTCAAGGGATCCCTCACCATTGGGTCCAGTTGTGGCCAACTCTTGGGTTGCGCTCATCTCGCTTTACTGGCTGAGGGAGCCGGCGTACAGCTTCCGGGTCATGTGGACAGCATGACTAAGCCGCTTCTGGCGAACCAGAGCAGCGCACAGAAACGCCGTTTACCTTCCCACCGGAGCGGTACCTATTTATCTACTTGCTCTTTGACGTGCTTTCGAACTGCTAGGTTGGCAGGAGCAGGGACCGAGCAATGGGAGCTCACCCCGTTGCGAGGATTCAAACCACCGACCATCTGATCGGCAAGTCCTAGGCTCAGTGGTTTAGACCACAGTTCCACCCATGTCTCACCCTGAACGTTACCATGGTTAATAGTATTGAAAGCTACTAAGAAGCTGCATAAAGGTAAAGGGACCCCTGACCGTTAGGTCCAGTTGTGGACGACTCTGGGGTTGCGGCGCTCATCTCGCTTTATTGGCTGAGGGAGCCAGCGTACAGCTTCCGGGTCATGTGGCCAGCATGACTAAGCCGCTTCTGGCGAACCAGAGCAGCGCACAGAAGCACTGTTTACTTTCCCGCTGGAGCGATGCCTATTTATCTACTTGCACTTTGACGTGCTTTCGAACTGCTAGGTTGGCAGGAGCAGAGACCGAGCAACAGGAGATCACCCCGTTGCAGGGATTCGAACCACCGACACCTAGTTGTCTACAAAATGACACCGACACTTGCACATACTATCCTGAATATAACGGAGAAGTAGTTCCATTAAAATTTCATCTCCCAGCTTCATTGATCTGGACACATTTCTTCCACACCACTAAATCACTGAATACAAAATCCTCCTCCTAAAACCTCAACTGGATTCCCACCTATTCTGAGTCTTGAAGGCCACTTACAGCATCTCACCTGTGATGGTCTCCCTTTTCTGAGCCTCAGCCTTCTTACCTTTTGTCCAGAATGAAAGGGTCAAATGCATTGCCCACTGCTGTTAGGCACAACATCACTCAACCCACTTTTTAAAGATTTCCAGCTATATGCTAAACTGTAGTCTGATGGAAGTCTTGGGCAAAATTCAGTAAAACCGAAAATTCAGACTAAAATAAAGTTAAGTCCATTGCAGACAACCTTGACTAAGGCGAAACTTCATCTATATCCATTTCTCACAAATATGGTAATATGAGAGCTAAAATGCATATTTTTCTGCTTCTATTTTCATGTTGTGGTCCCCTGATCTAAGCCCCTATTATCCCCACTGATGCCCACTTTGCTTCCGCATCAGGATTTCTCTCTATTGCGTTCCTCTTCAACAGATCCCATTAAATCAGGGAGCAGATACTGGACATCATGGTACAATGACACCGGGCAGCCAAACAGACCTGTCTAATTGCTGATGTCATGCAAAGAAAATTAAGTCCCCTTAGAGTGAAGGTGAAGCTTAATGTACTGGTTACATGTGGGCACTGAGGGATCACGGAATGAGCACTTTTCACAGCGTTCTCTCCCCCCCCCCTCAAAAAATAGAAACGGCAAAAGAGGGCTCTCTTTGTATCCTGCATATTTTGGCTCAGCCCCAAGAAATATACAATATTACTGGCAAGGCACGCCTAGCTCTTGTGCGTCCTTTCCAATTTGCCAGGAGAATGGATTTACAATTCTAAAACCATCTGCTGCTCTCTTGATCATCACACTGCGCCGCAGCTGAAAGCAGGATGATTACAAAACGCTCACGAGATATTGCTCTTAAATCCGAGCGTGGAATACAAGAATGCGGAGGCAGCTGCATGCAGCAAGCAATTTGCACGAGGCCTCCCACCATGGGGGACTGGGGGTTTTCATCATACCAGCACAAACTGTGTGGGGTGGAAGTGGGGGGTGAGGAATGACAGCCATACAGCGAGAATCACTGAGATAAAGTGGGGCGTTCATGACACAAACAGCTTGTTACTTTATCCCTCTTCATACATTTGAAAGAATGTGTATGGACCTAATTATTATTAATTATTATTATTATTAATAATATACCACCCTACACCCAGAGGCCTCAGGGCGGTTCACAGAACAAAATCAAATTATAAAACCACAAAATATATAACCAAAATTAAAACAACCATTCCGGAGGTCCGTACTTAACCTGAAACTGTTCTTAACCTGAAGCACCACTTTAGCTAATGGGGCCTCCTGCTGCTGCCGTGCCGCTGGAGCACGATTTCTGTTCTTATTCTGAAGCAAAGTTCTTAACCTGAAGCACTATTTCTGGGTTAGCAGAGTGTGTAACCTGAAGCGTATGTAACCCAAGATACCACTGTAGAATGTGTTGTGCAGTTTACTTAGATTCGAGTTTGCTTGCTGCAAGAAAGGTGGTTAGTCTTCCTTTGAAAATATAAACATGAGCAGCTACTTGGCTCTGTCTTTAGCACTAAATGAACACTGGGTTCCCCTGTGAGCAGAAATAAAGAAATAAAGAAAAGCACAGTCTTTTTTCTGTTAATGCTACAGATTAATTTCAGGTGGTGCAAAAGTCAACTGAAGGCAAATTAGGTAGCTTAATCCAGTGGTTGGAATGCATGTTCATTCCCCTATAGGCAAAGTACCATAATTAGGTGGTAGACTGTAATATTCCTACAGTTCTATGATCACTTTCTTGCACGGCTACGTTCGGTGCTTTCCAAAACAGACCACCCAAGATTTATTTGCACCAAGCACAGCCTAAACTATTAAGTCTCCTGATCCATTTTAAGACTATTATAATTTGCAGATTTTGGCTTTTGCATCTTTAGAATCCCCTCACCGCCAATTTTTTAAAATTTTATTTGCAGAACATCCAGCTTGATGAACCTGAAAGCTTACTTCTAGTTGGCCCTAATAAAAGTATTGCCCAACTATTGCTACGGGATTATCTCTTGGCACTCTCTCACAGAGCTTCTGTGAATCGGGGAGGGAAAGACTGGGATACGGTTGCTGCATGGTGCCTTGAACAATTTAGAGGCAGTGTGAGGTTTTGTTGTTGTTGTTTAGTCGTTTAGTCGTGTCCGCCTCTTCGTGACCCCCTGGACCAGAACACGCCAGGCACTCCTGTCTTCCACTGCCTCCCGCAGTTTGGTCAAACTCATGCTAGTAGCTTCAAGAACACTGTCCCACCATCTCGTCCTCTGTCATCCCCTTCTCCTTGTGCCCTCCATCTTTCCCAACATCAGGGTCTTTTCCAGGGAGTCTTTTCATGAGGTGGCCAAAGTCATGGAGCCTCAGCTTCAGGATCTGTCCTTCCAGTGAGCACTCAGGGCTGATTTCCTTAAGAATGGAGAGGTTGGGTCTTCTTGCAGTCCATGGGACTCTCAAGAGTCTCCTCCAGCACCAGAATTCAAAAGCATCCATTCTTCGGCGATCAGCCTTCTTTAGGGTCCAGCTCCCACTTCCATACATCACTACTGGGAAAACCATAGCTTTTACTATACGGACCTTTGTTGGCAAGGTGATGTCTCTACTTTTTAAGATGCTGTCTAGATGTGAGGTTAAAAAGTATAAAATTAATACATGCCAATTATCCGCGTAAATAAGACTTAAAATTGTAGGCACATTCACAGGTAAGATAAAAATGTTCACCAGCAGGAAGTCATTTACCAACACATCCAGTGACATACTCGTTTGCAGAATCACGGTGCTGCTGGTCTGGCCAGTTAAACACCTCAAATAAATTATTATTCTGTCTGATCAAAGGGGCTAATTGCAGTGCTGACCTGGACGGTAAATGGCTCTCACTTAGCTACTCTCAGTTAGAGCCAAGAAAGTATTCCACCCCTAACCCCACCTTTGCCAGGCTACTTTTCTGAAGGGTCCCCAGCTCTGGTTTTCGGCACATTTTGGCCTTTACCTGGCACTTAAAAGAAACTCTTGCTCTGGGCTCTTGCACCCACCCATGGCAGGCTGATTAAAGAAATGCAACACACCTCTCTCAGGCGGCAGAACAAAGTGTCAGTGACAACTCTTTCTCATCTGAAGTGTTCCTCCACAGGTATTAATTAACCGTCACTGTGTTCAACAAGCCTCAGATGCGCCGCAGAAACAATGACAGGAGCAGCTTTGGCGCTTCTCCCGCACAGAGGGAAGGTGCCGTGAGCTCACACAATGATAGGGGTCAGGGGTTTGGGATTTTGTTCCTTAATCTGAGAAACTGCTTAATCAGATACGGCAGAACAGAAGCCAGCTGCAGGGGGAATGTGTGGGGTCCGCAGAATCACCTTTGAGTAATGGAGAGGGAGGGAAAAAAGTCTTCAGAAAAGCTCCAGATTAGTGGTGGGGCCTTTCTTGCAAACAACACATTTCAACATCGTTCTGTGTGAAACTGCGGCGGGGGGGGGGGGGACACGGTACCCCAAGGTCTGAGTTGCACTGTCAACACAATTCTACCTCTCTTTCTATCCTCTGGTCTCAGAGAGGCAGCTGAAATCCTAAGACAATACCTGGAGGAAGTTCTGGAATAAAAGGTAAAGGGACCCCTGACCGTTAGGTCCAGTCGTGGCCGACTCTGGGGTTGCGGCGCTCATTTCGCTTTATTGGCCAAGGGAGACGGCGTACAGCTTCCGGGTCATGCGGCCAGCATGATGAAGCCGCTTCTGGCGAACCAGAGCAGCGCACGGAAACGCCGCTTACCTTCCCGCTGGAGCGGTACCTATTTATCTACTTGCACTTTGACGTGCTTTCGAACTGCTAGGTGGGCAGGAGCAGGGACCGAGCAACGGGAGCTCACCCCGTCGTGGGGATTCAAACTGCCGACCTTCTGATCGGCAAGTCCTAGGCTCTGTGGTTTAACCCACAGCGTCACCCGTTTCCCTAAGTTCTGGAATAGATGTGGGCAAATAAACGGAGATTAAATCAAGGTAGAGGTGCTGCAAGGTGCGAAATCCTTGGCTCTGGAAGGAGATTTACCAGTGGGTCAATATGAGGTGGCACCCCCCCCCTTGAAAGACCAAATATTCAGTTTCAGAATTCTCCTGGACTCAGCACTAGGGAAGCCCTAGTGGCATTGGTAGTCAGGAGTACACTTGATCAGCTTGGGCTGGCAGGGCCGGCCTACCTATGAAGTGACGTGAAACAGTTGCCTCAGGGGGAAGGCTTCCTTTGGGCACGCACCGCTACGCAGAACAGGCAACAGAGGAGGCAGCAGTTGCGGCAAAGCTGGTGGTATTTTCAGTTTTGCCTGAAGTGGAAAAACATCCTAGGGCATCCCCATTGGATGGTATATGTTATGTACTGAAGTTCTCACCCTGGGCCAGCAGGGGGATACTGCAGATAGTTTTCACTCAGGTCCACATATGCAAATAAGGGATTGAAAATGACGTTCAGTGATTGGATAGTTACAGAAAATGGTTACTGTTGCGTTCTAGTGGAGGTCTATATAAGCAGGCTGGCTGAACCCTTCAGTTCAGTTCTGTTCTGGCCTGTGAATAAACAAGAGCGGTTTGAAGAATCGCTGTGTCGTCTGATATGTTCACCCACGACTTAACAGTATACCTCCCTATCTGGGGAGACCTAACCTATACATAGAGCCTATATCCTGGTCACATCCATTGACTACTGCATTGCACGCTGCATGGGGGTTGCTTTTTAAGACAGTTCAGAGTCTTCAACTATGAGGAGAAAGCTTTGTTTATAGTGACCCCATGGCTCTCAAACTCTGTGCCAGTGAATTTGTGGCAGGCTCCCACACTTCAGGGATTCTGGGGGGCCTTTAAGACACTCCTCTTCCAGCTGGCATTTGGGGACTTTTTTGATTTACTTGTGTTTGTGAATCCGATGGTTTTAGATTTTATATTTTTTTATTTCCCACTTTTGTAAATTTTATTGCTGGAAGCCACCTTGGATGGACACTGTCCCAAAATATGTGCTAGAAATATTTTAATAAAAGTAAGTGCAATCAAGTTTATGTGCAATCAAACTGGGACAATCATTCAGTCCTTTGATTCCCTTAAACCACATTACAAAAAAATGGTGGCAACACACACACACACACACACGTATGTGCACATGCACAACACACACACATTTTTTAAAATAATCACTAAAACAATCCAACATAATTACTGATTTGAAATTTCATCATACAAATACGACTGAAAAAGCATGGTTACTTTCAGTATTAGCTAACAAGAATTCAATTTTTGCCAATTTGGCCATTAAAAGATGCCTGAGGAGTTGCTCCAAATATTTCCATCTGACCTCCTTGTAAACAAAGAAGCAAATAATGATAAACATCTTCAACTATGCACTCCCCACTAACAGATTATAAGGAATATTTGTAAAACTATCCAACACCGCCAAAGGCGCTTAGTGAAACTATAAGTGGGTCATAACTAAGGAGAAACTAAGATCTGTTGGATAACTTTGGATGCATTCATCCCTGAAAAGGGAAGATCTGGCCAGGGTTGCACATGATTTGGGTCCTTCGAATGTGTGCTAGTATAAAGCGAGACTGTGAAAGGCACCAGGAGACTTGAACAAGGGTCTTAAGACAACAGAACCTAGGCATAATAGGGTGTTTTTAATTATGTTATTTGTATAATTGAAAAAGACTGAACGATGGGGGTGGATCACAAAACAGAGAAACCAGTAGGAGAACACTTCAATCTCCCAGGACATTCTATACAAGATGTCAAAGTAGCTGTTTTACTACAAAGGAATTTCAGAAATAGACTGGAAAGAGAAGCTGCTGAATTGCAACTCATTACCAAACTTAAAACCATGGAGAGACCTGGTCTGAACAAAGACATTGGATTCTTATCTCATTATACATGACTAAGCCATTTTTCACCTTCTCACCCCTTGCCTTTTCCTGGAAGACCTATTGCAGTCGTTAAGAGTCGTCAACAGGCTCATCTCAGCTATCTGCCAATCTCCCACTCCCACCACCCTTCTGAGTAATACCCCTCCCCACCTTCTCACTATATAGAAGGATCTGGCAACTTCTGTTTCAGTGTATCTGAAGAAGTGTGCATGCACACGAAAGCTCATACCAAGAACTAACTTAGTTGGTCTTTAAGGTGCTACTGGAAGGAATTTTTTTATTTTGATGGGGGTGGAGACGCTCCTTCAGGTCTCTCAACTAAAGCACCCATGACAGATGGCTATCCAACCTCTGCTTTAAAATCTCCTAGGAAGGAGAGCCCGCCATCTCCTGAGGGAGTCTGTTCCACTGTCCAATAGTTCTTACCGCCAGAAAGGTTTTCTTGATGTTTAGTCAGAATCGCCTTTCTTGTAACTTGAAGCCATTGGTACCCTCCAGAGCAGGAGAAAACAAGCTTGCTCCATCCTCCATGTGAAAGCCCTTTCAATATTGGACGATGGCGATCATATCTCCTCTGAGTCTCCTTTTATCTATCCTATCATGAAGTTCAATCTCAAGCCTGACAGGCCACTCAGTAACAGCATCTGGAAACTTCAGTGGGTACACAATTGCCATCAAAAATTGGAGGGAGCTTGTGACTGCTGCACAAATCAAGGCCAATGATTTGCTTCCAAACATTCGAAGAAGTTCAGGGCTAGAATGCTTTTAAGAGCTGCTTCATCCTATACTATTCTGCCCACCCCCTAGGGTCATCTAGGGCAGAGGCCCTTCTGTGTTTCCCATTAAGCAGACATTGGTGAGGACAAGTGAAAGGGCTTTCTGCGTGGCGGCACCAAGACTGTGGAGCTCCCTGTTCTGGGGTTTCACCACCAGGGAAAGCTTCTCCCTTGAGGCATAGATTTGGTTTTCAGTCTAATATCAATTTATTATGGCTTTGGTCACCACTGATTCCACGCCAAGAAATCAGACTCGATAAAACTCCATCAGTGTTTTGGAGTGATGCCAACATTAAACGTAACATCTTGCAAGGTGTTAACACATGATACTACAATAAAATGAAGCTTATTACTGTATTCTTTCACACACTCTATTTTCTCATCAACCAAGAGCGAGGCCCAATACTGAAAGCCTGAACCCCAAACCGTGCATAAGCCGGGAAGAACTATGGTCATTCAAAGATTGTTCACGCACATGTGTTCATCGATTAGCGCCTGCAGGTGAATCAGATGGCGATTTCCATGCCCCATGCGCTATTAGAAACCAGGCACCCATTGACAAAATATGCATATCATTTCAGGGCCAGTTTATCATTGATGCTTGCTCCATGCAAGAAAGCATACAGTGGTGCCCCGCAAGACGAATGCCTCGCAAGGTGAAAAACTCGCTAGACGAAAGGGTTTTGCGGTTTTTGAGCTGCTTCACAAGACGAAAACAGAAAGCAACTTTGTATACAGTACAAAAATTACAGATGTAAACCACAAGGCCAAAGACTCTCTGGTTCCAGCATGCCATCATTTCCCATTATAATAAATCTTGCAGAGGCTCAGCTATAAAATGATTATTCTGGGATAAAGGTTAGCCTAGTATTTAAACGGTCCCACCACTGAAATTAATGGGGATTACAAATAAACCGATGAAAAGTGCATCTTGTTTTGTTTTTTACCACAAATGTAAACAACCAGAAATTTAGAAATAAAACAATGACAGTCTTTTAAAGTTCTACTTCCTTTGCAAACAAAAATTCAGGATTCAGCAAACATTTAACAGATGAATCATATCAATGTCACTTTTGAATAATCAGCCGTATTCAAGAATCACATTTTCATGTTTGCATTCTACCATACACCGTGTGTGTGTGTGTTTGCTTGTTTGTGTGTGTATGTATTGAGTTTATATTTTACATACAATTAAGTATGCTCAAGTTGGGAGGCGCTAGGTATTTCAGAATTGCATAAAGGATACCCAGTGTTAGAAACACAGATATATAAGCTAATCACCAAATGGCACCTTAAACCTAGGTTGCAGTTGTCCCAATGTGGGCACCATTTTTTTCCAATGAAATGTATTAATAAATAATAATAATAATTTCATTTCTATACCACTTTATATATATTTATATTTTGAAAATCAAAGCAGTTTACAAGACATTGAAACATCAAATAAAACAATCAAGAATAAAACAAATTTCAAGTTTCAAGGAAAATGTTTCAGACCCTTCATATTTTTTACTACTTAATTTATATACTTGCCCCACAGCAGAAGTTCTCAGGCCAGTGTGGTCTAGTGGTCAGAGTGTCAGGATAGGACCTGGGAGGGCAGGGTTCAAATCCCCACTCAGTCATGAAGCTCACTGGGTGACCTTGGGCCAGTCACAGCCTCTTGCCCTATCTCACAGTTGTAGGGATTAACTCAGAAGGGGGGCGAGCCATGTACGTCTTGGAGAAAAAGGTGGGAGATAAATAAGCTATTCTGCTTACCTGATAAGAAAACTGGAGGGGCCAGCCAGATGGAGATGTCAGTTGTCCACCTGGCATCCAGAGATCTCCATGTGGTTGCAGTTTGACCCACACCAGTTGCAAAATGTGCATGGTGCCTGAGGGATTTCTAACACTGAGGATACAAATCTAAGGAATATTTAGTAAGATGCAAGTGCATTGATCTTCAACTGGTGGGAGGAGTCCTACACATCAGGCTCCCGTCCTGATCTAAGATGGGTTGCACCAGCAGAATGATATGGGTATAGGTTTTGGTTCCGGTTTTTTTTAATTATTATTTTAAAAAAAGAGGAAAAGAGAAGGGAAGAGAGGAAGATGAGCCAGATGTAGTTGTTGAAAATAGTAGGTCCTCTGTTGGTGGGGAGAAATTGTCACAGTGCTAAAGGTAAGTTATGAATCTGGATATTCTTAGTTTGAATTTGGACCCTGGCATGAACTCACTTGGTGACCTTAAGGCTCCAGCCTTTCTCAACCTGTGGGTCCCCAGATGTTGTTGAACTACAACTCCCGTCAGAGCTCAGGGATGATGGGAGTTGTAGTCCAACAACATCTGGGGACCCACAGGTTGACAACCGCTGCATCCACCTGATCTTAAGAGGACGGTTGTAACAATTGCTGAGAGAATGTGAACACAAAAAAGCTGTAGAAATATGAAGGGTTATTTAGGGGTCCCAGTTTGGAGAACACTGAAAGGCTACAGGTGTGGTGGACCAGGTGTCAAGAATCACAGAATCTTAAGAGTTGTAAGGGACCCCAAGGATCATGGAGTCCAACCCCCTGCAATGCAGGAATCTCAGCTAAAGCATCCAGGACAGACGGCCGCCCAACCTCTGCTTAAAAACCTCCAAAAGGAAAGTCCACGACCTCTCATGGGAGGTCAGTCTATGAAGAAGAAGAGTTTGGATTTGATATCCCGCTTTATCACTACCCTAAGGAGTCTCAAAGCGGCTAACAATCTCCTTTCCCTTCCTCCCCCACAACAAACACTCTGTGAGTTGAGTGAGGATGAGAGACTTCAGAGAAGTGTGACTGGCCCAAGGTCACCCAGCAGCTGCATGTGGAGGAGCGGAGACACGAACCCGGTTCCCCAGATTACGAGTCCACTGCTCTTAACCACTACACCCCACTGGCTCCCTAATGCATTCAAGACACACCTGAAGTTAATGAGCAGTAATTCACAATTTCCTGATCAGGCTATTGTCATAGGAAGCCTCAGCCAAAGTTTAGGGGCAAGACTGTGTGCTGGAGGGAGAGGAAAAGCCCGGAGATAAGCAGAGTAAGGGAAATTGATCTGTTCAAGAAACCAGGGTGGCAGGGGTTTAATATCAAATAGGGATTCAAAGTAATGGTCTGGGCCGCAGGGTTGCTGTGCAACAAATATTTGGCCTCTGGAAGCAGCCATTTCGCGGAATGGTTTTAGTCTCTCCAAGACAGACATTCCAAGAGCCTATACAGCCTCATACAAACACAGAAGTTCATAAATAGCAAGCAAGATTAAGACAAAATCCACCGCGCAAGAATGTCAAACACCTACCTTTGAGTCATAATCTTATAGGCATCTGGCAGATAACAGCGGATATTCTCCATCTGAGCAGGATCAGAGTCGCAGATTTTATCATCCGTCCTGCCATAGTTGGCACTTTCAATCATGATAACATCTGTTCCTGGACAGCGCAGTTCAATTGGGTAGCTTTCACAGGAAAGTTCCCTTCGGACCACTGCCATTGGAACAGGGGCACGGCTGAAAGCTGTAGACAGGAGAAAAACCTCTATGTTTAGCATGCAGAGTCAGGGATTTTGTCTCATAACATGGACTTATGTAGAGTTTTGTGGGGAAAGTTTTAAATGTGCAGAGTCATTTTTCTAAACTGCTTGCAGAACTGGAAATCTCTCCCCCCCTCCCCAGTGGCTTTTAAATACACAGTGCTAATAGTGTTGACGTGAAACCCAAAAGCTGTCTAAAATGTATGTAAATTTTTAAATATATTTTTTGCAAACCAGACCCACTCCAAACGCCACGAGAACTGTGAGGTCAGCTGCCCTGTGGGGTCTGAAATGCCCCCCTTTTCAGATTTTTAAAAAGGAAAAGCACTTAACTTACTAAGTTATTAAGGATCCAATTTCCCCCCTCTTGAAATGAATGGTAAGTGAAGCTACCAAACACCTAAGATAACTGGGGTCTGTTCTATCCCAAGTCAGTCCTTAAAACAGGATACGGAAAACATTTAACATTCTGGCGACACCAAGAGCACTGGAGTACACCTCTTTTAGTTATAGCAGTACCAGCAGTAGTGATAATAATAAATTGTCACATTCTTCTAAAAAACCAAAAAAAACCAAGCAAAAGCAAAACATTGCAAATGACTGCAGGTGTTCCTAGAAAGTTAATGTTGCTCCAAACTGGTTTGGCCTGGAACAGCAGTTACAACTTTTGTAGTGCAAACTTACAACACCCTTTTCTTATTTGAAATTTTCTTCTGGATGAGGTATATTGGACCACTCTCCTTCCATTACTTCCTATGAGTCCAGTATTTCACTTCAGCCTTTTTTTGTGTTTATTTTCAATTCTTCTGCGAGTCCTGTATTTGACCTGTGGATCTCTTCTGTTTGCTCACCTGGGCTTCCCGGTAGCATAGCTGTCAACTTACAGATTTGAAAATAAGGGACCAGCAACCTCGAAAATAAGGCATCAGCAGCCAAAATAAGGGATTTTCCAAACACAGGTATGTTCAACTTCTGAGCCCCTCCGAGCCAAAGGCAGAAAGCCCAGCCAGAAGCCAAATGAAGCCTCAAGCGGTGGTTCCCACAGCGCAGCAACCCGGCAAAGGGGATGCAGCAAGGAAAACCACCGTCACCTCTCCGCTGGGAAGCGCTGAGCAAAAGCGAGTCCCCAGGCAACGCGGCCGATTTGATCGGCACAAGGCATGCAAGCTCCACCCCCCGGTCGTTCTTAGACTCCTTATTGGGTGAGCAACACAGCCAAGCAACACAGTTGGAGCCTCCCTCCTCCCTGGCCGGCAGGGAGGGAGGGAGAGGAGCTGCTTCCTTTGAAACCCAGGAAATTTAAGGGACATCATCAATAAGGGACAGCAGCGGGACACGGCGCTAGGATAAGGGACTTTCCCGCTAAATAAGGGATGTTTGACAGCTATGCCCGATAGCCCAATCAAGAAGTTATCATTGTGGGGTCTAATTATACCCTGTAATGGCATTTGTAGTTTCTGAAATGTGACACAAATGAAATCTATTTTTCTTTTATAAAGATAAAAAATTCCTTCCAGTAGCACCTTAAAGACCAACTAAGTTAGTTCTTGGTATGAGCTTTCACATGCACACTTCTTCAGATACACACACGAAAGCTCATACCAAGAACTAACTTAGTTGGTCTTTAAGGTGCTACTGGAAGGAATTTTTTATTTTGACTATGCCAGACCAACACGGCTACCTATCTGTAACTCTTTTATAAAGTGGAGCCATTTTGAAATCAATAACCTTTATTTCCAGCTTGGACTTTTAAAGGGCCCCATTAGCAAATTGATACCCTGCCGAAGGATATATTTACATCTATTTGCAGAACATAAACCTCAACTCACTTGTGTTCCTTAATAAAAATTGGGACAAAATTTCCTGCTTCAACAAGCCAAACGTCCAAATACATCAAACATCCCCTTTGCCTTTGCATTATCTGTCCCATTCCCAACACAGAGAAACTTGGGTCTGGTGCAGATGTAATGTTTGTTTCCTGCCAATCATAGACTGAAAACTGGGAGCTTTGGGAATTAATGTTTCTCCCATTCACACTGGGCTGATTTGCTAACCCTCTTCACTTCCCAGAATTAGGATGCCTCACAACCATGATCTACAGATCTTCCCCAAACTAGGACATCAATGTCTAGTTTACAAAAGAAATATGGTTTGTTGAAGCAACTGTGTACAGTGGTGTGCAAAACTAGGGTAAGCGCCAGGAAGCAAATGGAGGGAGAAGAATCTCTCACACAAACAGAGGTGGCAGGTGGCAGAATGATCCTGGATTTTAGACACAATAGCAACAATTTTGTGTAGTTTTACTGCTGAGCAAGAGGAAAAGAGAACTTTGCAACTGATATTGTAGAGAGGAGAACACATTATCTTCATAATACAAACCTCTGTGTGTTATTTATTGGGGTGGGGGCAACCACAGATTGACCTCTTTTGTGTAGCATTGGGAAGAAACCTGATCTTGTTTTACATCTACTTTGAGCCTTTCCAACTTAACATTTTATTTGCGGCCGAATCAGATCTGTTAGAATCTGTTAAGTTTTGCTTGCTCCCCACTGACTATAACAGGGAATCTAAAAATGGCTATAACTTTAATTTTCACAGAAGCGGGTGCTTTCTTCTCAGGCAAAGGGGCTCCTCCAAGGTGGCTTAAGCCTGCCAAAACGCAGACATTTTGTGCAGAGGAGTTTATTTTTCAAAAGAAAAAGAAAAAAAAAACCCTTATAACAATTTTTTCTCTCTGCCAGAATTGGATGCAATTTGCAGCCATGGTTGACCTGTTTGAGGGGATGATTCCTGCCAAATGGAACAGATGATCTTCCACACTTGACCATTCTGAAGTGTTTAAGATATAAATCACTTGAACTTTCCTGGTGTTTTGTGGGCAGTCATTCTGAAAACTGGTGACATGAAGGAGGTGCCCCCTGGGTAAGTGGGTAATATTAGGCTGGCAATGTGATACACAGATGGGAGTTTACTTAAGGGACCAGCAGGCTTAGATGAGTGGAAAAAAGTTCCAGACCTACAGGAGCAAGGAAAACTTTAAAACATCCTTTCAGCAAAACTTAAAAGAAAGCTACAATCCAGATGGTACTTAATGCAAACGCCATCTCCAACTCCTCAAAAGATTCCCTCAATGGTGTCTCCAATTTTTTTTACATATCACTTGGGAAGACAGGCAAACTAATGCCAGTGTACTGGAATGTGGGAAAATGATTGCTTGTACATGAGAGCATGAGCAAAGTTCTTATTGTTGCAGGGTGATCTCATAGCTAGAAGCATCCTTGGAGCATGAACAGCGCGTGAACAGCTCGTGCTGTCCTACATGATTGGTCAACTAACATAGCCTGATCGCTCGCACGGTCTAGTGCGAATGTTCTGTATCTGAAATACCTAATGCTGTACATCAAGTATTGTTTACTCTAAATCATCTCTTGTATCCCCACAATAAGGATTTTACGCCTGCTGAACTTCATTTCCGGAAGGAAGAAGTATTGCAACGCCCTTTTTTGTCTTACAGGTTGCTTCCAGATCCACAGTGGAAGGGTCCAACTTCCTTGATTTCCTGGGGTCGCGGATTTGCGGCAATTGACGTAGACGGAGTTCCCCGATGGGTTCCAGCCCGCTGCGTTCGACCTTGGCGCTCTTCTGTTGCCTCGTCTTCGCCCAAGGAGACACCAGCGCCTTGAAACCGTATTTTACGCTGTTTGCCGGTGATGACCTCTCACCTGACCTCAACCCACATTGCAGTTGGAGACATCGCCATATTGATGTGCCCTGGATGAAGTCACCTTCCACAGCTGTTCCAGTGTTTCCTGGCACGTTGAAAGGCCATCTTCAACCCTATCGCGTTGGCCCCCCTTCCCCCTGGGAAGCCACCGTTTCTACCACTTATCGTTACAGCTTTGCCGCCTCTTGTTTGGGAAATGAACCTGGATTTGAAGGATGCCCTCGCCAGACCGGCATTGCTTGGGTTTTGCCCCCCAATAGCGACCATCCCATCTGTGTCACCACGTTTCGTTGGGCTTGGATTTTTGGCTCAGCAGTGCACGGAGCAGTACATGAGGCCTATTTACAGCAAATGGGCTCCTGTATCTGCAGAAATGGTTGTGTGACTTCTTCTGGATTATGGTTTTTACATGCCAATAATCGAGCCACGAAATATCACGCAGGTTGCTCGGAAACAGCCATTGGACTAATTTACCATTCTCATCCTTATTGGCATCGCTTGGATTTTACCCCCCAGATCTCTTCTTTTTTTCTCCTCCCTCAGGAGTCCTGCCTTATGATGTGTTCCCCTGAGCATGTACAGAGGGCTGTCTTGGAACTATTGTGGACTCTTGGCAAGGGAGGGGGTGAGGGGATTTCAGTGTGTTCCAGTTGTTTCATTTTTGTGCTTTGGCATGGTTCCCGGACAGAAAGCAGGTTGCAATATGGTTCTTTAACATGGCCTGCGAAGACAATGGGCTCTGTTCTTGACCTTGTTGCAATCTTTCTAGTTACAGCAAGTGGAATATGCTTGAAGCGAAAAAAATATGCTTAGCTAGTGCCTTTTTGCTGCTGAGAAAAATGATTTTAAAAAGCTTCTCAAAGCTTTGAATCTTTTTTGGGTGGTGGTATTCTAGCATTCCAATAAATGCTTCATTTAAGATTAGCAATAATATGAAGGACAATCGTATAAGTTTATCACCTGTGTTTTGTTGTTGCAGAAATAGTGTCTTATTGTTTTCGTTTTAATCATAATAGCAAAAAATTTTTAGGTCATTATCCATATTGTAATTGGACCTATGAGTATGTTAATGGATCTTCTTATTTTTTTTAATATTACCACTATGAGTGATAGGCCAAAAGTTTTAGTTAATAATGTCACAACCTACATGACTTATGAACAACAAGCTGCGTGTATAGATTTTTATGTTTGGTTGGACTGGATGAGAAAGAGCAGTAAATCTGCATATTTGTTTCAATCTGATTTATGGTTTTACTCTGTGGCACAAAAGCCTACAAAGAAATCACCTTTGCCTTTTCTGGAACCTACGCTCTAGGAATAGTGATACCCCTGATAGATAAGCTCCCAGAGGTTCGTTTGCGTAACAGAAGGGAAGTATAATCACCTATTTCTCATTATACAGGAACAGCCATTTTTAGATCCCTTTTCCCTCTTTAGGTGTAGGGATGAATTACCGTGATTTGCATAGATTGGCAAATTGCACTGAAGCCTTGTTTAATTCTACTATCTTGGCTTTAAAAATGATTAACACAGAAATGTCAGAAATAAGAGAAGTTGTTTTATACACTTTTTATGCTTTAAATGTGATCCTTGCTTCTAAAGGTGGAATTTGTGCCTTAATTCATTCTCATTGCTGTATGTATATAACTGATCAATCAACCAATATCTCTGCTACTATTGATTATATGGAACAAATGATAGCTCATAATCCTTTGAATCCACCTGAAGGTTTTGATCCATGGGAGTGGTTGTTTTCTTGGTTGCCTAATGGATTATGGTTAAGAAAAATATTATTGATTGTAATTGCATGTATTGCTGGCTTCATTATGGTGTGTTGTTGCATTCAATGCATACCCTCTTTGATTTCCCAATGCACTGCATGGTGGTACCGACCACGGCCCACCACGGGGGTTACAAGAGGAATTTATGTTGCAAAGTGTAGACGCTTAGGCAATGAAGTGTATGATTTGGACTAATGGTCCCTCTTTTCCTCTAATAATATAAACAAGAAAAGGGGACATGTGGGAAAATGATTGCTTGTACATGAGAGCATGAGCAAAGTTCTTATTGTTGCAGGGTGATCTCATAGCTAGAAGCATCCTTGGAGCATGAACAGCGCGTGAACAGCTCGTGCTGTCCTACATGATTGGTCAACTAACATAGCCTGATCGCTCGCACGGTCTAGTGCGAATGTTCTTATCTGCTGGCTAGAACAAATTGCTTGGCTTGTATTTTGTATCTTTCTGATTTCACACAATAAAAGCTGTGCTGCATTAGCCCTAGGAGCAGCCATATTTCGGAACCCCTCATGGTGTGAGACTGATTTTTCCCTGGATGCCGAGCTGCAACTCGACACTGGAAGAAGCAAAGATCACCAGTGTCGAAGCGATGATTCTTCAACATCAACTTCGTTGGACTGGTCATGTTGTGTGGATGCCTGATTATCATCTTCCAAAGCAACTCTATTCCAAACTTAAAAGTGGAAAACGTAATGCTGATGGTCAGCAAAAGAGGTTTAAAGACTCTCTCAAGGCAAATCTAAAAAAAAAAAAGTAGTATAAACACCGACAATTGGGAAACACCGGCCTGTGAACGCTGCAATTGAAAGTCCATAACACCTTTAGTAAACAGCCTTTACCAAAGGTGTTATGGACTTTGAAGACGCTCAAACTCAGGACGAAAGGGAGAAACGTGCTAAGAGGAAGGCACATTTGGCAAACCCTCACCATGATCAACTCCTGTCCAGAAACCTATGTCCCCACTGTGGAAGGACGTGTGGATCCAAAATTGGCCTTCACAGTCACTTAGACCAGTGTTTTTCCACCTTTTTTGGGCAAAGGCACACTTGTTTCATGAAAAAAATCACGAGGCACACCACCATTAGAAAATGTTAAAAATTTTAACTCTGTGCCTATATTGACTATATATAAAGTAATTCTCTGGAATAGGAATCAAATAAACACAAAGAAAGTATTTTATAATTACTTTATTATGAAATAGTAAGTAAACAGAAATATGAAAAATTATAAAATACCGTATTTTTCGTCCTATAAGGCGCACCGGCCCATAAGACGCACCTCATTTTGGGGGGGGGGAATGAATTTAAAAAAATTATTTCCCCCCCCCCAGCCCTGGCTGCCGCCCAAAGCCTTGCGCTCACCTGCCTGAAGCAGGGGAAGCCCTCCGGAGGGCTCCCCGTGCTTTGGGCGACAGGCTGCCGCCCCAAGCCTCGCGCACCCGGTGGGACCTCCTGCCGGGCGCGCTAGGCTTGCAGACACTCGCCCGAAGCAGGGGGAGCCCTCCAGAGGGCTCCCCGTCCTTTGGGCGACAGGCTGCCGCCCCAAGCCTCGCGCACCCGGTGGGACCTCCTGCCGGGCGCGCGAGGCTTGCAGAGACTCGCCCGAAGCAGGGGGAGCCCTCCGGAGGGCTCCCCGTGCTTCGGGCGACAGGCTGCCGCCCCAAGCCTCGCGCACCCGGTGGGACCTCCTGCCGGGCGCGCGAGGCTTGCAGAGACTCGCACGAAGCAGGGGGAGCCCTCCGGAGGGCTCCCCGTGCTTCGGGCGACAGGCTGCCGCCCCAAGCCTCGCGCACCCGGTGGGACCTCCTGCCGGGCGCACAAGGCTTGCGGACACTCGCGGGGGCTGCAGGCTGCTGCCCGCAAGCCTTGTGAGCCCGCGGGTACTCCCACGGGGCTTGCAAGGCTTGCGGATAGCTTCCTGAAGCCTGGAGAGCGAGAGGGGTCGGTGCGCACCGATGCCTCTCGCTCTCCAGGCTTCAGCGAAAGCCTGCATTCGCCCCATAGGACGCACCCAGATTTCCCCTTCATTTTTGGAGGGGGAAAAGTGCGTCCTATGGGGCAAAAAATACGGTACTTTATTCAGTGCGCAACCTGGGCCTGTTTGGCTGAACACAAAGCTGATATTCTGGCTGGAATCGAACGTTGCGGACCGTTCTCTGCTCAGCGGGGATTGATCCGCTGATCCCCGCTGAGCCGCACTGTGTGCGGAGAGGGAGATGTCAGAGCCCCACTGCTCTCTATGGGGAATCGGATGAGAGCGGACCGCCTGTCCACTCTCATCCAATCCCATCCGATCTGATCCCCACCCAGGATGGATGGAAAATAGGGTGGACACAGTTTTTTAAAAAAATCTTTCGAATTTTTCAATTTTTCCCACGGCACACCAAGCAACATCTCACGGCACACTAGTGTGCCGCGGAACAGTGGTTGAAAAACACTGACTTAGACTCACTGTTAAGACAGTGTTTATGGAAGACAATCTTACTTAGCTATGAGTGATCACCACGAAGAAGAAGAATGCATGCTAAATAAGATGTATATAGACTGCACTAAAATAGATGCTGGAAATGTCCCAGTCCAGGGGCTGATGTGCTACATGTGTTCTGGTTATGTGCTCAGGCAGCAGTAGCAGGGCTATTGCTGGCCGCGAGATACGCCTGGAGAACAGCAGCCTATTGGCAGGGCCTGGTTTGGCAAGCTAGCTCCACCCATGAAGAAAAAGATCTTTGCCACAGTTGGAGCTGGTTTCCATGGGAGGGAGCACCTATCTATCTGAAGGCAGTCATTAACAGTGGTCCCACCCTGCTGGGGCAGCCCTAAGGTGTGATGAGGGTGAGGACCCTCCTTCTGGGCAACTGGTTGTGAATGGGGTAGCGCCCAGGTGAGTTTGAGTGCCAACAGGTCAGGGTAGTTGAAATCTCCCATGACTACTATATCTCATTTCAGAATACAGATAGGTAGCCGTGTTGGTCTGCCATAGTCAAAATAAAAAAATTCCTTCCAGTAGCACCTTAAAGACCAACTAAGTTAGTTCTTATAACTATACCAAGAACTAACTTAGTTGGTCTTTAAGGTGCTACTTTAAGGTGCTACTAACTCATACCAAGAACTAACTTAGTTGGTCTTTAAGGTGCTACTTTAAGGTGCTACTAACTCATACCAAGAACTAACTTAGTTGGTCTTTAAGGTGCTACTGGAAGGAATTTTTTCATTTCAGAATGTTTGGTAAAATGCTCTAGGCAAGGCTCCATCCACGTCTTCAGTCTAGCTTGGAGGTCTATAGCAGACTCCCACAGTAAAGTCACACGCCCAGGATGGCTGGATGAAGCCGAGTGTTGGGGGGTTCCAGCTGGGGAACCCCCAAGGGAAGAAGGCCAAGGGGTTGGCTTTGTGGGGAGTTGAAGATGGAGACTCATAGGGGCCAAGGCTCAAGCTTCAGCAACAGTTTTATATAACATCAGGCTGGAGAGACGCTGACCATACAGGCATGTGCCAGAGCTTCTGGAGTAGTGGCGATGTCCAGGACTGACTCTGAGGGGCATGCATTTTGCCACACCGATGCTTCCGCGAAATAAAAGTCCTTGTGCCTTGAAGATGGAGAGGAGGATCCCAGAGCCATTACACCACAGAAGCAACGAAAAGGCTTTTGCTATTAGCTGTGCTCCCACCGGAGTCTGTGGCTTGCTACGTCCTGATCTATTTCTGGCTCTGCGAAAGGATCAACAATCTTTTTTAAAATCAAAAGTTGCCAACCGTAGTTAACACGCTGAATAATGTACACTTTTTCTTTAGACCAAGGACTAATGTGTTCCTGTGTGCATGACCTCACAGAGCCATTCATGCTACATTAATTATTAGATGCTCTTTACACATTCCACTGTGGACGCCTACACTGTAAGAGACGACAGAGGCAAAGCTTATGAAAACATGCTGAAAGTGTTTGTGTGTATACTTATGAAGATGAAAGCATGTTGGTCCTGCCCCTCGCTTTTTATTTCAAAGATCTGCCACATCTGACTACAAGGGCAATAATAACAGGTTAAAATGGGGAGGGGAGTTGTGTGGACCGAAACAAGTGTTGGTTTTTTTTAATTGAAAAATAAGAAAACAGAATGACCTTCTCTGATGCTTTCCAATGATAATCTAAAACAGGTGTTTCATCTGCAAGGGTTGTGAGTATAGATTTCTTTTATGGCCATTGTAATATGCAGTTTAAATTATAACAATTAATAAATAATAATACCAGGTTACGTCATTGCGAGATACTTTCCCCAGATTAAATTAAAATTGAAAGGTTGAGAAATGCTAGGCAATATTGAGAGATTTGGGGTCAAGAGAGTCTAAATGAATAAATTAATACATAATCACTGGTGACACAGAGAAATTAATTCTGATTTTGCTTCAGTCCCACAACTATATCCAGTTGGCATAGTCTACCAGGTTCTGTGACGAGCAGCCAACATCTAAAGCCATGCTATAAAGCTTTGGAGCGGCATTAGAGAACCCTTGGACGCCTTATTGTACATTAGTGCAGCAATGAACAGACTAGCTGAATTGCCAACAGAGCTCTTTGGTGACCACCTCCACTGCCCCTTCCAAATGGAATACTGTGTCCACTCACCCAGATCACTCTTATTGGTTGCCAGAGACGTGGCAAAATGAACCATTACACTGATATCTGTTGTTTTGGCTGGATTCTAGAAGCTCTGGTTATATGCCAGCTGTTCTGGCAATCTGGATTACTCTTCAGGGCAGCCAATGGCCATCTGTGTTTTGTGACAACCATCCAAGGACGGCTTGAAATGGTAGCGGGTATTTATCAGCATGTGCGTATTTGGAGGAGTTAAGAGACACTGTTGTTGTCGTTATCGACTCATCGATCCCTAACATACATTGACTGCCCCGTTCTGGCACTGTTCCTGCACCTACAGATCTCTAGATAGTCACCATGAACACTTGGAAGAGCCTTCTTTCATGACCATTTGAGCAGGAAAAGGTGTGTAATTACACAATGCTGTGTAATTGCTCTTCTTCTTATGGACTGTGTGCCATGGCTTTCTGAGACGCCTCATGAATAGCAGACGGCTGAGTGGATAACCGGGATTTACTGGCACACATAACTTTGTGAACCCATCTTACTAGGATCATGGTGGACTTTTCTGAGCTCCTGGAGAATAATACCTTTGTGTGACTTGGGCTGGGCCAGAGTATTTTCTGGTGTACATGTCCCCAGTTCCATTTTTTAAAATTTTATTTATAATTTACCAACAATACAGTTACTCATACGCTGATAATAAGCAATACGTTAACCATTGACTTCCCTTCCACCCTTCCATGGTTTCACTGACTACCAATTGCTGCTGTGTATTATAATCAAACCATAGCTTCTTTTTCTCATGTTATTCTCAATACAGTGGTGCCTCGCAAGACGAAAAACGTGCAAGATGAAAGAGTTTTCCGTTTTTTAAGTCGTTCCGCAAGACGAATTTCCCTAGGGGCTTGCTTCGCAAGACGAAACGTCTTGCGAGTTCTTGCGAGTTTGTTTCCTTTTTCTTAAAGCCACTAAGCCGCTAATAGCCGTGCTTCGCAAGACGAAAAAACCGCAAGACGAAGAGATTCGCGGAACGGATTAATTTCGTCTTGCGAGGCACCACTGTATCCTTTTACAGTGGTGCCTCGCAAGACGAAATTAATTCGTTCCGCAAGTCTCTTCGTCTTGCGGTTTTTTCGTCTTGCGATGCACGGTTTCCCATAGGAATGCATTGAAAATCAATTAATGCGTTCCTAGGGAAACCGCCTTCAGACCAGGTCCAGGGACAGTCTGTCCCCGGACCTCTTCTGAAGGCTGGGGGGGGGGTGGACAAGGGCTTTTCTTCCCACCCCCAGCATTTTAAAAAACCCTGGGACAGCGGAGGACTTCTCCGCTGTCCGGGGCGATCTTAAAATGCTGGCGGGCGGCATTTTAAAATCGCCCCGGACAGCGGAGGACTTCTCCGCTGTCCGGGGCGATTTAAAAGCCCCTGGGAAGGCAGGCAGGGGGGACAAAGACTTTCGCCCCCTGCCCGCCTTCAGAAGGTGTTCCCGCCCCCCGCCCCACTTCGGAACAGCTTTCCGAAGTGGGGCGGATGGGCCAGGTGTCCCCGCCCCCCCTCCCCACTTCGGAACAGCTTTCCGAAGTGGGGCGGATGGGGCAGCTGTTCCCGCCCCCCTCCCCCCTTCGGAACAGCGTTCCGAAGTGGGGCGGATGGGGCAGCTGTTCCCGCCCCCCTCCCCCCTTCGGAACAGCGTTCCGAAGTGGGGCGGATGGGGCAGCTGTTCCCGCCCCCCTCCCCCCTTCGGAACAGCGTTCCGAAGTGGGGCGGATGGGGCAGCTGTTCCCGCCCCCCTCCCCCCTTCGGAACAGCGTTCCGAAGTGGGGCGGATGGGGCAGGTGTTCCCGCCCCCCCTCCCCCCTTCGGAACAGCGTTCCGAAGTGGGGCGGATGGGGCAGCTGTTCCCGCTCCCCCTCCCCCCTTCGGAACAGCGTTCCGAAGTGGGGCGGCTGGGGCAGATGTTCCCGCCCCCCGCTTCGGAACAGCCTTTTAAAATGCTGGGGGTCGGCAGCGAACGCTCCCGACCCCCAGCATTTTAAAATCTCCCCGGGACACGGGGAGATTTTAAAATGCTGGGGGTCGGCAGCGCTTCGCTCCCGACCCCCAGCATTTTAAGATCTCCCCGGGACACGGGGAGATTTTAAAATGCTGGGGGTCGGCAGCGAACGCTTCGCTCCCGCCCGCCAGCATTTTAAGATCGCCGGGGCAGGCGGGGGGAAGGCAGGCGGGGGGAAGGCAGGCGGGGGGGAGCAAAGACTTTTGCCCCCCGCCGGCCTTCAGAAGAGGTCCTCTTCTGAAGGCCGGCTGTGGGCGAAAGTCTTTGCTCCCGACCGCCAGCATTTCCCTATGGGCTTTCGTCTTGCGATCCAAGCCAGAGCACAACTAAGTGCAGTACAGCCATCTTCTCAGAAAAACTCTTTACAAGCTCAAGAGGTCAAGACACGAAAGCTTTAGCAACTAATCCACACCTAATGACCCTCCTAAGTGGTACTCAGAATATCACTCAAGAAATCACTCAAGATATCCCTCAAGTAATTAATGAACAAAAGAAGAAAAGGCACAATAACCTGGGAACTTCCTCTCTGCCCAGAACGTTGGAGGCTATACACCACACCCCCTCAACAGTATTTATAGGAACTCAAACACTGAGATCCTGCTCTGTTCTAGTAACAAGAAGCCGAAAGCACCAGCCTGAAGATGACGAGTGAGACCTCGTCGAAACGTCGCCTAGACACCCCAACTCTTACACGGGAAGATACCCGAAGACACCAAAACCTGCATATATATATATATATATATATATATATATATATATATATATATATATATCCCACTTCTTCTTTTTTTTCTAAACCCCCCACTGCAAAGCAGTTTACAAAAATAAAGGGAGTGTGTCCATGAAGCAAACAGATAATTCATCACCCAGACTCCCCCCCCCCTTTCATCCTGAGTATGTCAGAAGCAAGCTGGACTGGGAGAAAAAGTGCCTAGGGCAACAGAGCAGAGGAAGATCAGGTCAGGAAGGATTCTGTTCTGCTTGTGCATATACCCATTAATTGCAAAAATTAGCCTGTCGTGGACTGGTTGGACGCAAAGGAATGGTGGAAATAACCAGCTGGGGAACCACCAAAGGAAGACGGCTCAGAGCTCAGGGAGTGGTGGTGGGATGATGACGAGTGGTCAGAGGGAGAAGAGGGAGCAGACTGGGAAGAGGAAGTGTCGGAAGCTGAAGAGATAACAGGGTTTAGGGAGCGGGGAGAGCCTGTGACAGACAGCAGCCCAGAATCAGATGCAGAAGTTGAAGCTGGAGAGTGGTATGAGGGAGGCCAAGAGGCAGAGATGAGTCAAGCTGGTGAAGAGTCACAGGTGTCTCCCCCTCCTGCTGCGACAAGTTCTGCTCCCCACTTGTCTCCCAGAACCATAAGAGACATGAAAATGGGACAGGAAAGGTTGGCTGCTCGGAGGCGCAGTCTCCAATTGCTAGGGGAAAGCCCCGTAGAGGAGAAAACTTAAGACAGCTGTGGGAGGCAGGGACTTCCAGTCTTGGCAAATGATCCATGGGGCAAGACCTACCAGGGATGAGCTGCTGTGCTCATTAGGCCTGGCAGCCCACCAAGTCTGCGCAGATCGTGCTCCTGCTAATTAAGAATTAATTCCAACTTGAATGGTGCAATTACTTCTGGATTGCTCCAGACATAGCCTTCCTGATTTCCGCTTTATACATGAATGGGGCAGGCACGACTGAACAAATATGGATGCTGATCTCACAAGGAGCAAGAACACACAGGTTTGTGCTTCCCATCTCAAGCCTCACATAGCAGTTCTTTTATTGTTTATACGAAGGGATTGGGGGTTCCTCTTTTTTGGTACACAAGGATAAATTCCATAAACACAAAGATAAATTCCATACACAAAGATAAAAACACAAGGATAAATTCCATACACAAAGAGTAACCTAAGAATTGGTCCTAAATCAATGGCTAAAGAAGCTTTAATTTGAAAGTATTCTCAACTGATAAAAAAACACAGTTGAGTTTCACTTCAGGAAGAAGCTGGAGGGTAACAAATGTACTCTAAAATGAAAATTATATTCCTCTACTGTTTCCTTGGGGAAAGATTTCTCAGCAAGGTTTTATGAGAGCACTTCAAGCACCCACAAAGGGCCAATGATAAGAGAAATGCACGTACGAAGGAAGACCATTATTTCAACTTGTTCAGAACAGCTGGAAAGATGGGACTGGTGCGTTTACTTACACACCTTTCACTGCTCCCAAATGCCAAGACAATGTTCCTAAATATTCTACAAATTCATAAATTATACATAAATTCCATATACTAAAACTTTTATCGCCTTTTCAAACAACTAGAGCACTGTTAAGTACCCTTTGAATTTTCCCTTTCCCTGCCGGGTACCTGCAATAGAACATGTTGGAACATACCTGTAGGTTGATATTTTTAAT
Organism: Podarcis bocagei; assembly: GCF_964188305.1. Taxonomy (NCBI): domain Eukaryota; kingdom Metazoa; phylum Chordata; class Lepidosauria; order Squamata; family Lacertidae; genus Podarcis; species Podarcis bocagei. Next base: position 42,146,847 of record NC_138143.1, on the reverse strand, counting down.
TGCATGGAACTAAGTCAAATGCTCTTAAGAGCATTATGGGTTTGGGTTCATTATTCCTAGGCAGTAAAGCAAATTTGTTGAAATATAAAATGTGTTTAAATATAAAACCATTGGCTTGTTTCACACAATCATCTGGCAGCCAGGGTAATTTCACAATCGCCATATATTTCCAGTGATGACAAAGCTTAGGTATAACCCTAAAGAAACAATATACTTCTATTCCTCTGTTCATCCAAATCATCTCAAACTTTTCTAGAACAATCAAAGAAGGTGAAATGCAAGATTGAGGGTGAATTACAAATATTTGAGCAGGCTGCACATTTTCTCCCTTTCAGTTATTTAAGGATAACGAATAGTTTGCATCATATTATATCAAAGCGAGGCAGGCGAACTCTCTGCCACGATTGCCAAAAAGTGATCTATCATTGGAATTACTACGAGGTGGGTTAAGCAACAAGTAGTATGATATTTGTGTTCTGTCTTCAAAGCGGTTTACAAAAGGAATAAAGCAATAAAATAATCAGTAAAAAAAAAAAACCCAGTTAAAAACAACATTCAAAAATAATTAAAATGAACAATAAGCTAAAAACCAGATTAAAACACATGACACTTCAGTTCAGTTCGATTTATTGTGTTTAGCTAGCAAACAGCCATTACACACGTCAACAGTCTAATTTTAGGTAAAGGTAAAGGGACCCCTGACCATTAGGTCCAGTCGTGGCCGACTCTGGGGTTGCAGCGCTCATCTCGCTTTACTGGCCGAGGGAGCCGGCGTACAGCTTCCGGGTCATGTGGCCAGCAGGACTAAACTGCTTCTGGCGAAACAGAGCAGCACACGGAAATGCCGCTTACCTTCCCGCCGGAGTGGTACCTATTTATCTACTTGCACTTGGACGTGCTTTCGAATTGCTCGGTTGGCAGGAGCAGGGACTGAGCAACGGGAGCTCACCTCATTGCAGGGATTCGAACCACCAACCTTCTGTGCCACCCGTGTCCCTCATTCTAATTTTAGTCCTGCCTAAATAAAAACTATTTTAGCTGGCCTGATGTCAATAAGCAGTGAGTTACAAAATGCAGGTGCTGCCACAGTAAAAGATCAATTTCTTAAAAATGCAGAACGGATATTATGTGGCACCTGCAAACAGTGCCAGTTCCACAGACTCAAACAGTCAGGTGGACTTATATGGGGCAAGGCAATCTTGCAAGTAAACTGGTGCCAAGCTGCTAAGGCCTTTATATACTAATAGTAAAACCATGAATTTTGCCTGGTAGCAAACTCGCAAGCACCACAGGTCTCCGAGTGGAGGTGTTATATGTTGATAGGGTCTCTCTCCTCTTAGCAATTATGCTGCAGCAGTTTGCACCAAGTGCACCTTTAGGATCAAAGCACAAGGGAAGACCCACACAGAGCGCATTGCAGTAACCTAGTCTTGGAGTAACCTTATTTCTGAGTTGACATGTATAGGATTGTACTGTCCAGTGCATATACAGTGGTACCTCTGGTTGCAAATGGGATCCGTTCCAGAGGCCCATTCGCAACATGAAAACAACGCAACCTGCAGCGCCGCGTCTGTGCACGCGTGGGTTGCGATTCACCGCTTCTGCGCATGTGCGTGACGTCATTTTGCACATCTGCACATGCGGCGAAACCCGGAAGTAACCCTTTCCGGTTCTTCCAGGTCGCCACGGGACGTAACCTGAAAGAACGTAACATGAAGCGGACGTAACATGAGGTATGACTGTACAGTGGTACCTCTGGTTATGTACTTAATTGGTTACGGAGGTCCGTTCTTAACCTAAAACTGTTCTTAACCTGAGGTACCACTTTAGCTAATGGGGCCTCCTGCTGCTGCTGCGCCACGAGAGCACAATTTCTGTTCTCATCCTGAAGCAAAGTTCTTAACCCGAGGTACTATTTCTGGGTTAGCGGAGTCTGTAACCTGAACTGACTGTAACCTGAAGCATCTGTAACCCGAGGTATGACTGTACAGTGTTTAAGAATGTTGGATGGTGACCTGAAAGACCAGGGTTCAAATCGTCATTCCCCCATGAAGCTCTCCAGGAGACCTGGGGACAGTAACTGCCTCTCAGCCTAACCTACTTCACGGGATTGTTGTTGTTGGGATTAAATGAGATGATGGAGAACCATGTACACCACTTTGTGCTCATTGGGGGGAAAAGTGGTGGATATAAATGCAAATAAGAATAGGAACTAATAATAAATATAATACATAACAAGTCTTTGTGGAAAGAGGAAGGTCCACACAAGGATAGTTTTTTGCTGGAAGAAAGTGGGGGTGGGGAGATTGATGCATGAACACAAGTAAATTTCAAATCAATGAGATTTTTTTATTTAAATGCCCAGAACAGAAGTTAATCAATACTTGCCTATATCAACTAATTTAGGATATGGAGGTCACCCTATCTGGGCAAAAGGGAAGCAGACTGTTTTATATACCGCATATTCCTGTTCTTAGAGAAAGAAATAGAACATTTAGATGTCATCTAAGATATACCCTTCCATCTCCCCAGGAAGCAGAACCAAGGAATTTCAAGGAAAATAACAGCCAACAAGAACAGTAACTTGCCAACACTGCTGGCACAGGCAGAGAGAGAAAAGATCAGAAGCAAAAAAATCAGAAGAGAAGCGGAAAAGAAGATTATTCCAAGAAAGCCTATCGGCCTCTTCAGAAATGCTTATCACCCAGAAGGACAAACTGCTCCCACAAAACAAAAGACGAGGGAGAACAGCCTGTATTCCAACTCGGCTCCTCATTAAACTGCTCTGATAGATCCCAAAGGGTACCTGAATGCCCTCTTTCCTCCTCTGGAGAACACAGGATTTATTTCCCTTAATACGTAGAAATTTCTGATCTTGGGCAAGAAAGGAGGGCAAACTGTTCTGCAAAAGGCAGTACCCACCGAAGCAAAAGTCTGAACCAAGTTGCTGCCTAACAAAACTCGCAGCTGAGAGAAAAACAAGCCCTAAATGCCACCATGGCAGCTGCCCCATCTCAAGGCATGTGCTGTGACGCCAAGGGGGTCCTTGTATATCAAGCCAATTATCTCCTGCAGCCACCAGGAGAAAGTGTTGATGGCATTTTTTTGACACAGCACTAAGTGGGAAAGGAGTAAACAAAGCCTGCGACTTTCGAGGAAGAAAGATCTAGTTTGTGCTCTTGAGACCTACGAAATGATGAATTTTTGGTTTAATGCACTTTGTCAGAGTGGAAAGCAGATTGGAGAACAGCGCTCCCAACCATTTTTGGAAAAATTACGGCCAGTATCTTAACTTTCTGCTTGGGAGCAAGGTTCTTGAACATGTGGTGGCCTCAGTTCCAGGTTCTTCTGGATTAAGGGGGAGGTGGGTTTATTGCTTTGTTTTGTTTTTCTTCTTGCTTTCAGTATGCATTTTGTGGTTTTATCTTGTATTCTTATGCTGTGAACTTCCCTGAGATCTACGGATGAAGGGCGGTATACAAATTTAATAAGTAAAATGCATAGAATAGAATAGACAAAAACAGATGTATTAATCTGGATTCCTTTCAACCTGCCTTGGAGGATTACTTAAACCAGGAATTGGAGATGGGGAGGATATCCCTGCTGGTTCAGTGAAATGGACCTCTCAGTGACTTCCAATACTATTCACCACTTTGTCAGGAAGCAACTTGAGAACATAGTATTATGGTGGCTCCAATACTCCCTGAAGGATCGGTTTCAGAAGGTGGTGTTGGGGGACTCCTCTTTGCCATGAACCTATGCTATCCCTCAGAGTTCTCTCTCTTCCTCCCCCCACCCCCAATGCTATTTAACATCTACTTAACTGCTGGGGGAGATCATCTGGGGTTTTGTAGCTCAGTGTCCCCCCAAAATGATGACAACCAACTCTGTTTCTTCTTTCAATGCTTTTTTCAGTGGAGCTGTGAAGGTCCTGAACCATTATTTGGAACTGGTAATGAATTAGATGTGAGCAAACAAATTAATTCAGACAGCACAGAAGTGTTCACAGTCAGTACAGTGGTACCTTGGGTTAAGAACTTAATTCGTTCCGGAGGTCCGTTCTTAACCTGAAACTGTTCTTAACCTGAAATTCTGTGCTCCCATCTCATTATCTCCTCCTAAAGTTGTAGTAAATGATGTTGTAATAGCCTTGTAGAATCCAGAATAGCCAACAATGTCCTGACAGGAGACATGGTTAGGATCTACTGGTGAATCGCTTAAGTCTTGGTGAACCACTCAACTTCTGGGCCTGAACTAACACTGCCTACCTCTGGGCAGAAAAGACTATAAAGGACTTTCTGTTCCAGTTGAGCCTTGCTTGAGCAAGAGAGTCTTCCTGAACTTCACTATATTATTGCATGCTTGGTTATTATTTGGTCCTGACTACTAACTTGTTCCTTGACCCTTACAAAAACAAGAGAGGAAAAACAACTGTTTATCCTGTGACCTATAAATAATGTAAGCAAACAAATGTCCTTAAAAGTCCTTGAGAATTGAGGAAGCCCTTTTATTCCAGACAGATGAATATAGTACATGCCTGGAGGCATCTGCCACAAGAGACCATGTGGATAGAACACTGCATATTTTTTAATCTCCTACTGCAGTAAGGGAGGACAGGAGAAGGCAGAGAAGGCCTTCAGTTGACCACTGGTCAAAATCTGCTTGATCTTCTAGTGCTGAGCTTCTTGCAATGAATATTTGACTAGGTGGATTTTGGTCTGATTTTACAAGTCACTTCTTATGTCCTTATGCATAAGTGAATATTCTGGATACATGAACACAGGCTAGTTCATGCCTTGGCTGTTCAGAGATCCTGAATGGGCTCCTAAAATGTTGGATGGCAAGGGAGATGGGGGACAACAAAAGAAACAAGGAAAGAGGCCTTGTCAGTGAGGCCATCTATTGTGAAGCCCAATGTGAAAGCTAGATGATACAATGGTGGCAGAAGTTCCATCATGAGACCATTGTTCTAATAATAAGAATGTCAGCACTGGAGCTGAGGCAGCTGCAAGGTGAAAAGCCAGGCAGAACTGAGGCAGAACACCTCTCTTTGCAGTCTGGATTGATTTTAGGGCTATGACAATATGAGCTTAAGTAGGGCTGTGGCATCCATGCAACAACTTCTCTACCCAGGGTAAAAACAGCATTATCTCAGTTATATTACATTGTAGTTAGAGTACTGCATCCACCCACCCCAAAGTGATTGCACCATGAAATGTTAGTCTGGTGTGGAAAGGCTTTTCAGGAGTTCATTTCCAAATCTAACATAGCGAGTAGATTCTCTGATATCAAAGACCCCTTTTGGGCTCTTTCACCTCTAGTTGAATGAACAGGGTTTAAAGCCTTTGTTATAAAGCCCTAGGGGACTGTGATTGACTTACACAATTGCTAGCAAGGAATGGAAATCTCAAATACAGACTGTATTTGAATACTAATCTAACAAATAAGTTGGAAGATGGGAAGAAGAAAAACCAAGAATGCATTTTAGAGTTTGAAATTTCCATGTGGTCAAGATTATTCCAAATTACGTTTCAGAAACAATATGACCTAGCTGTTTTGATCTATGGAAACTGATTCAATTACGGAATTAGATTGCTTTGTGCAAGCGTTCTGGCATTATGGATTCTGTATACAGAGATGTGTCATGACAAACTGAGTGTTTTGCCAAAAGCACTGCACAGAAAGGCCTAAAAAACCCTAATATAATAAATGATTTCACATACCACTGATGACATTCTTGAATTACAACATTGTAAATCCATCCATGCTACAAAATAATGACATGCCTCTCTATGCAGCAGAGAAAGTATTAAAAAATTAGAACAAATTGGTTGGCCGGGATATTCGTGTCAAATTCCAAGGGCAATTTTTGTGACTTCCAATTAGAGAAGGTTGGAACATACAACAGTATATCAAAATGGTGAATTCTACATCTCCATTTTAGCCCAAATTCTTATGTGGTATGAAACTGTAACAAGCTCCATTTCTCTGTACATAGAGTAACAAGTCATAGAATAGCATTAGAAAAACCAAGCCTTCAGCTTTGCCAGAAATGCACCAATTACTAGATGACATCTCTGAATGCCCCCCCCCCCCCGATAATGGTATCTTAGTGCAAATTCCAGTAACTATTTGCAAGCTACTGTTATGAACACATCTCCATATATTTTTTCTGACAAACAAAACATTACAGTTCTTAATAATGGAATTTCAGAATAAATCTTTTTCAGTTATGTGCATTGTCTTTCACTCGGCTCTTAAAACGCTGTGTTATTCCACTGTCCACTTATCCGTCCTTTAGCATATTAACAGCTGGAGCCTATGCATATTTATTTACAAGGAAGTGTCATTATGTTCAATTCCAGGCAAGAGAGCGTATCATAGCAATTTAATAGCGCAGTCCTGAACATTTAGAAGCAAGTCTGATTGTAATGAACTGGACTCGCTTCCAGGTAAGCATAGTTTGAATCAAACTATAAATCTCCCTTTCAGTGTGAAACCTGTCAATCTGATATTCCTGGACTAACATGCAAATACATGTAAATATAAGCACTAAGATCGAATTGAGTGACAGTATCATGCTAAGTTCACATTGGGTTTAGTGTTTTAGGATTTGGGATCTTAGATACATCGCCATTGAGAATTCCAATCTGGCGGTGCAGGTATGGAGTGGGAGAAGGTAAGGGCAGCTTATTTTAGCTGTCAATTGCAGGCATAGGCAAACTCAGCCCTCCAGATGTTTGGGGACTACAATTCCCATCATCCCTGACCACTGGTCCTGATAGCTAGGGCTCATGGGAGTTGTAGTCCCAAAACATCTGGAGGGCCGAGTTTGCCTTTGCCTGGTCTACTGAGTTCAGAAAGAGTGTTTTTAAATTGCACTACCTCTCGTTATTATATCATTATGCTAGCATAGGGAATGGAAGAAGAATTTGGGGGAGTTTAGAGTAAGTCTATTTATTACTCCCCTAAAATGTCATCGGTGCTGCCCCTGTTTGCCTCTTCTACTAGCATGTCTGAGAAATGGTTATGAAAGTATAATGTTCTCCTAACTGCAATCTAGTACAGAATCTTCTTTTGTTTGTCCCCATGCTAATTTCAATTTGTTGGTTAGCTTTTCTAGTAGGCCTGTTCCCCATACAGTGCTGCCAGCCATGGCGGAGCTCAGTGGATGGAGAAGCCAGCCAAGTCTCAGGGGGATACTTGCCTGGAGGCAGAAACCATATACAAAGTCCAGTCCAGTCCCAAGGTCAGGAAATATCTCAGTTCACGTGGTCAGATGATCAAGGGTCAAGAAAGGCAATGAGAAGCAAGAAGCAGCAAGGTCTGGTCAGGAACAATGAATGTTGTTTCCAGCAACTGACTTAGGCTGGAAGCCCTGCTTAAGAAAGCTGGAGCCAGCTGGTCCTCATTAGCAGCAGGTGGAGTCACTTCACCTTTTGCTCCTTCAGGCTGCTGCTCAGCAGGTGAAGCCAACTCCTGGCCCATGACATACAGTTTGGTACCAGTGGTCCATGTTCACTCTTGACCGTGAGTGAGAGAGCTCCCTGGGAGAGCTCTTTCAATAAGAAGGGGCACTTTGCAGGAAACAGTGTAGTCTCAGAACACATGTAGGAAGAATGCACTACAGATACTTGCTTACTCCAGGCATTCTTGGACTACAACTCCTAATATTATGAAGCGCAGTACAGTCATACCCTGGGTTGAAGTAGCTTCGGGATGAATATTTTCGGGTTGTGCTCCGTGGCGACCCGGAAGTAATGGAGCGCATAACTACCGGGTTTCGCCGCTCGTGCATGCATAGCTGAAAAGCGTCCCTTATTTGGCGGGACAGTCCCTTATCCCAGCGCCATGTCCCGCTGCTGTCCCTTATTGATGATGTCCCTTAAATTTTCTGGGTTTCAAAGGAAGCAGCTCCTCTCCCTCCCTCCCTCCCTGCCAGCCAGGGAGGAGGGAGGCTCCAACTGTGTTGCTTGGCTGCATTGCCAAGGAGTCTAAGAACAACTGGGGGGTGGAGCTTGCATGCCTTGTGCTGATCAAATCAGCCACGTTGCCTGGAGACTCGCCTTTGCTCAGCGCTTCCCAGCGGAGAGGTGACGGTGGTTTTCCTTGAGGCTTCATTTGGCTGTTGGCTGGGCTTTCTGCCTTTGGCTCGGAGGGGCTCAGAAGTTGAACATACCTGTGCCCGGAAAATCCCTTATTTTGGCTGCTGATCCCTCATTTTTGAGGCTGCTGGTGCCTTATTTTCAAATTTGACAGCTATGTGCATGCGCAGACGCTCAAAACGACGTCACGCGCATGCACATAAGTGGCAAATCTTGACCCATGCACGCGAAGACGCGGGTTGCGTTCGCTTCAGGATGCGAACGGGGCTCCGGAACGGATCCCGTCTGCATCCAGAGGTACCACTGTATACAAACTTAATGAATAAAAGTTATGCTTTTATCTATTTATTTGGCACCATCAAAGGGGTGAATCTGCGTTAAGTTCAGATGCATGTTCTTGGGACTAAGTGTTTACCGGTATATTATTGAGCACAGCACCTATTTACATGGGCTAATCATATGCAAGGCTAGAACTTTAGGTGTCCTCCTGAAAGACGCTCAACAACTTAGGGTTGCCCATCCAAAAATGGTGGGGATTCCTGCACCCCTTTTTCTAGAAAAAAAGGACTGTGCACAGAAGATGAATATCACTGAAGACCCTTTACACCAATGTATGCAGTGTTTTCAGTATGCACTGAATGTTACACATGTGAAAAAATAAAAAACGTCAGTTCAAAACTGTGCAGTGCAGATATCCAAAACAGTGTTAACTGTTTTGCCTAAGAAATATGATGCTCAGAGCTGGCACGCGGCTGAAACTAGAGCAGAATTAGTCTGACGATATGGGGGGAAAATACAACTTTGTTTACTGCTAAATCACTGCTTCACTAATCAGTTCAAAATGCAAATGCAGGCTATTTCCATCCGTATCTGATAAATCAAAACAGGCTTTTCAGAACCATCACTCCCCCCCAAATACAAATCATTTGTCAAATTAGCAATCTGCAGATGAAAAGCATTTGGAAGGTAAATATGAAAAACTCCTCGATTGAAACAACACCATGATAGGATTTGCACCCACTATTGTGTGTTATTTTCATATTAATTCAGAAGGTAATCTAAGTGCCATATTGATATTCCTCATGAATAAGCAAGTATTGAATTAAAAAAACATTGGTTCAATGTGAAAATGAAACCAGAGTGTTTTCCTCTCTAAAGGACAGCTGTCCCAAGCCTGCTGATATGAAGGTATTTTGGACCATGATGAGCAGTTGTCAGAGATGAGAAAAGCTGTGATCCCAAATATGTGGAAGGCACCAGGTTGGGTAAGGCTGCTGTAGGATTTCATTAAGTGGGAATTATCCCACTTATGACTTTGTTTGCATCCTGCTAGCTACAATATCTGAAATTCCTTTTTATGACAGTACAATGGGGACGATGGATGGGGAATAAGTGAAAAGAGGATGTAAGCAGTGGAATAAGAGAATGGTGATAACACACCTTCCACAGCCTCTCTTCTGACAAGGTAGGTAGGCGTTATATATAGGGACAAGGGTGGCACTGTGGTCTAAGCCACTGTGCCTCTTGGGCTTGCCGATCAGGTTGGCGGTTCGAATCCCCATGACGGGGTGAGCTCCCATTGCTCTGTCCCAGCTCCTTCCAACCTAGCAGTTCGAAAGCATGCCAGTGCAAGTAGATAAATAGGTATCACTGCGGCGGGAGGTAAACGGCATTTCTGTGCGCTCTGGTTTCCATCATGGTGTTCCATTGCACCAGAAGCGGTTTAGTCCTGCTGGCCACATGACCCAGAAAGCGTCTGTGGCCAAACACCAGCTCCCTCGGCCTGAAAGTGAGATGAGTGCTGCAACCCCAGAGTCGCCTTTGACTGGACTTAACTGTCCAGGGCTCCTTTACCTTTACCTCTTTAGACATTATATTGGGTCCTGAAGCAGGAGATGATGATGATGGAATTTGAAACCACTTGGTCTGCAATGCCGTTGACATTGGAGATATGTATCCTGAGTGAAATTTAGAACCAGAGGTTGAGCATTTCCAGCTCTATTTTTTCTAACCTACCCTCAAAGTTAAATAACATAATTCTTAACAAAACATGGAAGATATTCAGTGTGTGTGTGTGTGTGTGTGTGTGTGTGTGTGTGTAAGTGTAAATTCTGAAGCGTTGCTCTGCAACCACAAGAATCCGAGATTTATTTTAGAATAATTTAAATCTTGGCTCTCCATATAGCATGAAGACCATATTAATGATATAAACAAGCCATTAGGGAGGGGAGGGGGTCATGGGTCAGAGGTAAGAGTCCAAGTTTAAATGCAGTCAGCCCTAGGTTGAATTCCAGGCACTTCTTCTTAAAAGAGGTCAGGTGGTTGGGCTGGGACAGATCCTGAAAAGCTGAAGCTATTCAGAGTAAATAATAATAATAATAATAATAATAATAATAATAATAATAATACTAATAATAATAATAATTTTTTTAATTTATATCCCACCCTCCCCAGCCGAAGCCAGGCTCAGGGCGGCTAACAACAATAAAATACAACACTCTAAAATCATTTCATTATAAAAGTAATTCAAATCAAATTGATGGCAAGCATTGGGCTAGAGTTCTGTGAGGATTGCCAAAGGAGGGAGTCAGGCTGTGCCCTGGCCAAAGACCTGGTGGAACAGCTCTGTCTTGCAGGCTCTGCGGAAAGATGTCAAGTCCCGCAGGGCCCTAGTCTCTTGTGGCAGAGCGTTCCACCAGATCGGGGCCACAGCCGAAAAAGCCCTGGCTCTGGTTGAGGCCAGCCTAGCCTCCCTATGGCCTGGGACCTCCAACTCTAGGCTGGACAGACCAGTGGCCAGCTTTGTGCGTTCACATTCTCCTCATGCTGCTTCTTGCTCCACTCCATCCCAACATGTTTAAAACTTATTTGAATTCCAGTGTGACAGCTGTCAAAGCACATCAAACGTTTTCCTTGAAAAAGAAAACTGTCTAATGCCTAACATTCAGCATTCTTTCTATCATTATCATTGTATATCATGTTCATTTATGGGCAACTGCAACAACTAAAGGGTTCTCTTAGGATGAAAATATTCCTTTTCCTTCCCATCGATCCACAGTCCTTGTTTCTATGCAGAGAGATCTGCAGTTTATTCCAGTGCAAGTGGAATTCAATTAAATATGAATTCTAAGTACTTCGGCACGAAAGCTCACTGTCTCTGAGACATCCCTTGGTTATGTGAATTAAATATTCCTTTGGCTTCTGAAAAATGAACAATTTGTTTTTGAGCCAAATTAAATAAAACAACTAAACATCATTAATGTCCCTGGCCCCTGAAATCTCTCATTTTTTATAACATATACTAGGATTTCTAATTAATCTTCAATGAAAAATGAAAAATGACAAGATTATATTCTGTTTTATTCAATTGTATCCTTTTTTTTTTTTAATAAATTTTTATTGGTTTTACAACATTTTTAAGGAAAACAAACAAACACAAAAAATGACAAACATACAAAATAGTTTCAAAGATATTTTCATAAACCTCTTTTCTTGGACTTCCCCATACCCCCCCTCTCTGCATCCCAATGTCCATATTTGAACTAGCAACTCCCAATTGTTACTTTCTAATCTCTGTCATCTTAGTCCTCTTTTATTGTCTAACCTTGTATCCCTGTACCCTATTGCTTCTGGCAACCACAACATTTTAACATTCATTCAGTTTATAGTAGTCCTTAAGATAGCTTTTAAATTTTTTCCATTCTTCTTCCACCGTCTCTTTGCGTTGGTCACGGATTCTGCCTGTCATCTCAGCCAATGTCATATAGTCCATCACTTTCATCTGCCATTCTTCCAGAGTAGGTAAATCTTGTGTCTTCCAATACTTTGCGATGAGTATTCTTGCTGCTGTTGTGGCATACATAAAGAAATTTCTATCTTTCTTTGTCACCAATTGGCCGACAATGCCCAAGAGAAAGGCCTCTGGTTTTTTAGGAAATGTACATTTAAGTACCTTTTTCATTTCATTATAGATCATTTCCCAGAAGGCCTTTATCTTCGGGCATGTCCACCAAAGGTGATAGAAAGTACCTTCAGTCTCTTTACACTTCCAACATTTATTATCGGGCAAATGGTAGATTTTTGCCAGTTTGACTGGGGTCATGTACCACCTGTAAACCATTTTCATAATGTTTTCCTTTAAGGCATTACATGCCGTAAATTTGATACCGGTGTTCCATAACCATTCCCAGTCATCTGACATAATGTTGTGTCCAACATCCTGCGCCCACTTAATCATAGCAGATTTAACTGTTTCATCCTGTGTGTTCCATTTCAGCAGCAAGTTATACATTCTAGATAAATTCTTAGTATTGGGTTCTAGCAATTCGGTCTCTAGTTTTGATTTCTCCACCTGGAAACCGATTTTCCTATCCTGTTTAAAAAATTCCATTATTTGGCGATATTGAAACCAATTTTCTACTTTGTGCTTCAATTTCTCCTGACTTTGTAGTTTAAACTTGTCTCCATCCTGTTCTAAGATTTCCCAATACTTCGGCCATCCGACCTCCATATTGAGTTTCTTCACTGCTTTAGCCTCCACTGGTGACACCCATCTAGGGGTTTTATTTTCCAATAGGTCTTTGTATCTTATCCAAACATTAAATAATGCTTTTCTAACAATGTGATTTTTAAAAGTACTGTTAACTTTGTCATACCAAAGATATGCATGCCAACCAAAAGCATTATTGAAACCTTCCAGATCCAAGATGTCCGTGTTCTCGAGGAGCATCCATTCTTTCAGCCAGCAAAAAGCTGCTGCCTCATAGTACAATTTTAGGTCCGGCAGGGCAAAACCCCCTCTTTCTTTAGCGTCAGTCAGTATTTTGAATTTAATTCGGGGCTTTTTGCCCTGCCAGACAAATTTCGAAATGTCTTTGTGCCACCTCTTAAAACATTCCATCTTGTCAAGAATCTGCAAGGTCTGAAACAAAAATAACATTCTAGGCAATACATTCATTTTAATTACTGCAATTCGGCCTAACATTGACAGTTTCAGATTTGACCATATTTCTAAATCTTTTTTAATGTCTGACCAACATTTTTCATAATTGTCCTTATACAAATTGACATTCTTAGGTGTTAAATAAACCCCTAGGTATTTGACCTTCTTGACCACTGTCAAACCTGTTTCCTCCTGAAATTTCTCCTGTTCCATATCTGTTAGGTTTTTCCCTAAAACTTTAGTTTTTTGCTTATTCAACTTAAATCCAGCTACCTGGCCAAATTGTTGTATTATTTCTAAGACCCTTTTCGTACTAGTGTTTGGCTCTTGCAAAGTCAATACTAGGTCATCTGCATACGCTCTTAACTTATAATGTTTAGCTCCGACCTGCACACCTTTGACCTGCTGGTCATTTCTTATCATATTCAGCAACACCTCCAGAACCGAAATGAAAAGTAATGGGGAAATTGGGCACCCCTGTCGTGTTCCTTTTTCTATCTTAAGTTCCTCAGTCACAACATTATTTACAATCAGTTTAGCTTTTTGTTCAGAATATATTGCAGCCATACCATTCTCAAAACCCTGGCCTACCCCCATCCCATGAAGATTCTTCCTCATAAAACTCCAAGAGATGTTATCAAAGGCTTTCTCCGCATCCACAAAGATCAATACTGCTTTAGTGTTTATATTCACCTCCAGCTTTTCCAAGATGTCTATTACATTCCTTACATTGTCTGCTAGGTGTCTTTTAGGGAGAAAGCCTGCTTGGTCTTTATGAATCTTCTCCATCAAAACTCTTTTAAATCTTTTTGCCAAAATGTCTGCAAAAATTTTGTAATCCACATTAAGGAGTGATATTGGGCGGTAGTTCTTGAGTTGGGTCTTTTCAGTCTCTGACTTTGGTATGAGTGAAATATATGCCTCTTTCCACGATTCAGGTGCCCTTTTTCCCTCAAGAATCTCATTACAAACTTCTCTTAGTGGTTGAATCAGCCATTCCTTCAGCGATTTGTAGTATCTAGAAGTCAGTCCATCTGGTCCTGGAGATTTGCCCAGTTGCATATTCTGAATGGCAGCCTCTATCTCTTGTTCTGAGATTCTCTGGTTCAAGTCCATCCTACTTTGCTGAGAGATGTTTTGTAATCCATATCTTCCAAGGAATTTGTCTATATCTTCTTCATTTTGCGGGCCTTGGGTGTAGAGTTTTTTGAAATAACTTAAAAAGCAATTTCTAATTTCATTGGGTTTAGATATGTTCTTTCCATCCACCTCTAGGCTTGTAACTGTATTTAGTTTCTGCCTTTTCTTCAATTGCCATGCCAAAAGTTTACCACATTTATTTGCTGATTCAAAAGTCTTTTGCTTCATTTGCTTTATCTTCCATTCAATCTCTTGGTTCATCAATTCCATATATTGAGTTTGATATAACTTGATCTCTCTTAAAATGTCCTGAGACTTTGGTTTTGTTCTTAATTTCCTCTCTCCTTCCTTTATCATTTCCAAGATCTTCTCTTTTTTCTCATTTTGTTTTTTCTTCTTTATTGAATTTTGTTGAATCAAAAATCCTCTCATAACCGCTTTACTTGCGTCCCAGATCACTCTTTTATCCACGTCGGTCCTCAAATTTATTTCAAAATAGTCTTTTAGGGTCTTTTGGGCCTTCGTGAGAATCTCCTTATCTCGAAAGAGGGTGTCATTCATTCTCCATCTAAATTGACCAGTTATTGTGAGTTTCATCTCCATCTTCACGGCGTTATGGTCGGAGCAAGTTTTTGGGCAGATTTCCACTTTCTTAATCTTTGGAGCCAGTCCACTAGTAACCCAGATTTGGTCAATTCTGGTCCAGGTCATCATTGCTTGGGAGAAAAAGGTTCCCTCTCTCTCCAGAGGGTTCCTTGTTCTCCAAATGTCTATCAAGTCCATGTTTTCTGTCATTTCGAAAAAAGTCTTAGGGAGTCTCCCTTCTTTAGTGACTGTTAGTCTTTGTGCCTTGTCCATATTAGTGGAGACCACGCCATTCATGTCTCCCATGATTATCATATTGTAATCCAGATAGTCCGTCAAAGTTTCATGAAGTCTCTTAAAGAAGTCAGATTTGCCTTCATTTGGTGCATAAATTCCAACAACTAAAAATTTTTCTCCTTGTACTTGTATCTCCACAGCCAGATATCTCCCTTGTTCATCTTTGAATATCATTTTTGGAGTCCATTTCTCCTTCACATATATTACCACTCCTCTCTTCTTAACTTTGTCTGATGAAATAAATTCTTGTCCTAGCCTTTTATTTGTGAGTAATCTCCTGTGGGCTCTGGTTATGTGAGTTTCTTGTAAACATATCAAGTCCAGTTGTTCTCTGTTCAAAATATGAAATACTTGTCTTCTCTTCAAAGGCCCATTCAGTCCATTACAATTCCAACTAAGGAATTGCAAAGCCATCTTGTTATTTTCTTAAGGCTCCTCCAACAGCTCCAAGTTGTTGCTCTTCTTCTGATGGTGGTGGTTTTTGTCCAAACGAGAGATTCAGGATATCCAGTGCTCTCCTCTGTTCTGCAAGTACGTCCACAGTCCCCTTCTGTAGGTCCTCCTGGTATCTTGCCAAAAATTTGTCTTTATCTTGAATTGTCTTTATTTTCACTTTCTTTGCCTTGTAGTCGAATGACAGTCCTTGTGGGAACTCCCACCTGAAGCGGATAGAATTTTTCTTTAACAAAAGAACCAAATCCTTGTAGAAGTTTCTTAAATCCAAAATGTATTTTGGTATGTCTTTAAAGATCTGTACAGCTGAATTTCCAATTTGCAAGGCCTTTTCAAAGTGTAGTCCTAAAATTTTATCTCTTTCCTCCTTAGATCTGAGTGTGATCAGACAATCTCTCGGTGTCTTTCTATCTTGCTTTTTACCCAGTCTAAAGGCAGTTGTAATTTTGAATTCGTCTTCCTCAAGGTCCCAGCAATCCGCAAACTCCCGTGTCAAATATTCCACAAGGTTGTCTCTTTCATTCTCCGGAATCAGTCTTAATTTTAAGTTTCTCTCTTTCCTCTGTAACTCCCACAAGGCCAAAGTTGCATCATGCTCATAGACCTTCTTGGCAAGTGGCTCTAATTTCTCCTGCGTCTCTCCAGCAGTGGCTTTGGCCTCTTCGGCAATTTGACGCGTGGTGGCGTTTTCCTCGACCAGTTTGTTTATAGATTCTGTATTCTGGTTTAATCTTGTTGATATTTCTGTTAATTTTTGTGTGTTCTCTGAAGTCTGTTTTGTCAGAGACTCCAGAGTCTGGTTTATCTTAAGCAGAGCTTCTGTCACAGCTTCCATAGAAACGGCTGCTCCTTTGTCTTGTCCTGTTGTTCCAGCTAATCCGGCTGTTGCGCCTGAGATTGAGCCTCTTTTCTTTGCTTGTTGCAGCTGCAACTGTTGTTGTTGTTGTTGTTGCTTGGTCTTAGCTCTTGTAGCTATCTCTTCTTGTGGTCCACTCATGTCAAGGTCAATTCCCACGGGATTTATTCTCCCTTGGAAAATTCCACTGTCTTAGGCCGTGCCGGACTTTACTTTATCCTCTAGAGGGAGCAAATCAAAATGGCCATAGAAGGAAGTTTCCAAATACAAGAACAAAGGAGACAGTCCAAGATGTAGAAAGAAAGGAGATTAACCCAGTCAAAGTCAATATTGCTAAAGTCTTATAACTTCCAATTGCCACAGTTACCCAGTATACTGTTTATACTGTTTCTTCTTATAATGTACAAAAGTCAGGCACTGTGGAAACTTTGTATCAAGGTGTCACTTCACAGGGAAAAGTCAGCTCAGTGTACTAAAAAGGCAGACCGTTTCAAGCTTTCAAATAGATGAGATAGCAGAGGTTTTTTCCTCCAAATAAATCATGCAGTTATTAGTCGAATTCACCTCCCCTCTGCCCTGCTTGCTAGAGGGGAGATCAAGGGTCTAAATGTCCGGTTTATATGATCAAAGAGCAGGTCTAAACGGATGCAAGTTTAGAGTTCCGTTGCTTTCACTTTCATGCAGTCGGGGGGAGGCAGACTTCCTTTAAATCTCCCCGTTTTTAGCCCAATTTCTGAAATTTAAAGGGTCCCGATTGTTTTCCAGCTCTTACTCACGGGAATTCAGTCCAGATTTTCTTTTCAGGAAGGAATCGGCGCTCTCCGCTTATGGCGACGCGGCTTCACTTCGCAGGCTGGGTAGCGACTCTCAGCACCGCGCTCTCTCCCGATGTCGATCCGTAGCCTTTAAAAAGGCTCTTTCACGGTACCGGGGGGCGCGAAGGTGCCCACCGAGTCTCCTTGTTCTCAGGCTTCAGCGCCTGGGATTTTAGGGGTCCCCCGCTCGCCGTAGCGGGTAAGACCCGAACTTGCGAAGCAGTCCTTCTCCGGAGCTCGGAGGTAGGACCGCCATTAAGCGCTGGCACCGACCGGAATTGTATCCTGTATTTCCTTTAACAAATATCCAAGGTGGCTCACAGCACAGTCAAAATATTTAAACCCAATCAATAAGAACTATATAAACTGATCTAAAGGAGAAAAGACAGCTGATAATTTTAAAAACAAATGAGCGAACAAACAAAGAAATGAACAGGGGGAATTAAATCCCACCAGCAACTCAGCAGAAAAAATGTCTGCCAGAAATGAGACGTTTTCACATGCCAACAGAAGTAAAACAGAGAGGGTGAAACAGGCATGAGAGGAGAGTGGCCATGGAGGAGACAATTCTTTATGTCCTCTCTGGGCACAACTCATATGCTGGTGGGGGCATAAAGAGATCTTACTAATTGGGCAGGTTCATGTAGAAGAAGAAAGTCCTTCAAGTATCCTGGTTCCTAAGACAGTTTAGGGCTTTAGAAGAACAGGACAAACAGCATTTGCCCAGATATGTACCCAAAGCCAGTGAAGTTGTCTTAAAAAGGAAGTCATGTGATTCCCAGCTAAAGCCAACAGTATATCGGCCACATTCTGGGCCAATATTTCCAGACACATTTCAAAGCCGTCCTCACACAAAGTTGTGGCGACGATTAGGGAGGAAAGTGCATTGTAATAATCCAGCTCTGGTGTTAAGTATGGCATGTGGAGTCACCAGAGCCAGATTTGATTTCTCCAGGAATGCCCACAACTGCAACCTGAGAATCCAGATAAAAAGCTGAATGGACACAGCCTGCAAACCAGAGTATTCAAGGGGACTGCTATCCCCTTTCCAAATCAGTCTGAACTCCTATTCCTAGATCAACCTTACTAGTGTCCAGGAGCACATCTGCCTTGTCTAGATAATGCTTTCATTTGTTTTCCCTCACACAGTCCATTACTGACCTCAAGGACTCATTTAGTATCACAACCACCACACCAGAACGTAACACAAAGGAGAAAGAGAGCTGAGGAGCATTCCTGGACAACAGGTCCCAGCGGTTTCATGTAGCTACTGCGTGACTTGAGAAACAAAATATTTGGGAACCCAGCAAGCCAAAGAGAGTTCTCCAGTACCACTGGCTAGAACTCCTCCCGCAGGGAAGTGATGGAACCAGGACAAAGCGAAGACACCAAGTCCTATCCCGGCTAGGTTATATTGAAGGATGTCAATAGTACAGACTGCTGCTGAGAGGTTTAGCAGAACCAAAAGGGACTCACTCGCCTTAATCACTTTCTAGCAGAGATAATAGTTATTAGCCATGCAGGAAGGAGAACCTCAAACCTCACACCCTCTGCTCAAGAGAAAACCAATATTTAATGTCCATCGGTGCTTTATGTTGACAGATAAAAGGGCTCTTAGTCCCCAAACCATTCAAGTATTTTCTCCCACTATTTATGGTAAGGGCCCTCTGGAAATTTGACTACTGAAGAGGGAAAGAGGGAAACACTTTCTCTGGCCGCCAGGGTCTTCTTCCCAGTCTTGCTTCTCAACCAAATCATTAGTCTCAGCAAGATGATGCCAGGTGGGAACATTGCTAGGTACTGACAGAGGTAGTGGCAATTCTAGATCTTTGGTTAAATATATGTATGTGTCCCATCATGCAGATGCTGGCATAGCGCTGAGCCTGGGATGTTGAGGAGATCCCCTGCCTCCAGCCTCTGGGCTTTTGCAGAAAGGTGCCTGCAGCACCTCCCCACCTCCACTGCCATTGCTTGCAAAAGGCCACAAGGAATGGAGACAAACGTCTCCTCTGCTCTCCCCAAACTCTTTCTGAACTGCCATTGTCACCAGACAATGGGCGGGAAATTGCCACTGACAAGTGGACTTAATTGAACCCTGCATTTGTCACAGTGTGGAGTGCTGGCTTTCTAAAAGAAAGAGTCTGCCTGAATCAAACATTCTACATTTCTGAACCGAAGCAGCATAACCAATGCAATATCTATCTATCATCTATCTATCTATCTATCTATCTATCTATCTATCTATCTATCTATCTATCATCTATCTCTATCTATCTATCTATCTATCTATCTATCTATCTATCTATCTATCTATCTATCTATATCTATCATCTATCATCTATCTATCTATCATCTATCTATCTATCTATCTATCTATCTATCTATCTATCATCTATCTCTATCATCTATCTATCTATCATCTATCTATCTATCCATCTATCTATCTTTAAAGAAGCCGCAAATCAACAGGAACTCAACACTTCTGAAATTTCACCGTTCCGCAGCAGAGTTCAACTTCCACAGGCAGGGCGGAGAGGGTGGGGGAGGACTGAATAAGCCCTTCATGTACTCACCGTGGATGACTGTGGATGCCAAGAGCATTGTGAGGAACAGCAGCTGTGGCGGCCACATGACTGTGGACCAAAACTTGAGGGTAATTCAGCAGCGAAAGTTTCCAAAAGAATGAATCAATATTTCTCTCTGTTGGTAATCCTCCAGGTGATAATTCGCTTTAATCCGAACAGGGTGGCTACCCTCTAAACCAACACCCTCACCCAGTGTCCAAAATTCAAGACCTAGAAAGAAAAAGAAAAAGGGGGAAACAGTTAAGAGACTGGGTGTTTCTAAGCACCACAATCACCGTGCATTTGGCAAACAGTTGCACCAAGTAAAAAAAATAAAAGTCTTATCATTTACATAGCGCTTTTCGAATGTGCGTAATCATTTGTCTTGCAATCCTCAGAGTAGGTAAATTATATATTTTTTAAAACTGTGATATTGCAGATGACAACCTGATGTTGAGGGAGACAGCGGCTGCGGCACAGATTTATTTTATTTATCAGCTTTCATGTGAAGGAGCAAGCACAGACTGAGACAAAAGTTAATTTCCTGAGGGGTCTCTGGAGCCCCTAACAAAGGACTTCTGCTGTCTTCTCCGCTGCCCCCCTTCCCTGTCCAGGGACTTGCTCATTTTGCATTATATGGTTGCAGTAAGTTTACGATGTGGCTGGAATCAAAAGGGGGTGGGGGTAGGATAGCCTAACAAACCCAAGTGGTTTGCAGTGAGTAAATCCTCAAGGACTGCTGTCCTGGCCTGGCTGTCAGTGGGCTTGAAGAAATGGAATCAAACGGAAAGGATATAACTGCGGCTACGTCTAAAATACTTGTTTGTGGCTCTGCATTCAAAGATGCCCTTAAGAAGCTGGAGAGAGTTGTGATATGCCTTCCAAACTTATCGATTTTAGAAAGTTTCGTCTGACAAATTTGCCCAGACTGACTGTAGATGCTAACAACAACAACAAGAGCTACTGACAACTGAGCTGAACTGCTTTTCAACTAACCCACAGGGATATTATGGCCATAAAACCTATTCCCCGTCCCCTCCAGCACCATTCACTCCTGAAGGCTTATGCACCAGATTGCAGCGAGTAAGGTAGTGTCTATTGGCAAAACCTATTTGGTGTTTCACAACTTTCTGACTAGTTGCAGGACCTTAGCCAGACCTAGCAGAGTAAACGCAGAATCCACGGAAGCAATTGGCGACTTGGCTGCAGACAGGATAGACGAAGCAGGAACCAGGAACTTGTAGTTAGGTGTTTATTATATACAGTGGACTATTTACAGGAACAGAACACGGATCTTCTGCTAGCTCTCTCTCAGTGGCGTAGCGTGGGGGGTGCAGGGGGGCTGGCCGCACCGGGCGCAACATCTGGGGGTTAGGGTTAGGGGGCGCAAATCCACGGGTTAGGGGGCGCAAATCCATGGGTTAGGGGGCGCAAATTACTTGCCTTGCCCTGGGTGCTGACAACCCACGCTACGCCACTGCTCTCTCTGACACGACTCACAACTCCTACACTGACACAGAACTCTGAAGCTCTGAACACTGAACTAACACATTCCAGTTAGTGAGCCATTAATTATCCCTCCCTTGAGAGAGTTTGACCAGTCAGGGAGCTGTCTCCATGCCTCTGTTATCACCAGGCAGACTTACTCCTTCAGATTGCCTTCTGGCTGTCTGCCAAACCTTAATTGACTCTGTGTGAGTAGCTGCACATACACAGATTCCCAACAGTGTCCCATCCGAATCTTGCTATATCAACAGCAGACCCTCCAAATGTCCTTATTTTCCAGGGGCAGTCCGGGTTTACAGAAGCCGTCCTGGTTTCTGATTTGATCCCAGAACTGTAGTTTGTTAGAGTTGTGGGGATTTGTAGCTCTGTGGTGTAAACTGCAGTTTCCATGATTATTTGGGGAGAGGTGTGCTTTAAATGTATGGTGTGTACTTCAGCCTAAGTGGGGATGAGGCAGAGGGGAAAGGGCTAAACTCCTTCAGCCCTGATGTTAATGCCCACACTGTGGTTAGAGGTTAGCTGAATAGTTCAAACCCGCCCTTGTTGCTGTATCTGCATCTTGTCTTTGTACCAAATGTGCAAATGGGACTTAGGGGTTTTTTTTTTAAAGAAAATACAAACTTTGCAGCTTTTACAAATATTCTGTGCTTGCAACAAAGCGGGTTAAAGGAGCAACTTGAAAGAATATCAAGGTGTGTCCGTAATTGATTGTATAAAAAAATATATGTTCATATGTGAAAAATATTCCCCCCCCATGATAATAGGCTAACTGATAAATAAATAAATATCCTGCTGGGAAGCAATTTCAGCGGGAATGTTCTCCACATGAAAAGCAAGTTTAATTGTCTTTCAGAACTGTAAGTTGTAATAAATTTCTGTTAATGTTTAGGAGCAAATTTGGTTTAATGATCATTGCTATTTTTGGCTGCAGGGTGACACGAAGTTTAAGTGTAAAACAGATTAATGTTTTACACTACGGTGGTTTTCTTGCAGACTCTCCTTGAGTTAACCTTTTCACACCTCAGAAACCATTTAATATAATTTTACTTCTAATAGGCCAGAGGCAAACAGAAGCATATTTGCCACTGCTGAATGAGAATTTCTTTTCAGGTACAAAAATGTTTTATATGTGCCCATAGGCTTAAAAAAACCCCCACAACCTAGGAGGTGGTCAATGAATTAATAAAGGGATTTTCGGTAGATGTGGAGATGTGGAGGGATCTCTTGTTCTGCATACAGACACAGCCATGAACTGGGAGAAGGATCTTTGCCAGCAAGCAAACAAGCTTTGTTGAGTGGAGTCTGAGCCACTTCAAAAGTACAGGAGTTCACAAAGAACAACACTCTTTAAGCCTCCCCCAATTAAAATTTTCTGGCAACATCTGGGGAAAGCTGGAATGTCTTATCTAAATGGAACACTGAATCCTTAGGAAATGTATTTTTGTTAAAACTGGGGTGTGGGGAGACAATGTATACTTGGAACAAGAGTTTTATAATGAACAATAAAGTTTCTCCTGAAAATTGGTACTGTGTTACTTCAAAACCCACTATGAAGTGTCAAGCTGTGTCCCATCCCCTCCAGGCTGTAGGTTGATCTAAAAAGAAGCAGGAACAGAGAATTTCTGTGGTGGAGGTAGGGAACTAACAGAAAGGCTCCTTCACCCACCGCTGATGAATAATATAGGCTCAGAAAGCATCTGTAATAGCTCCACAGAATTAAATGTCATAATATAAATAAAACAAGTAAAAGACGGTTTAGCATATTAAATGCTCGGCTCCTCAAAATAAAGCCCGGTGTGGAAGGCACATGCACACGCAAAAAGCCGTTCCCCCGATTTAAACTTGCTAATGATCCATGGCATGCTACAATTAAAGCTAAGTGCATTTCCTTTAAATTTGGCAACAACCATGCTTTATTATTTCCCCCCAGAAAGGTAAGTTTATCCTAAATAATTCTACGCTTTCAGCCACTGAATTACATGACGGCTAAAACGCACGCTGTGAAGAGACACGCCAGCTCCCTTCAGGAGTTCAGGGCTTGCCTGGTACAGAGGGATCACAGGGGCAGACTCTAACCTTTGGCCCTCCAGATGTTTTGGCCTACAACTCCCATGATCCCTAGCTAACAGGACCAGTGGTCAGGGATGATGGGAATTGTAGTCCAAAACATCTGGAGGGCCAAAGGTTGGGGATGCCTGCTCTACCCAGTGCATTCACATTCCTCAGCACACAGTAACATTATAGACACATGAAGGAACGCATGTAGGGCAGGATGACACCAGCTTCCATGCTGAATTCCTAGATACATCCACTGGGTGGGTGAGAACGCTAATGATATCTGAAGGGGGTTAGTGCGCCAAGACAGCTGGGAGTCTTAGCAGAGAAAGCGGACTCATCTGCTTTGCATAAAAGAAATGCCCTGTGTAGCAGGAAACACCCCCCCCAATCATTCAGTTTGTACAAACTTCACACACACTCACACACTACATACGCTACACTTCTGTTATAAATTCATAGAAAATCAACCATACATCGGATTTGCACTGTTCCACTTTTATTTTACTCCATGAAGGAAGGACTACAAAATGGGGAAGGTTTGATACAGGGCACCCATAATCCCTTCACCATCCCAGCACATCCACAGGAGCCCTGCCCAGTTGCTATGCCAACCCTGATGGTCCTAGACAGAAGACAATCAAGATCACAAAGAACTTGCATATGGGAGTGGATTCAGCATGGACTGGAACAAAGGACAATAATCAGCTCTTCCCTCTGGGGGGCAGGAAACTGCAAACTCCCCTCTGTCACCTGGAAAGTACTCATGGGGAGGGGGAAAGGGGGAACCAGCCAGGTGACAGGACACTCAGGTTACCACCACAACTCCTCCCTCAACCCCTCCTTTCTGTGATGTATGCATGATGTTTCTGGGGGTGGGCTTGATCTACAGGATGGGAATTTCAAAAGTCTTTATAAGACCTTGCACACCATTTATTCTGTGTCCCTCCTCTCTCCTGCAAGTGAGCGGAGCACCCTGTTGCAACAGTTCAATAAAGGCCAAGCCTACAGGCTGCTGTTTTGCTCCAAGTTATCCTGGTTGGTGTCTTTGTTTTTGTCCAAGGGAGCCCTCGGATTTTTCCATTAACACCTGTTTGGGGGCCTCAAACTACCCTTCAACAGAGGATCACAGAGCGCTTTGCAATGTAAAGAAACACGAAAGTGCATACCATTGTTAGCATCTATTGATACCAGTTAGTATCTGTTGAATTTTCCACAGGTTGGGACTTTCATGGTGGATACTAATGATGGTATTGCACTTTCGTGTTTTTATGTTGTGAAGCGCTCTGTGAACCTCAGTTGAAGGGTAGTTATATAAATTTAATAAATAATAATTCAGTAAATAATATTACAAACCTTATTACGGTCAGACCAGCATGAGATACAAACATGAGATAAAATAAAGCATGTAAGACT